>NC_049248.1:19703355-20024330 GCF_011100685.1 Canis lupus familiaris
CAGTCAGTTAAGCATCTGCCTTTGGCTCAGGTCACGATCCCAGGGTCCTGTGATTGAGCCCCACATTGGGCTCCCTATTCAGTGGGGAGCCAGCAGCTCTCCCTGCTTGTTCTCTCTCTTTCTCTCTCTCTGTCAAATAAATAAATAAATACAATCTTCTAAAAAAGAAAAAAAAATTCTAAAATTTTTTAAAAGACTTGAAACCAAAGAATTGATAAAAATAAGAATCTAGTTGAAAAGAGAAAAAAAGGAAAAAAGAAAAGAAAAATTTAAACTGAAAGACTAAAGACTTATGAGAAAAAAAAACCTTGAATTCTATATACTATTTTCCCCTAGCGCAGAAGTTTTTTAGTTCTGAGTGTTCTGTAAATTTGATATTCAACTGATGTTCCTGCTGGTCTTCTGGGGGAGCAGCCTGTTGCACTGTTTCTCAGGTGTCTTTACCTGGGCTGAATTTCACTGCCATTGCCAGGAGCTCCGGCTCAGTGTAAGCTACTTGAGTTTGCTCTAAGTGGCTTTTGTTCCCTGAAAGGGAGATAGATAGATAGATGATAGATAGATAGATGATAGATAGATAGATAGATAGATAGATAGATAGATAGATAGATAGATGATAGATAGATAGATGATAGATATTTGCTGCTTTAGAGGATGAAAAAAAAGTAGAAATGGCAGCGCCCCAGTCTCCTACCCCAAAGCTGAATGATTACTGCCCCCACTCTTCAGTGTACCCTCAGGGAAAAGCAGTCAATCCCTTTCGTGTGTGCCAAACTCCACAGACTCCTGTGGTGCACACCTGCACCAATCCTCCCAGGAGATGGAGGGGGGTTTCACCACAGCCCCGCTGCTTGCTGGGCCCCTGCTCGTGAAGCGTTTGCCTATTCATTAGGGCATCCAGACTGCTCCTCCTGGGGGAAGGAGCAGGGTCTCCCTGTGGTTGTCACTTGCTGGGCTCCTGCTTGGAGAGCAGTCAGCTAACTGTGGGGCAGGGCTTTATGGCAATCCTTGAGCTGAGAGGCCACTCTGGGGCTCACTAATTGTACCTGGCTTTTCCATGCCAATACTTGGGAACTCTGATGCACTCAGGCACCCCCATTGTTTCTGTGACCCCAGGGATCCTGAGGCCATACTGTCCCACTTGGGATTCTACCCCACTTAGCCACCTGAGCACCTTTCAGACAGGGACGTCCCGGGAATAGACTTCTAAAGTTCTGATTTTGCACTCTGCTGCTATATTACTTCCCAGTAGCTGGCTTATAGAGGCTCCCTCCCACCCTTGTCTGTCTTCCAATACATCCTCTCAGATTCATGACTCTGCACCTCCTACCTTGCAAAAGGTGGTCGCTTTTCTATTTGTAGAATTGCAGTAATTCTTTTCTTAGATCTCAGGTTGAATTCACAGGTGTTCAGAATTATTTGATAGATAACTAGCTGAGTTCAAGGGACCAGATGAAAGGCAGGCCCCCTATTCTTCTGCCATCTTCCCTCTCTGCCCCTCTTTCACATTTGAAGGACCCTTGTGATCACATTGAGTAAACCAGGATAATTCAGGATAATCCCTTTACGGTCATCTGATTAGCAGCTCCATTTGCAACCTTAATACCTCCTTACCATTGTTACCTAATAAAGTCATCAATAGAATAATAGCACTCAAAAAAAGATGGCCAAGTTCTAACCTCCAAAATTTGTGAAAAAATGTACTCTGCATACATACCTACATTCACACACACACACACACACACACACACACTGTATATTTCATATATTTTATATATTCAGTTTTGGTACATGGTATGTTTCCAGTAATTTATCCATTTCTTTTGTTATCCAATTTATTGGCATATAATTTTTCATAGTTATCTCTAACAATCCTTTTTATTTCTTTTTCTTTTCGTTTTTTTAAGAGAGAAAGAGCATGTACACATGAGGGGGAATGGCAGAAGGAGAGAATTGTAAACAGACACTGTGCTGAACCCAAGGCAGGGCTCGATCTCACAACCCTTAAGATCATGACCTGAGCTGAAATCAGGAGTCAGATGCTTAACTGACTGAGCCACCCAGGAACCCCATTTTTTAAATTTCTGTGGCATCAATTATAAAGTCTTTTTTTCATTTCTGATTTATTTTTTTGAATGTACTATCTTTTTTTCTTTGTCTAAGGTTTTGTCCATTTTTTAATCTTTTCAAAAAACCAACTTTGAGTTTCATTGACTTTTCCCATTGCTTTTCTATTTTATTTGTTATTTCTTCTCTAACTTTTGTTGTTTCCTTCTTTTGACTAACTTTGGGCTGTTTGTTCTTTTCCTATCTCATTGACATGTAAAGTTAGAGGGTTTATTTCCTCTTCCTTTAATGTAGATGCTTATCACTATGAACTTTCCTCAGTACTACCTTTGCTGTATTCCATAAATGTTTGTACATTGTGTTTTATTTTTGTTTTGAGGTATTTTCTACTTCTTTGTTTTGTTTTGTTTTGTTGTTTTGTTGTTTTGTTTGTTTGTTTTTCTAATTACTTCTTTGAATTCTTCTTTGACCCCTGGTTGTTAAGAATGTGTTGTTTAAGGAAAAAAAAAAAGAATGTGTTGTTTAATTTTCACATATTTGTGAGTTTTCCAGTTTTCCTTCAGCTGTCACTTTTAGTTTCAGTCTATCATGAGGAGAAAAAATACTTGATATAATTTCAATCTTCCTTAAATTTTTAAGATTTATTTTGTGACCTAACATCTGATATATCTTGGAGAAAGATATGTATACACTTAAGAGAAATGTGTATTTTGCTGTTAGGTAGAATGTTCTAATGTGTCATTAGGTTTATTTGCCTTGCAGTATTGTTCATGTTCTCCAGTTCTTTATTGATCTTCCATCTGTATATACTATCTATTACTTAAAAAGAGGTATTAGGGATACCTGGGTAGCTCAGCAGTTGAGCTCTGCCTTCGGTTCCGGGCATGATTCTGGAGTACAGAGATCGAGTCCCACATCGGGCTCCCTGCATGGAACCTGCTGCTCCCTCTGCCTGTGTCTCTGCCTCTCTCTCTGTGCATCTCTCATGAATAAATAAATAAAATCTTTAAAAAAAGATGTATGAATTTGTTAAATAAGGTGAACAAGTTTACATAGTAAAATTATTTAAGTAAGTCATCCCAAAGTGTCTTCAGTGTTGTTCTGTATGAGCCAAATTTTGTGGAGCTGTATACGCTTAAGAACATACATCCTTATAGTCGTGACCATTTGGATAAATAAAAATTCTAGGTTCAATGATCTCTTATTTTAATGCTTTAAAAATATATTCCTTGTTTTTATTTGTTTTGGGGCTTTCGGTCTTGTTTGTTTATATTTATACCCACTCTTGCTAATAAAAAGTGATCTGCTCTCTCTCCTAGAAAACTTCAAATTTTTCTTATTTTTAATATTCCTAAATTTCACTCTACTCTGTCTAGTTTTCTCATATGCATGCATAAGTTGGTTCTTATTATCTTTCATGTTGGATATTGTCACTTTGAACCTAAATTTTTCATCTTTTTTGAGTATTGGGAAAGTTACATTAATTATTTCTTTAAATATTTCTCATCCCTAATTTATTTTTTAGGCATTTATTATTTAGTTAAATTCCTTATGAGTTAGATCTTTAATTTGGTTTTCCAACATATGCTTTCATGTTTTTATCTTGTATATTATTTTTAAGTGTTGTATTTTTTGTACCTCACATTTTCCACTTATTCTCTTTTATTTTGCCTTTATCTTGCTAATATCATTTCTTATCTATTTTGTTATTCATTACATTTTATTTTTAAAAATATTTTATTTATTTATTTGACAGAGAGAGAGAGAGAGAGAGAGAGCATGAGTGGGAGAGAGGCAAAGGGACAAGCAGACTCTCTGCTGAGTGGGGAGCCCAAAAAGGGCTCAATCCCAGGACCCTGAGATTATGACCTGAGCTGAAGGCAGATGCTTAACTGACTGAGCCACCCAGGTGCCCCTTATTATACTTTGAATTCCTTTTCACTGTCTTCTAAAAACATCTACTTCTTATGTCTACCCTGTTTTTTTTCTTTTTTCTCTTTTGAACGGATTTATCTTCCTCAAATTCTCACTCTTTTGACCTAAGTTCATATTTCTCTGTTTTTGATGTTTACTCTTTCTGATAATGGGAACATGGGAAGACTAAATTTAGAATAGATGCTTGTTGATGTGAGCCCCAACAGCTCAGGAACAAGTAAGGGAGATGAGCCTTAGGGTGAAGAACCGCAGTCACTAGTAAACACACGTCACTTTGCACTTTTTAATCTGTAAGCAAATTAGCTAACCATATAGTCAACTGCCAGGATATCACAAAAGGTGAGGGATTATGACAGTGAATACATAACACTGGCTGAAATGAATCAAGTAAGAAGGATGGAAATACACAGAAATAAAAATGACAAACTGTAAAAAACACAGATGGAAATGACCCTAAGATATTTATTTAGCCAAAAGACTGCTGATGGAAACATAATTGCTCATAGCTGGTTAATAATAATAAAAAATTAAAAAAAAGTAGTTGTCTTAATATATTAAAATTATATGAAACAATAATAAATAAAATACATATAGTTTTAAAAGACAGAGACCATTTTTTAAAAGTGTAAGGTTGATAACTTAATACCTCTTAACTATTTAGGTAAAGGGTGCCATGCAAGATATGCATCAGACAAGTGCTTTGTAAGTTTTCACTTTATAATACACATCTTTCTAACTGAGTTACAGTATATCTTACAGAGATAGTAGGCAGGACCTTCACAATCAACACTCTTCCTGTTCTTCTGGTGCTAAGAACAGTTTGTGTAAATAGAGAGTGTGAATGGAGCAAAGTTAGAGAAACAAGTCTTATATAAATAGAGAAAAAGGATGAATCACTAACAGGCTTCCTAATTTCCATACATGTTTGGTGCATTGACAAACATTCACAAACACATTCACGAACTCATGAATATAATTTCCTTTGAACCTGAGATTGACTCTATGAAATAAGTTAAATATTATACATTATCCTTGTGTGGATGAGGAAACTGAAGTTCAATGAATTGTGTAACATTTCCATCTTTGTTAGGTTATTAAGTGAAACAAAGGGCAACTAGGTCTAGACCTTCTCATTGCAAAGTACATTCTGTTTTCTTGCATCACATGCACACCAAGTCCATGGACAGTTTCTACTTTTGCCAAGAAGAAAACAGTGCAGAGAGTGGGAGACATAAGGAAAAAGAAGGGGGAAAATATGAGATGTAGAATCCAGATATGAAACAAAATCAGGCGAAGAGAGAAAGAATGTATCTAGAACCTAATTTTTCTGAAACACACAAGTAATTTGTCTTCTAATCCTAGGTGGAATAGTATATTAAATTTATGATACTTTCAATTCTAAATTAAACTAAAACCTATGGAAGTATAGAGCTAATAACAAAGACATTCACAAAGCATTCTAACTAGAAATTCTTCTAAGCAACTGTTATCTAATAGGCATGAAAAACATTAGATGTAGTTTTCAAAAGATAACTGAAAGCAAAAAAAAAAAAGGTAAATGGTAATTTGTAGTATTCTACAATGATAATTTTGCATTTCAGTAAAACAAGCTAAAAGAGTGCCCCATATCATCGTGGAAAATAGACAAGCTTTAAAAAATAAGAACTCTGAAAATAAAAATGGAAATAATGAAGGATTAAATTTCAACAAACATTTAATGAATGTATACTCATCCTATTTTCCAATTTTGCCTGACTTCTTATCATCCCAGCCCCCCACCCCACTTTCTATGGCTCTCTCTTTAATAAGATTCTCCCCCTAACTTTATTTGGCTGTAGTCAATCTAAACTCTTCTTTTTTTTAATTTTTCAGGCTAAAATGGACTACAGGGTTTTTGTTTTTGCTTTTAGAGAGAGAGAAAGGAAGCACAAGTTCAAGAACAAGTGCACAAGTACAGGGAGCATGAGCAGAGGGAGAGGGAGAGAGAGCAGAAGTCAAGATATGGTCACTCCGTGAATAAGATTTGAAGGTTCTATGGCCTCACCGCAAAGCCATAAGAATGAGAAACTAACCTTACACATTTTCTCCTGTCAACTCCAATCCAGAATCTGACTACTTTTGTTTGCCTTCCCACGTCTTTCTCCAGGTGGTTTTTGTTTTCCTCTTAGACTTTATAATTGGTTTTTGCTGGAGGATCAGTTTTGTGGGAATTTACTGAGCTCTTTTGGACATGGAAATGGTTATACATATTTAAAGATCACCCTGGCTATAGTGTGAAAAGGATAACAATGAGAGATGCCGATTAGAAAAGTGGTAGGTAATCTGGGTGAAAAATGATGGTCATTTAAGTAGAAATATGAAGCGAAGCATGTCAAAAAGAGAGATATTTATAAGGTTACATTTTTAACTTTGGAGAATTGATTGGACGTAATCGAGAAGAGAGCAGCTTCTAGCCTGAATAACAGAAAGAGGTGAAAAAAGAGGAAGAAGAAAGAGATCTGGACATAAAAGTGAAAAGCCTGAGTGGAGTTCTAATGTAGGCATTTTGGAAAAACAATCTAAAATTCAGCAAAAGCAGTCTTGGCTCAAGATACAGATTTGGTAATCATCAGCATTTAGATGGTAATAAAAACAATGATAATTGGAGAGCTTTCCCAGAAAGGGTACATGGAGTAAAAAAAGAAGAGAGTCTGAAACACAACCCTGAAAAAAAAAATTTGAACCGTGAGAATAACATAAGCCTGCTCAGGATACTTGAGACGAGTGATGCAAAAAACAAGATTTGATTCATGCAAATGTAAACAACTCAGTTTTACCGGAAAGGACAGGAAAGAGAATTATGGAAAAGTGAGGGTGCAGTGCAGCAGGAATTTTATTTTAAAGGAATAAACTTGAAAATTGATTAATTATACAGCTATTCCCTAGCAAATTTCAAAACAACCTCCAGACAAGACTCTCTTGAGCCACAAACCTGCCAGTTGTGTCTACTTGATGCACATTTATTCTTAGGAATCTCAAACCTGTGAAAAACTGATTTCAGTGTTTTTAACCCCAAGACTTCTCTTTTTCTCATATCAAATAACAATGTTAGTACATACAATTATCTAAACTAGAAACTTGGAAAATAAAATCAGAAAATTTATTTTCCCTTATTCCCAATCTTATTGATTCTCCCCTTAAACTTCTCCAAAGTGTGTTTGTGATCTTTTGTTTCTTTTCCAACAGACTTTTTTTTCCCCTGAAGTCAGCTTTCTAACAAATTTCTTTGTCATAAGTCCATCTTCTACATAGATACCGGAATTAAGCATCTAAAATCTAATTTCCTTATATTACATTTAAAAATACAATTTCATCCCCCAATGTTTGGCATATTTCTATCCTTATATTCCACCTACATAGATACTCTTTTTTGTTTTGCAAATGATTTGTGTTCTTTCACTACATGGGCTTTTAATGTGTTTCCTATTTTGTTTTAAATGTTTATTCTTCAATTTCTAAGTTTCTATTATTTCTTAAAAACTTAGTTCAGGGATGCCTGGGTTGCTCAGTAGTTGATCGGCTGCCTTTGGCTCAGGGCATCAAGGGTCCCGGGATCAAGTCCCACATTGGGCTCCCTGCAGGGGGCCTCCTTTTCCCTCTGCCTATGTCTCTGCATCTCTCTCTGTGTCTCTCATGAATAAACAAGTAAATAAATCTTAAAAAAAAAAAAAAAAGACTTAGTTCAGATGTCACTATATCTACAGAAACTTTAACCACTGTAGACAATATTAAGCATCTTTCCTATGTACTCATGACATTATAAATTTATAGTATTCATTACATTATTATGCTGGCATTATTTATTGTTTTTGCCCCAGAAATTATGTTTTTTTAGGGCATTTATTATGTCTAGCTTTTCTTCCCTTCTTACTCTGCACCTGTCTCAACTCTAAGATATTGTGGAGTAATTGCCATATTGGAATTGCTCAATAAATGTTTGTTGAGTAAATGGATTGAGGTTCAAGTGAGTTAACTGAGTTAATCATGGCTGTACCTCTGGCAAAATAGAAACTTGGAACCATCTTCTGACTTCAATTCCAGAACTCTTGACAAAAAAAAAAATAAATAATAAATAAAAAAATAATGAACTGACTGGCCTGATTACAGGTAAACATAGACTTTATCTCTTACCTAAATACCAGCTATTTCTTTCTACCTGTGATACTTTAATATCCGTTTGATAATTGTGAACATTTGTATTTCTGTTTTGAAATCTTTCAGTCTTAAATTCTCTACCTCATGACATAGGCATTTTAATGATTTTTACTAAAGATTTCAGCTTTCTTGTTCCTTTTTTTTAAGATCTGAGAAAATCATCATATCATTCTTTCTCTGCACTTCAGTCCTGCATTAGGGACAGAGTTAAAATGCCCATCTCATAGAGTTATAGTTACATTAAAAGAAGGCACATTTATAAATCTATCTATATTAACTCATTTCATATCCTTCTAAATCCCAGCTCACTGGTGAGATTCTACTGTGGTTATGTGTTTATATCTATTACCTTTTTTCTTTAAAATTTTTAAATTTTATTTCCTTTTTATTTTTTGAATTTTATTTTATTTAAATTCAATTAATTAACATGTAGTATATTATTAGTTTCAGAGATAGAGTTCAGTGACCTTTTTCCTTTCTAAAAAAAAAGTAGCTTGGAATTATGCTGTGAGGTTTTTTACCCTTTTGAATCTCTTATCTAGAGCTAATTTTCTTTTCAAAATTGAAGAAATGGATTGTTAAAAGCTTTCTCTGAACTTTTAGAAATTTCCTTTTAAAAGACAGGGTTTATATTTGGTTATATTTATATCTGCTCTAATGAGATGTTCTGTTATTTTCTGAAATTTTCTCCTCTTTGATTTCACAAATGAGTGCTTTGATGGTCAGCATTTAGATGAGCATATTTTTCTATTTCTTCAATAATCAATAAATCATATTGTCAATACGCGCATTACTAATTCTGCAATACCTTTAATAGCACATGGCATAAAACTGTGTTTAGCTAAATGATTGATCTGAATGAATTTTTGATCTGAATGAATTTAAAGCTAAAAGCTGGGTGATGGTATTTCACAATGGTAATAAAAATACACTTATCAGTATTAACTGTGTGGCTAGTACTATGCCAAGATCTTTATGTATATTATTTCAATTAATCATTATAATAACTTTTGTGTGATTATCTCCATCTAAAAATTGAGGAAACTAAAAAATGAGAGGTTTCACTACATGTCCACTCCATAATTTAGCCAACAATCTCAAAACATTTATTGAGTCTTTGCTTATTATGTGTCAGGTATCTGAGTTTGATAGAGAACCTGGTAATATTTTTTCTGTTTATTTATTAGAAGAGAAACCAAAACTTGAAGCCTTTCTGTTCTTTATAGCAGACTGAGCATAAGACAGAAGCCATGTCTTCCTACAATTTTAATAAATAATCTTAAAAAGTATTAAAAGCAACTTAATAACTCTGCTAAAACACAAGGATGATGTTAGATATGGGCTTTTTATATATAGACTTTATTCTGCTGAGATAATTTCCTTCTATTCCTAATTTGTTGAGTGCTACTATCATAAGACTGCTGAATTTTCTGAAATGCTTTTTCTGCATCTATTGAGATGATTATGTGGTTTTATTCTTTATTTTGTTATTTTTTAAAAGATTTTATTTATTTATTCATGAGAGACACACAGAGAGAGGCAGAGACACAGGCAGAGGGAGAAGCAGGCTCCCAGAGCTGAAGGCAGACACTCAACCACTGAGCCACCCAAGCGTCTCTATTCTTCATTCTGTTAAGGTGATATATTAGATTGGGTAATTTTCATATGTTGAATCCAACTTGCATTCCAGCTATAAATTCCACTTGGTTATGATGTATGATCCTTTTAATGCATTGTTAATTACAGTTTGCAAGGATTTTTTTGAGAAATTTTAAATACTCATCAGAGATATTAGTCTGTAGTTCATTTCCTTGTGATGTCTTTGTCCAGCTTTAATATCAGGTAATGTGGCCTCATTTAATGAATTTGGGAGTATATCCTTCTTTTCAATTCTTTGGAAGAGTTTGAGAAGTATTAGCATTAATTCTTTTTTAAATGTGTGGTAGAATTCTCCAGTGAAACCGTCTTGTCCTGGGCTTTCTTTGTTGGGAAGTTTCTAATTGCAGCTTTAATCTCCTCACTACATACAGATCTGTTCAGATTTTTAGATTGCTATGTTTGGTTACCCAATTCTTTGGCATATAATTGTTCATAGTTGTGTCATAACTTATTTTATTTCTGTGGCATTATTTGTAATGTCTCCTCTTTCATATCTTATTTTAGCTATTTGAGTCTCCTCTTTTTCTCAGTTAATCTGTCAAATTTGTTGATCTCTTTAAAAATCGAACTCTTAGTTTCATTGATTTTTTCTATTCCCTTTTCATTGATCTACACTCCAATAGTTTCTACTATTAGTTTTGTCACTGTTTGCTTCATATATTTGACTGTTTTAATGTTAGTTACATATATATGTTTGTAATTGTTATATTTTCTGCTAAATTGACCCTTTTTCATTATATAATGTCCTTTGTCTTTTGTGACAGTTTTTGTCTTAAAGACTATTTTGTCTGTAAAAGTACAGCCTCTTCTGTTCTCTTTAGGTTCTTGTTTGCATAAAATATTAGTTTTCACCTGTTTGGGCAGCTATAACAAAAATACCATAGACTGGGTGGTTTAAATAAAAAATATTTATTTCTCATAGTTTTAGAGGTTGAGAAATTCAAAATCAAAGATTTTGGCAGATTAGGCTACTGGTGATGGCTTGTTTCCTGATTCATAGATGTCTATTTTCTCATTGTGTCTTCATATGATGGAAAAAGGGCATGAGAACTCTCTGGGGTATATTTTACAAGGAACTAATCCTATTCATAGGAGCTCTGTCCTCTTGACATAATAACTTCCCAAAGGCTGCATTTCTTAATACCATCTCTTTGGTGGTTAGGTTTTCAACATGAATTTTGAAGGCACAGAAACATTAGCTTATTACATACCCTTTCATTTTTAGCCTTTTGGTATCCTAGAACCAAATTGAATCCTTTATAGACAGCATATAGTTGAATCTTATTTTCTTAATCAATTCAGGCAATTTAATCAAGTTATGTTTAAATTAATTATGGGTAGGAAAGAACAATTACCATGTTGTCAATTGTTTCTGTCTTAAAATTTTTTGTTCTCTTTCCCTCCTTGAATTTTTTGTGTTTGTTTATTTATTTATTTATTTATTTATTTATTTATTTATTTATTTATTTATTGTAATGATGTGTTTTGATTCTGTATTCATTTCCCTTTATGTGTACTTTATAGACATGTTTTTGTGGGTACCATTGCAATACATAAAACAAGTTATAGTTATAACCATCTGTTTTAAACTAAGAACAACTAAACTTCAATTGCATGTGAAAACTACTCTTTTATATATTTGCCCCTATCCTACTTCTTTGTTGTTAATGACACAAATTACTCCTTTTCAATTGCATTAACATAGATTTATAATTACTTTTTACTCTTTTAAAAGTCTGTTAAGTTTATAAGTGATTTACTCATCTACATTGCAATAATACAGGATTTTATACTTCCTTTACTAGGGAATTTTATATTTCGGTATGGTTTTGTGCTGCTATTCATCATCCATTCACTTCAATTTCTAGAACTTTCAGTATTTCTTGGAGGAAAAAATCTAGTGGTTGTGAATTCCCTCAGTTTTGACTTACTGGGAAAATCTTGATTTCTCCTTGTTCTTTAAGGACAGTTTTGACAAATATAATATTCTTGTTGACAGTCTTTTTCTTTTAGTACTTTGAATATTTTATTCTATTCCTTTCTAGAATAAGGTTTTTTTGCTGAAAAATGTGATGATAATCTAATGAGAATTCTCTTGTATGTGATGAGTTGCCTTTCTTTTACTGCTTTCAAGATTTTCTTTTTGGCTGTGACTTTTGACAATTTGATTATGATGTGTCATGATGTAAGTCTCATTACGTTTGTCCTAGATGAGCTTCTTTGAATTTATCAAATTTACATGTACATTTCTTTACTTAGATTTGGAAAATTTGAGGCTATAGTTGTTAAATAATTTTTCTGCCCCTTTCTCTTTCTTCTTCTGGTATTTTCATAATGCAAATACTATTCTGCTTGATGGTGGTGTCCCACAGGTCCTTTACATTTTTCATTTTTATTCATTCTTTTTTTTTTTTTCCCCTTGGCCCACTCTGAGTTTGTTGATTCTTTTTCTGTCTGGTCAAGTTTAATTTAGAGTTAGTCTAGTGAAGTTTTCAATCCAAGTAATGTCTTCTTCAGTTCCAGAATTTCTGTTTGGTTCTTCTTCCTAATTTCTATTTCTTCATTAATAATCTCACTTATTTCTTCAAATATGCTGCGGTTTCCTCTTCTTTTATATGTCGTATCTTTTTTGTTGTTGGAATTTTGGCATTTGAAGAATCAGCCAATTATTTCAGACTTTGTGTTTTTGTACAGGGATGTGTTTTACTAGTTAAGCTACAGATTCTTTAGACCTCTCAAGTTTTTTTCTGGGTATGTGTCCTCCTTGGGCTATTTGAAGAAGTTTGCTGTCTGTCTACTTAGGAGTTCTTCCTGGGGTCTGAAATATTGCACCCTCCCTGGTTTAGTAAATTGCAATACTGGTACTCCACCTAGTGTCTATCCGTGGTACTACAGATTCTGGTTCAGGGTTTATTGTCTTAAATCTGAGATCCTCAACTCTGGCCATCCACTCTTGTCAGTACTTGAATACAAGCTGGTCCCTCATGCTGCCTCTAAGTCATAACATTGGATATAAGTCCCATTCCTTTCTCTCCCCTGGATACTTGAAGGGAAGAAAAGATGGGAGGTGAGGGTTTTGTCCCAATTGCATTAATGATGCTTTGTTGAGGGAAGACTCTGGCAAGAAAATTGAGTGTCACAGATTTTCCTATTGGGACTTGTATGGTTGGCTTTACACTGTATAGGATGCATAAATGTTCACAATGTTAATTCTGCCAATCCATGAGCATGGAATATTTTTCCATCTCTTTGTGTCTTTCTCAATTTCTTTCAGAAGTGTTCTATAGTTTTTAGGATATAGATCCTTTACCTCTTTGGTTAGGTTTATTCCTAGGTATCTTATGCTTTTGGGTGCAATTGTAAATGGGATTGACTCCTTAATTTCTCTTTCTTCAGTCTCATTGTTAGTGTATAGAAATGCCACTGATTTCTGGGTATTGATTTTGTATCCTGCCATGCTACCAAATTGCTGTATGAGTTCTAGCAATCTTGGGGTGGAGGCTGTTGGGTTTTCTATGTAGAGTATCACGTCATCAGCGAAGAGGGAGAGTTTGACTTCTTTGCCAATTTGAATGCCTTTAATGTCTTTTTGTTGCCTGATTGCTGAGGAATATAAATAATAGTGAAAGGGAATAGAAGGGAAGGGAGAGGAAATGGGTAGGAAATATCAGAAAGGGAGACAGAACATAAAGACTCCTAACTCTGGGAAATGAACTAGGGGTGGTGGAAGGGGAGGAGGGTGGGGGGTGGGGGTGAATGAGTGACGGGCACTGAGGGGAGCACTTGACGGGATGAGCATTGGGTGTTATTCTGTATGTTGGTAAATTGAACACCAATAAAAAATAAATTTATTATAAAAAAAAGGATACAGAAATGTTTAAATGGTTTTTGGATTTCATTCTTCCCTGATGTAAGTTATAGTCAAGTGAGGGCAATATATATTACACAAATAAGTAAATAAAAATATTGTGAGGGGAAAGTGGTATAATTTTAAGTAGGTTGGTTAAGGAAAGCCTCACTGTGAACGTTATATTGAGCAAATCCCTCAAAGATGTCAAAGAGTAAATGATAGGGATATAACCATGGGGAAGAGTTTTCCTTGCAGGAAGCAAAGCAAGAACAAAGACCCTGAGTCAGAAAAATAAACCTGGAATACTCAAGGTAAGACAAGAAGGCTCGTGTGGACGGAGAGGAATGAGCAAGTACTGGAGTAACAGAAATGAGATCAGAAGGATAAAATGGAATATTTGTGGGGAAGGGATAATTGAGGGAGAACAGACCATTTAGAGCCTTTTAGGTCATTGGAAAGATTCGATATTACTAAGAGTGAGGTGGGAAAACATGGAGGGGTGGCATAATCTAATTTTATTTTGAAAGAATTTTTGTAGTTACTGTACTGAGAACAGGCTGAAAGGGGGATGAGAGCAGAAAGAGAAAGATCTGGTAGGAGGCTAATGTGGTGATCCAGGCTAAATGATGGTGGCTACCACTGGTGGTGTAGGAAGTAATAAGAAAAACCCATCTGAATCAGCTTGAATTGCTATAAGAAAATACTAGAGTCATGTATTTTAAGTCACGTAGTGACTTAGAAAACAGAAATTTATTTCTCATGGTTCTGGGGCCTGGAAGTTTTGAAATCTGGGTATCAGCATGGTTGAGTTCTGCTTAGAATGCTCTTCCTCATTTTCAGATGGCTATCTTCTTGTATCCTCACAAAGCAGTGGGAGAAAAGTAAGCTCCTCTAGGACACTAATCTTATCATGAGAGTTTTATGACCTAAGTCCCAAAGCACCCATCTCCAAATATTAGGGATTAGGGTTTCAACATATGAATTTGGTGGGAACACAAACATACAGTCCATAGTAGAAGAATATTTTAATGCTGGATATAAAAGGAATTTACTTATGGGTATAAATGTGGACCATAAGAAGGATGAATCAACACATTCTGTTAAAGCGAATTTGAAAATAAAACATTTGTAACCACTAGAATTAAAGTATTTTATTAGGATGTTGAATATACTGCTTTGTTGTTTTCATTTTAATTTGGATTTCTCTGATAATAGTGAGGTTTTATAAATTAAAAAAAAAAGCCATTTTCCAGCTGATGTCCTGGAAATGCCATCTTTGAGAATGTGTAGCCACTCCCCTCACAGTTAGTTACTTTTCATGGGGGAATAAAGAATAGCTTAGATCGTGGCCATCTCAGGTCATTATCTAGCTTCTTAAAAATGAGTTAATAATATTAAATGAAAAATAAGAACTTTGACTGTTCTGCTCTAATTATCTGATGTTGTAACCAAGTTAGAAAATTATGTTTTATCTGTATAATGATAATAACATTAAAAAGACTAGGAAGGATCAATTGGTATAGTGGAAGATGGGTATGATTTCTATGATAAAAATAATGTTCTTAAGTAAATAAGATAAGTTATTTTTAATTCAATACATATAAGGCCTATAGTCTTTTTGTTAATAATTTTCTCCTTTCTTTCTGCTTTTTCCTAGATGTTCTTAGTAGCCCTGTCATTCAGCTTTATGTGTAAGGCACTAGGTGGAGTTGTTATGAAAAGTTCCATCACTCAAATTGAAAGGAGATTTGACATATCATCTTCTATTTCTGGCTTAATTGATGGAGGCTTTGAAATTGGTAATTTTTATTTCTATTTTTATTATTACTTAGTAATAAGATTTGCAGAAGTAAAAACTGCTCATACCAGCCCTACACCACTAATTCTCAGTCAGGAGTAAATTTGCCCTCCAGGGACAATTTGATGATAATGGATGTTATTTTTGGTTATTATAACTGATGGGAAGGAGATTGTTATAGGCATCTTGTTGTAGGGGCCAAAGGTGCCACTACACATCCTACAATGCACAGGACAAAACCCATGACAAAGAATTCTTCAGCCCAGAATGTCAATAAGCAGACATTGAGAAACTTTAATCTATACAAACTCATTGCTTACAAACTAATATTTTGCAGGGCTTTACCTTCCCTCTTTCAAGATGCCCTTGTATAATAAATAAATAGATAAATACATACATACATAAATAAATAAATGTTGGAGAGAGGATTATGATTCTGATGATTTGAGGGAAGAGGAAGAGCTTTGAAGCAACTTCTGTTAGGTTTGTGCTGTTTGCATATAAAATTTTGAAATGAAAAATATTTTTGTTTTTAGAACATTGAATATATTGCTTTGTTGTCTTTAATTTGGATTTCTCTAATAACAGTAAGGTTTTATATAATATTGGATTATAATTATAATGGGTTATAATTATGAATCAGTAGCTCATTACCTTCTCCCTTATAGCCTTTAAAAACTTTTAAACAATATTCAAATTTATCAAACAAAAGTTTTAAAGTATTATAAAATGTTTAACTTTCAACAGCTTCACAGTTTCTGTTATTCCTGAATTTTGCAAAGAACTGAATCTGTTAACACCCACTGAATTAATTCCACTCTGGATTTTCAGGCATCAATGTCTTCCTGAAAATATTTCTTTGTTTCTTTTAACATTTCCTGTGTTTCTTCTTGAGAATGGCTAATGAAAACATGACCAATTTGGTCAGGTATCAATAAGCAGTTCTTATGTGCAGGCATGATGTCTTCACAAGCATCTTCTAAATTTTGGAGTTGTTTCATTTTCACTTCTTTTTTCCTTCAGCTCTACTTGTATTCAGTGCAAATTTGTTTTTCTTTTGTTGATCTTCAAAAATAATATTAACATTTTCTCAGTCTCCTTCATGGTGGCTGTCATCTTGGGCCCTTTTTAGACTTTTTAATGATTTGAAGGGACTCAAAATTATGTCTGTTGTATTAATTACAAATATTTTCTATAAGTTTGCTGTTTATTTTTAACTTATCTTAAAATATATTAGCTGTTGAATATTTTTAAAAATAATTGTATAAAGGAAGACCCATGTATCTTCTTACTATGAATTCGGCATTTTCATGATTAAGAGGCCATTTCACCCTTCATATCTTTTACCCTTCTGTTTCTGGGATTTAATGAAACCGTCTAAAATTTTAGTTTTGGACTGTTAATTAGCTTTAAATTCTAATTCAGTGTGTGTTTCTTCTTATTGATGAATAGATTCTTAATATTTTTGTTAAAATTTGTAGCTGTTTGACAGCCATTATGTGTGCATGGTTTTAAGTTTTACTGGTTTCTTTGCTTACCACTGTTAATTGAATCCTATGACTTCAAATCTCATCTTTAGTTTTTGTGGAGTATATATTCAAGTAGTTATTTTTTCCTGGAAATAATTGAAATAACATATTCCAAGCCATTGTTTGTTGGAAAATGCATTACTCTACCATTATATTCAAGCAACAATTTGATTATAGAATTAAAATTTCAAAATCTTTTTTCCTCAAAACATTTAAAACATGTATCTGTTTTATAATATTCAGTGTTACATATAAGAAATCATTATCAATGTCATTGTCATGCACCAATAAGTATCTCCTCTTTATCCTTGAATTTCAGAAATTTTACCAACATATTTCTGAACTGTTTCTTTTACATTACTTAATGCTGGAGAAGTATAGAAGTTTGTATCTGAAAGCTTAAGTCTTCTTTTAAATGAAGGAGTTTCTTTTTTTTTTTTTTTTAAGATTTTATTTACTTATTCATGAGAGATACAGAGAGAGGCAGAGAGGTAGGCAAAGGGAGAAGCAGGCTCCCTGCAGGGAGCCAATGTAGGACAGAATCCTGGAACTCTGGGCCTGGAACTCTAGGGATCACCACGCCCTGAGCCAAAGGCAGATACTCAACCACTGAGCCACCCAGGCGTTCCTTTATTTTCTACTTTTAAGTTTGTTTCTTCTCTTCTATTTTCTTATTTATTTCTTCTGAAACATATACTAGAAGAATGTTAAATTTCCTCACAATTTTGTTCCTTTAACTTTTTCTAAAATTTTCCTTTTTTTTTTTTTTTTTTTTTTTTGCTTTATGTTCCATCAGTCTTCTCTGATACCATCTTCCATCTTACCAGGTCCCAATATGTACATTTTTTAATACTATTTTTAATTTACAAAAATTCTTTACTGTTCTCTTATTATTTTTAGTCTACCAGTTCTTTTTTTTTTTTAAGATTTTATTTATTTATTCATGAGAGACACAGAAAGAGAAAGAGGGAGAGACGCAGGCAGAGGGAGAAGCAGGCTCCATGCAGGGAGCCCGATGTGGGACTCGATCCCAGGTCTCCAGGATCAGGCCCTGGGCTGAAGGCAGCGCCAAACGGCTGAGCCACCCAGGTTGCCCTAGTTATTTTATGGATGCAACCTACCCTTTACCTCTAAAGAGACTAACTAGATTTTTTCAGTTTCTCCTCGTTTTAGTTTCTTTATTTAAGGGTTTCTCCATGAGTAACTTTATCTGCCAGTTCATTTTGGTGCTGTTATTTCATGCTTTTTTCCTCCCATCAAATGTTCACTAATTCTTGGTTGTTATTTGTTATTATACATGTAGCTCCAAATGGATCTGGTTGGTCATGACTTCCTACACTTGGAATGCTCTTCATCTCCTTTTTATTCTAGATAACTAATACTCTACATTAAATCTCAAGTGACCTCTACTCCAGAAAACTTTATTTCAGCCCCTACTTAATTTAAGCTCTTCCTTTCTGTGGTCTAATATCACCCCTGTTCATCTACTTATTTTTATCATTGGTATATAATTTCCTGGAGGACAAATACTATGGTTTATTCTCTTCTTTATATTTCCAGCTCCTAGTACTATGGCAGGTACTTAATAGAAACTTAAGGAATGGTAAGAGTAAGTTAATAAATGTTCAAATGAGCACCTTTCTCTCAGGTCAGGAAGATTTCTGCATTTTTTCCAGTCAAAAACAATTCAGTCAGTGCCATATTTTTCAATAAAATTTTGCTTCACTAATATTGCCAAGTTATTCAAGTGTTTTATTTCCTATCTAAAAATTCATTCTTTTTCTTAACACCATACAACTATACAATGAGTTGTTTAATGTAAGTGAGTTTCATCTTCTCAATTAAATTACATGATCTGTAGGGAAAGGCATGTTTTATGCTCTATTTGTATTTATTCTGAGGCTTTCCATTCTATTGGACACAAAATCGGACTGGCAATATTTGCTATAATAAATCATAAAAATTAATTTTATTCTCTTTGTAGGGAATTTGCTTGTAATTGTATTCGTGAGTTACTTTGGATCCAAACTACACAGACCAAAGATAATTGGAATCGGTTGCTTCATTATGGGAACTGGAAGTATTTTGACTGCTTTACCACATTTCTTTATGGGATAGTAAGTGTTAAACAGCTCTATGTCATTAATAATCATTTCATTGTAAATTCATGGTAAGTTTTCATTATTTTTCTTTTAAATAAGCAATTACTTTTTGAGAAGAATACCCACTAAGCATGTGTAGAAATGAAGTATATTTTTTATGTTTTAAGTTACTTATTGCTTTATCAGCCATGGCTTTCACTGATTTTGAAATATGAATAGCACTAAATAAGGTATATAGTTTCATAGGAAATAAATGATCTTTTTATGACTTTCTGGTATAATATATACTTTGTGTCTTTGCCTACAAGATTTTGTTTATAGTCCATAAATGTTCATCACCTAACCCACTACCATTTCCATTGAGAGTTTTTTTTTTTTAAGATTTAATTTATTTATTCATGAGAAAGAGAGAGAAAGAGAGAGGAGAGAGAGAGAGACAGGCAGCGGGAGAAGCAGGCTCCATGCAGGGAGCGTACGAGGGACTCGGTCCGGGGTCTCCAGGATCATGCCCTCGGCGGAAGGCGGTGCTAAACCGCTGAGCCACCGGGGCTGCCCGAAAGTATTCTTGTTAAGGTCATGGTATAGTTCTGATTAGAGTCAGATACTAATGATGGAAAACCTAAAATAGCAGTGGCTTAAATAAAATAGAGGCTAATTTTCCACATAAAAAATTAGTGGAGACAGACCTGGCATGATAGGTTCCTGCTTCTCTTTATCATATTGTGCTGCCTTGCATAGCCTCAACCTCATACTCCAAATTGTGGCAATGTTGTCTCAGGCAACAAGATGAAAGAAGAGAAGAAGAACAAGAAGAAAAAGTGTGTGCTGGCTGAGCTTAAGAAATATTTTCAGAAGTATAATACTTCTAACTTCACATTGGCCAGAACTTTGTTACATCTCACATTCAGATACAAAGACATTGGCAAAACTAGACTTTATTCCAGACTGTCATCCTTTTAGCTAAAAATCCCATCTCTATTACAATGGAAGGAATGAAGAACGGATATTGAGAGACAATGAACAGTTTCTGCTAAAGATATTAATTACTTATTCATTGCCCAAACCAACAGTCATGTCTTTTGGTTACCATACTAATTCCCTTCCCCCCTTTTATTTGACCCTCATAAGTACTTTCTTCTTTCTGGTACTGCTTCTTCTTCTTTATCGTTGTATTACTGTTCCTTGATTTTTTCCCCTATATTGGTGGCTTCTTCTTCTTTTTTTTTTTTTTTTAGATTTTATTTATTTATTCATGAGAGACACAGAGAGAGAGGCAGAGAGAGGGAGAAGCAGGCTCCATGCAGGGAGCCTGAGGAGGGACTTGATCCCGGGTCTCCAGGATCAGGCCCTGGGCTAAAGGCGGCGCTAAACCGCTGAGCCACCGGGTTGCCCTATTTGTGGCTTCTTCATCATGCCTGCCCTTTTAGTATGCTGCCGACACCATAATGTCACTATCTGCTAAGCTCCCTCTTCAATCTTCTTCACTTTTCATTCTAGATTATTTGTATGAAGTGTGTGCATTAAATATAGCAGTAACATACATTGACTTTTTCTTACACTCAAGATCTATATAATCAGTCATCTCATAGCTATCGCCAGCCTACCATCTGGTAAGAATTTTGCATGCATATATTCAAAATTAAATTCACCACTGCGTTGAAACCAGTTCAGATTTTTCACATTCACTCTTTCAATGATGATTCATTTAGCCACAAAGGAATTCAAACCAAAGTCAAGGGGCTCATTCTAGATTCTTTCACTATTTCAACACACATGACAAGTGGTCACCAAATATTGCTTATTACTATCTTCTTGCTGTCAAGGTTGCTTCCTCCTTTCATCCCCATTGTTTCTAACCTAGTTGAAGCTTCCCACATCTCTGGCCTGGACTTTCTGCCTTCAGTCTCAACTCCATCCTAACTCATATTCTATACTAGGGAATTTATTTTAAAACACAAATATAATTATTTCACCCCTGCTTAAAACTCCCAATTTCCTATAGCAGGGTTTCTCAAGCTTTAGTTTCAAATCACAAGTGAATCAACAAATCAATTCAGATGATTGAAATCAACAATTTTTTAGAGGAGAGAACAGAATAAAATAGAAGAATATATAATGTGAGAACAAATACTTTTCTGTGCAACTTTTATTTTGATTGTACATATATTTATGAGTGTGTGTATACATATGTATATGTTCTGGTAGTGTTGCAAAATTTATTTCTTACTGTTGGTCATAGTTGAAAATGTCCAGTGCCCCTTGCCTATGGATTAATATCTAAACTCATTTACATGTATCTTCACTGTCTTTCTAGCTTCATCTTACACTGCTCTCCAGGTTGGAGGACCACACTCTAGGCTTGTAGCTTTCCAAATGTGCCATAATATGTTATATCTTTACATATGGCATTTCTATAGCCTTGAATAATTTTCCTTCTTTGTCTACCTGTTAAGCCCCTATTCATTTTTTTTGCTCCTATCCATTTTTAAGATTTATCTCACATGTCATCCTCATTGTCAACTCTTTAATCTACCACCTCTCCCACCTCCAAGGAAAACTGATCATCCCCTTTTCTTTGTGACAACTCAGGACCTGTTATATATATATATATATATATATATTATATTCAGCACCTTGTCACATGGTTTATTATAGATCTTTATGTTATAAAATATAAAATACTTTAAGCATAAAAGCTGTATGTTTTACTTCTTGTTCTCTGGAGCTGAGCATAATGCCTGGCCTGCAATAGGCTGCCCTTGGAGCTCACAGGGTACCTTCCGATCAGTATTTGTTGCTATTCTGGCTCCATCTCTGTTGTTATTAAGTTCTTCCTCATCAAACTGAAATGGACTAGAATTTTCTAAAACTAAGTTTTGTAGAGCCAGACATTTCAGTGTATGTAGTGGGGAGGAGGATATGAGTATCTATGAAAGAAAGCCAGAGAGGTTATTGATAAAAAAATGTGGATGAATTCATGTGTATTGTAGATTGACTTGAAAAGTGCGATTCTAAGATTTATTAAGATTTACCAGAAAGTTCATCAGGAAGTTTAGATTGTGACCACCTTTGAAGATAATTCAAATGGATAGATAGACTCAGCAGAGTTTTTTTTTTCTTAAGATTTTATTTATTTATTCATGAGAAACACAGAGAGGTAGAGACATAGGCAGAGGGAGAAGCAAACTTCTTGTGGGGAGCGATGAGGGACTCGATCCCAGGACCCCAGGATCATGACCTGAGCCAAAGGCAGATGCTCAACACTGAGCCACCCAGGTGGCCCAGGTTCCTTTTTTTTAAAACAAAACATGAAACCAAGATATTACATATCTTGAGCATAATATATACACTCCTAGAATGATAATCCCACCTTTCCTGGGAAGTGCTGAATAAATATTTCTTAGTGGGCACTCCCATTTCATTTTTACCATCACTTTCCCTGAAATTCAGGCTGTGAAATTGACAAAAAGGATTCTGATAATTTAGAGAAAAAAATCATGCAATTAAAGTGAAAAAAATTCCTCTGCATTTCTGGGAAAATGAAACTATTCAGTAGATAAGCTAAATTTTAAATCTAGTGATATTGTTACAGTTACAGGTATTCTAAAGAAACTCATATTAATCCATCAGAAAATTTAACATCAAGCTTCCCAACCTGTTTACTTGGTCAAAATTTGTTACTCAATAGAACATCACCTGAGATAGTAGAAAAAGGTAAGAATTGATAGTGTCACTAATAAATATTCTAAAACTGAATTAATTATATCTGTAAAAAAATTATGATATTACCAAAAGCGATTAAAAAACAGGAAAATCATTTGCATCTTGTGTATATAAGACAAAACAGTGTTAATATATATAAAGAGCTTTTAGGAAGTAATAAGAAAAGAAAATATTTCAGCAGGAAATTGGTAGAGAATATATGCATTTAAATTAGGGAAGTGGTATAAATATGTAAAAAATATAATTGCATGAAAAACACTAATTATTACACCAAGTAAATATTTTTTTACCTATTAAGACTCAAATCAGGAATTACAAGTTTTTTAAATGTTAAATATTTCTACCTATTAGAAAAATATTAAAAATGAAAAGATTTTCTGCTTATTTTATCAAAAATAAAAAGAAATAATGTAGAAGCATTTTATCCATTCCTTGGAGTATATAAGTTTCTCTTTTTGAAGGTTAATTTTCAGTATAGTAAAGAACAAAATATGCATGTATGCTTAAATCAGCAATTCTACTTTTACTGATTTGTCTTAGGAAAATAACCAGGAATGCGCACAAGGACTTATTTTACAATTATAGCCAAGGCATTCCTTTTTATTTATTTTTTATTTATTTTTTATTTTTTGGCATTCCTTTTTAAAAGAATGGAAACTTAGAAATATCTCATGAGTTGATTATATAAATTACAAAACCTTTATTCAGCACAACAAGATGCAGTCATTAAAATTCTGCTATAAAAGAAAACTTAAACACTGGGGAAATTGACATAATATGATGTCAAGTGTAAAAGTAGGTCATAATATGAGCTGGCCATTTAAGTATATAATGTACATAAAGATTATGCATATTTTGATGTTACCTAAAAATGTGGAAGATAAAATAAACATGAGGAGCAACTCTGTGTTTGGTGGGGTTATAGATAATTTAATTTTTGCTTATTTTTGCTTTCCTATATTTTCAAATTTTGTAACATGAATATGAATCATTCTTACAATTAGAAAAAAACAGAAATCTTAAATGAAATTATTAAGGAGTTAAAGTAGTTGAGTTGCTAATAGGAATGCTAAAATTAATATTTTAAATAACACATTATCCTGTCTATGTAGGTTGTGAAAAGGAATCTGGGTCATATATATGGTTATATGTTCTGCTGGGTAATATGCTCCGTGGAATTGGGGAAACCCCCATAGTACCTTTGGGGATTTCTTACATTGACGATTTTGCTGAAGAAGGACATTCTTCTTTTTATTTAGGTAATGTACAGAAAATATTAGATTTTATGACTACTTTCCCTGGGTCTGCCCTTGAAATAATAGTGCTGTTAACTTCATTCTTTTATTTATTAAACAAATATTTTTAGACATGTATAATGTTACTTTAAAAAACATATTGAAAAAGAACCATGTATTCTTAACATCTGATAAAATTGTTTTATAATATCTTTAGGTACTTTGCATGCAATATCAATGATTGGTCCAATCATTGGCTTTATACAGGGATCTGTGTTTGCGAAAATGTACGTGGATATTGGCTATGTAGATCTCAGTAAGTATAATTAGAACAAGGTAACATAGTAATGTTTTTCAAGTACAGGACATCATTGTTCCAAATATTGAATGAACTCACTTTTTCAGTAGTCCTTTGCCCACTATTTGTGTGTTGAAGTGTGAACAAAATTTTAAAAAATAGCATCTCAGAATTGATGTAATATAATTTACTTCTTCATCTATGAAGGACAGCAATCATTATTATTATTATTGCTCAGAATATATTGCATTTCAAAATGATTTTTTGACTGGCTGCTTCTAATTCTTTATTCCAGGCGATATCAGAATAACTCCTAAGGACTCCCGTTGGGTTGGTGCTTGGTGGCTTGGTTTCCTTGTGGCTGGAATATTATCTATTATGTCTTCCATACCATTCTTTTTCCTGCCCAGAGATCTGAATAAACCACAACAAGAAAAGAAAAACTTAACATCTTTGCATTTGCTCAAAACAAATGAGGAAAGGAGTCAAATGACTAATGTGACGAACCATGGACAAAGTCTTAGTGGAAATATCACTGGTAAGTATTTCACATTTATAGTTGATTTGGAATGTTAATTTCAGTAAAAGTAGATTAAACTATTTCTTACTTGCCATTGAATAGAAAACTTAGTTCTGACCATATTGATGGAAACCATTAGAGATCTAGAGAGAGAGATGTTTCAAAGTCCATGTCATCCCTATCTAATAATATCTGGTTCTGTCTTGCTAGACTCTGATACTATACTAATATTTTTTCTAAGAAATTCCTTCCACCTTTAACTTTCATTACAGTTGGTCAACCTTCTGATTATAGACCCAGATCACAAAATTCTTGCCATGAACAGAAGTTATGAATTTTTTACACATCTGTTTGTAGGCACAAGTTGTACTGTTGTCAATGTCACCTAAGACAACATTATTATTCTCTTCCTATCCTTGCACCGTAAGAAAAATGATTTATAATACTGCCAGATTTACTGATACAGTATTTTATAGTAGAAAAGCTGTCTACCAGGAAACAGATCTGAGTCCTGGTACTAAATTTAACTTCATAATTTTTTAAAATTTAGTCTTCTCATTTCTGTGAACTTTGGATTACACTCTCTTTATTTTCTTGCATTATACTCTCTTTAAAGTAACTTTTAACTTAATGGTTGTCTTATTAATATAACAATTAATTTTAAGTGCTAACTAATAAGAGATATTGCATGTCTATTCACTTTGGTTTCTGGAGCACCTAGCATATTGCCTGGGACCCAGTTGAAAACCAAGTATTTGTTGAATTAATGAATAATTGAATTAATAATATATGCAGTTGTATGGTAGAGTGCTAAGAATAACCAAATATAAAGTGAACTGAGCAAGGTGCAAAACAGCATGTACATATGGTTTCATTCTGGGGTAAAATAAACTGAGTGGATATTAATGTACATATGGAGAAATGAGGGAAAATATTTAAAAATGCTGTTGACAGTAGGAATGCAGGGTACTCTTTCTGTTACACGTTTAGGCAATTTTCAATCTTATTTAACTTTTATTGCATTTATAAAATTAAGATATTAACATATATTTAAACTGAATTATATCATATTTTTATATTTTTATAGGTTTTTTCCAGTCTTTGAAAAGCATCCTTACCAATCCCCTATATGTTATATTACAGTTTTTGACATTACTGTTAGCCAGCAGCCATATTGGTGCTATTACTTACGTCTTCAAATATGTAGAGCAACAGTATGGTCAGTCAGCATCTGAGGCTAACATTTGGCTTGGTAAGACATGTTATTTAAATTTGCTTGATAAGCTATCTACTGTCCAGTAATTGAGTTTCAAACAACATTTTGCTGTGAAGGCAATTTTATATTTTAGTAAATATAATTTCCAATTATTCTTTTGTAAATCTTCTCAAATTTCAGTCTCATGATATCATCATTGGTCTGCATTTGAAGTTGCATCTCATGTTATTTTTGAGAAGATGAAATCCTAAAAGAAAAGTTGCATGTAAATGGAACATTAGGATGTAGTATCTGCATAATTGGAATTTATAATGTTGAGATCTTGAGACAAATCCTTTTGTAATGTAATCATTATAATTTCGTTAATTCATGAGCTTCGAATCAGGACTCAGCTACTTACAAAAAGTAGAACAAAAGAAAAATCAACTAAACACATCTTTTACGTCTACCTCATTCAAACAAATATCATATTTTAGGTGTAAAGGATTTTAGATAGTAGGATACAAGTCTTCTAAGCAGGGAGATGATATTTTGTTGCTATTTTCCAGAGAAAGAAAGTCCCTCATAGAAACCATGGATTGAGGCATTCAAATATTCTCAGTCACTGACTTTTGCTGTTGGGGAACCCTAATACTTAGCATTGGCATCAAGAAATTATTTTTGTTTCTCCCATGTCATACACTGTTCTCCTACCTCCACCCACGGCTGTCAGCTTTCTACTTAAGTAATAAAATGAGATTAATTTGGTTGGTGCACTCTGTGTTTCATTGATAAAGATACTTCAGAATAACCATATTTATATAATCACAATTTTTTCTTTTCTTTTATTTCTAGGAACCATAACCTTACCAACTGTTGCAACTGGAATATTTGTAGGAGGATATGTCACTAAAAAATTCAAACTTACCTTGCTTGGAATTGCCAAATTATCATTTTGTACCAGTCTATTGTCCTTCTTATTTCAACTATTAACTTTTGCACTAATTTGTGAAAGCAAACCAGTTGCTGGCCTAACCTTAACTTATGATGGGTTTGTATATATCAATATATTAATTGCATAACATATAAACTATCCAATGTAAAAGACTATTAGGAAAACAGGGCAGATAGCAATCTTAACTAAACTATCTTTTGAGAGAAATGTCAATTTACAAATTCTTAAAATGGCCACTTCCTAAGATCTCAAAAAAGTTCTCCTTTTATTCCTAAAAGAAAATCTACACAAGTTGTAATAATAATAGTTATCCTTTATTGGGTACCTACAAAGACTGGCAAGTACTTATGCCCCTATTTTATAGATAGTTAAAGTAGGTCTTAGAGAGATACACAGATTACCTGACTAGCAATGTTAAGATTCTGGCTTAATTTAGGGGGTTTAGACTCCAAAACTTCTAGTCTTAACTACTACAATTTTGGATGCATCATAATAGGAATATAAGTAACATTTCCCACAAGTGACTGTACAGTTCTTATCTACAGTTAATTTTAATGGTTAACAACTATATTTATAAGAAAATATTTCCTTACATTGTATTGAATTTTCCTTTTCTGCAAGCTAATACTATTTCTTTGGTATTATCATTATTAGCAGTAGAATTAATAAATATCCTACATATAATTATATGTTAGACCATAGAAAATGTTTACTTTGTATTATAAAGTATTGTGAAGTATTCCTACAAATATTCCTGATACAGATTTCTTATCATCTCTTGAATACAGTCAATAATAAAGGTTAGGAAGATTCACATTCAGACAAGGAAAGATCCTTGGATTACAATGAGTAACGATGATACCTAGTGCTGCTTATTGTTGACTCTGAGTTTTGCACTCTGGATCTTATGAGAAGTCAATTTGAAATTACCAAATTTCCCCCACATTTCTTTACCTAAACCTCATCCTATTATTAGAGACCTGTCAACTTTGTCTTGAATTATCTCTCAGCTTCCTCCTAACCATAAATGTTGGTAATTATTCCTATCCACCATTATCCACTCCAGTAAATACAGAGTACTTAGAACATTGAACTTTTGAGGAAAAAGAACCTTAAGGATCATGGAGTCCAAACCTCTTCTATCCTCTTAATTTATTAGTTGAGAACCAGAGGAACTGTGACTTATTTGAAGTCACACAATGACTCCAGACTGATGCTTTACATCACAGGTGTTACTTTTCTGTACATCACAGCAGTAGTTCCAAGGGCTCCCAAGTTATCAGACATGCTTTAGCCTAAAGCCAATTCCCTAAAAACAAGTATAGCAACTGTCCCATCTATTCAAAAGAAATCAGCTAGAGTTGTATCAGATTCTTTCCATTCCATAAAGTTTTACTGAGTGCCTCCTTAAAGGTCAAAAAGATTTATAGGCTATATCACTAACTTCATGAAACTCGTAGTTTAATGATAGCAAATAACAGAACCGATGTATTCAGCATATGTGAAGTTTTAGTAACAGGAGTAAGTTTTTAAAGTACGAATTAGTAGAGTTTCTCAGAATCTGATCTGAGATTCTGAGGTCCCTGAGATTTTATTGAAGACTCAGCACATTCTAAGCTATTTTTATAATAATACCAGGATGGTATTTGCCTTTTTCATCCTCATTTTCTCATGAGTATATAGTGCTATTTTCTAAAGCTATAATAATGTGACAATAACATCAGTCTGGTGGCTAATGATGTGTGCTTGTGTATTCTCATGTATTAATTTTTAAAAAATTTTTAGAGAGACAGCATGAGTCAAGTGGGGAAGGACAGAAGGAGAGGGAGGGAGAGAATCTCAAGTAGACTCCCACTGAGTTCAGTGCAACATGGGGCTCAATCTCACGACCCTGAGATCAAGACCTGAGCTTAAATAAGGAGTCAAACACTTAAAATGACTGGGCCATCCAGGCACTCTATATGTTCAACATTTTTAGTATTAATTTCTGATTATATAGATATGTATAACCCAATATGTATAACACAGTTGAACAAAAAGCCTTTGGGGTCCCCAAAACTTTTAAGAGTATGAAAGGCTACTGAGAACAAAAAACTTAATAACTACAATATTAATCCCCCCAAATCCCTATGTGGTTGATGTTATTATCTATGACTTACAAATGGCAAATCTGATTTTAGGAAGGGTAGTCACAACACACTCTAAAATTGCAGAACTAATGTAAGCACAGGAGTATCTGATGGCAATGTCTGGACTTGGTCATTAATCATTATGTTTAACCTCCTCCAGTTATATGTTCCCAAGCAGAATTAGGTATTAGATGTATGTTAGTAAAGTTATTGGTAATAGAATTTATGAATTTTCAAATTTACTTCTTTCTTCATGTAAATTACTTCCTTTGTTGATCAATTCTCAATTATTATCAAGACTTGTACCCAAAACAAGAGAATAATTTTAAAATCTATAAGCAGATCATTAATTATACAAATAATCTATCTTGTAATTTTAGCCATAAGATTATAATTTATAAATATAACCAGACTTTACAGTTAATTATTATAGAGTATGTTGTCATTTCACTTAAAAGGTATATGGAGTTTTTCTAGTCTTTCTCAACTGATTTTGTTATTCCTACTTTTAAAAAATTGATCCTTGAACACCTGTGTGGCTCATTGGTTGAACGTCCACTTTGGCTCACGTTGTGATCCCGGGGTCCTGGGATCAAGACCCACATCAGTCTTCTCATAAGGAGCCTGCTTCTCCCTCTGCCTATATCTCTGCCTCTCTCTGTGTCTCTCATGGATAAATGAATAAATCTTTTAAAAAGTTGATCCTTACGGGTTCTGAAATCCTTTTCTTATGTAGCTGAAATATAGATTTAAAAATTCAAACTAAGTAACACTGATTTGTGGGACTTTACAGTAATCTGGGAAAGAACCTTTGTCTATTACCTTACTGAAGAGAAAATGGAGTCTCAGAAAAATGAAGTGTTTAATGAGTAATTTCTTGGTAGAATCACAAAGACCTCTTATATAAGTCTTATGGATCTTCTTGATGTCTGGGTAAAGACAGAAAGTGTTAGTAAACATTATATAAAAATGCCCTTTTGGCATTATTGTTCAACAAATTTTGCTAATTAAAGCTCTCTCTTCTCCCCTCGTCCCTTCCACTTCTCTCCCCTTATGCTCTCCTCTGCTTCCTCCCTTCACTTGGCTCCCTTTCCTGCCCTCCTCTTCCTTTCTCTTTTCTCTTCTCTCCCCTTCTTCTCCTATCCTTCCTTCTTTCTCTCTCTCTCTTTTTGATATATGTCTACCTTATATTTCCAGAAATAATCCAGTGACATCTCCCATAAATGTACCACTTTCTTATTGTAACTCAAACTGCAATTGTGATGAAAATGACTGGGAACCAGTCTGTGGAGACAGTGGGATAACTTACATGTCACCTTGTCTAGCAGGATGCAAATCTTCAAGTGGCAGTAAAAAGTCTATGGTGAGCATTCATCTTTACTTTCTCTTTTGTCCTTGATCAATATCACAGATTTAACAATTATTTATCAAATCTTTCTATAAGTAGGATCTCTAGTAAAGGGAGGAAAAGACTCCCAGTGTTGTCTGTGTGGTTGTGTAAATGAAAGCCTCACAAAAAAAAAAAAAAAAAAAAAAGAAAGCCCCACATAAAATCCTGCTTGAAACACAAATAGCTTTTTCTCTTGCTTAAATCTCATTTGAAATTACTCCCCCTTTCTCCTTCTGGAGTTTAAATGCATTTAGGATCCCTAGGAAGCACCTCAGTTGACTAATTCAATTAAATTAGATATATTTTACCCTTCTGAAGTTAGGGGAAAGCCCAGATCCAACTACTATCCAGAACTCTCTTCCTTTACAAGACAACAATCTATATGCAACTTTGCATATAGATTCTGACAAGTTTATCTTTAGACTATCCTTTTGAGTTTGCAAAAAAATTAATCAAGGCTCCACACTCACTTGTCCAATTCTTGGCTTCTGATTTTGATTTCCCCAAGGGTGGCACTTCTATCCAGGATAACTTAAGTCTTTTCCCTACCTATTTCTAACATCTTCCACAGAAATGCCATTTCCTTCTTCATTCAAAATATTCCCTTCCGTGTAAACTATGGGTTCTCCCTAATTCCCTGAGTTCATTTCCAGTAATTGAGAATCAGGTATAATGTTCTCTATTCCACTTCAATCTACCAAATATCTCACAAAGTTGGGGAGCCATTTTCCTATCACCAACATTAGCAGTATAATCAGCTATGATCATTACTATCTACTACATACAAATGTCTTTGATTTTTAAACTTTTTCCATCTTTTTCTTGTTCATAATCCTACTAGTTGTATTTATTGAAGGGCACTGAGAACTTTGATGAATAAAGCACCTGGTTTCATTGATGCCAGGCCATAAATTTTTATAAATTTATGGACTGTACTTAAAAACGCATATTTCATATTCATGGCTCTAGTGCCTTTCAATGATAGTGCTCCATTTAATCCTTGGTTCCATTTGGCCTATTAGTGAAGGCCTGGAAGAGACATGATATTAGAATGCTAAAGAGAGATCTGTGTACTATGGAGATATTTTCTTAATACTGGCAATGACTATACCATTTGGGGATTACTGCAGAATTCTTTTACCAAAATCCTTAGTAATAAATCATCCCTTCTTAATTACTCAGAATAATGTCCTTGATTCTATTGATCAATAGGCTTGGTACATAAAGGATTCATCCATATTATTCCTAGTGGAAAAGCAAACCTTAATTATCAGATAAGTGTGGATTCAAAGTCTTCTCCAAGTCATCCTTCAGTAGAGCACTAATAGTTTTAAGATTCTCTTAATAGTTTAGCCTAGACGCAAAACAGAATTTATTAAAACCACATCTCTAAATAAACAACTTGCCAAATTAAATCTCTAAAATCACTTGTTCCTAAGTTGTCTTCTCCTGTGGTCTACCCATTGGGATATTCTGTTGTGTTGAACCTCTCTGGTAATAACATCATCTATTCTATAATCTGTCATTATGCTTTTGGACGTTATGTTTGTGGACCAAAGTAGAATTCTAGGACCCCCTGTCTATCTCCTATTTCCCTAGACTCTGCCCCATTCTAATGGGTGGCTCTAGTGCCAGGTTTTGCCACTGACAAAACTATTTTTTCTGGATTCTCTGAGTAACCCTTCCTTTTCCATCCCTGCGTAAGTAGGATTGTTAAAGAGAGTAACTAGGTATTTTATAGAAAGTAAAAATGAGTGAGAGGAAAATGTTAAAAAGAATTTACATTAGGGACGAGCACTGGGTGTTATACTACATGTTGGCAAATTGAATTTAAATAAGAAAAAAGGAATCTATATTAATGAGAAATTATATACAGAGTTTCAAACATTAATTTTTCTATCCTTTCATAATTTTTAAATTAGGAATGAACTAGATGCTAATAGTGAATTATAGTTTTGGTCTAGAGAGTAATCCAGGAAACTATTTAGCCTTTAACTATTAAACAAGTGTATTTTCAGAATGTTTTCTTTAAACATGGTAAATATTTTATCTTGAATGGATGAGACTTCTTTAAATATAATTAAGTGTATTTATAACTGAATCATATTTCTCTAATTATGTTCTATAATATTTCAAAACTATTTTTTAGGTGTTTCATAACTGTAGTTGTGTGGAAGTAACAGGTGTCCAGAACAAAAATAATTCGGTGAACTTAGGTGAATGCCCAAGAGATAGTCAATGTAGAAAAAAATTTTATATTTATGCACTGGTGCAAGTCTTGAATTATTTTTTCTCTTCATTGGGAAGCATCCCAACTATCATGCTGGTTTTTAAGTAAGTATGATCTTTCAAAAAGCATTTTTATGTATATTAGACTATAAACATACCTAATAATGTACATATTTTCCATTATATATTTGGAACACAAATTTGTATTTTTTTTACATTTTAATTTTCTAAGAATGCATTTACTTGGGGTTACTGTGATACCACAATGCCATAATTAATGATAAAAAGATTTTATGCTCACTCCTTTTACTAAGAATTTTGTGACATAGACTGATTGACAATTGCTTCAATTGTGAAAAAAAATCCCTTTTTGTGATTCTAAAAGAACTTTTAATTTTGAGATACCTTATACCAGGATGGGCCTGTCAGAATGAATCAACTATTGATTTCACTGAAAGAAAACAATTTAGGAACCAGACTGTATAATATAACCAGTCTACAATATTCTGAAACTTGTAATATACTCTCAAAATAGTTTTGACCTGGTCTCTCAAATACTCTCACAGACAAATAAAAAAAATAGAATTCACTCCTTTTTTCACTCATTGAACAAATACTTAGACCATGCTTGAAGAATATTCCATGGTGAATAAAACAGATAAAGTAGTTGTTCTGATACAGTTTAGAGTATGACAGGAAAGACAGTGTAAGAAAAATAAGCTTAAAAATAAACTCATAATTACAAACATCAGTAGTATCAATGAGGAAAAAAATGATATTAAAGAGAGTAAAGAGAGAGACGCCTGGGTGGCTCAGCAGTTGAGCGTCTGCCTTTGGCTCAGGGTGTGATCTTGGTCTGGGATCAGAGTCCCACATCAGGCTCCCCATGAGGAACTTGCTTCTCCCTCTATGTCTCTGCCTCTCTCTGTGTGTCTCTCATGGATAAATAAATAAGTAAAATCTTCAAAAAAATAAAGAGGAAAGCCTAGTTTAGGATTTAGGTGAGGATCCTTAAGGAAGATGACTCAGAGACTTCTCAAAAAGAAAAAAAAGCCACATTTAATCGAAAAGTCTAGAGAATAAGTTAACATTAGCCAAATGAAGAAATGTACAGAAAAAAGGTTTAGGTGCCAATGCTTTGAGAGGCCCAGAAAGAGATGGAATGTTTGAGAAATGAAAAGAAGCTGGTTGGTTGGAACATACAGAATGAGAGGGCTATAACATAAGATTAGAGAGTTAGGAAAGGAGTAGATAACACAAGCCCTGTTGGTGACGTTAATTATTTTGTTACCTAAAAATGAAAATATATAAAAACTTGCATGTAGGTCTTAAAGATATACATGTATAAATATGATAGCCTGGGTTAATATCTAAATTATACTTTTAAGACCTATGTAGTTGACCACAATTTCACTGTCAGCCAACAGCATGACTTGGAAGGGAAAGAAAACAAATGCATTAAACTTTGTTAAAAATGAATATACATGAGTAAACTGAGTATATAGTTGTTTAATTCTACTCTGACCTAAATCTTGTTAAATTATGTTTACTGATTTATTCCACAGCTTTATCTCCACCTTAATATAAAATGTCTACTGAAAAAGAGGTCTTCTATAATTGCCAGATTACAGGTTCACTAGCTATCAGAAAAATCCTCTCTCAAAACTGTATTAGCTTTATCTCAATAAGTCTTAGCTTTTTAATTTAAATCTTTTTCAGGGTGAAAGAGGGTTTGGACATCATTGTTTCATCATTAATGACATCTATATTTTATCTTATTAACTGGTTAAGATAGACATAACCACTTGTCAAAAATATTTACTTATCTTTCACCACCAGCCTTTGATTTTGTTGAAAGAAAACTTTTGTGAAGCAGACTGTAGAGTAAGAATATAAACCTCAGTCTGTTAATGATTTTCCATTATTTACATCATAAGGCTGTTATTAAAACTAGACTAAGCAGGAGTGCTGATATGCACTCATTCAATATATTCATTTTGTGTGGCAGGCCCAATTCTAGGTTCTAATGATAAAACTGTGAACAGAAACAATAAAGGTCCTGCTTTCACTAGTTTCCAGTGGCAGTGAAAGATGGGGGACTGGATGGGTCTAAGAGAAGAAACAATAAATAAGTAAGCAAGTAAATATATAAAATATAAGTGTTAAGCATTAGGAAGAAAAATAAATCAGCATAAGAATATAAAAGGGGACAAGTAAACGGTACTAATCCAAATATTGTGCATTGAAAGTTATTTGCTAAGAAAGCTGAAAAAAAAAATGAGTATGCAAGCTATGCTGATTTGGGGACAGATAAAGAGTATGGTCCAGAAAATACACATCCTGTGGGTCACGGCCACAACTTTGAAGTTTATTCTAATTGTATTGAGAAGCTGGCAGAGACATTTGAGCATTAGAATTATACAACTGACTTATCCAATTAGAAGATCACTGGCTTTTGAGTGGTGAACAAGTTTTTGGGATGCAAGAATGGAATCAGGGAGAGCAGAAGACTCTGATAGTTCTTCACAGGATGGGAGTTTAATTAAGGATGGTGATGGTAAAGGAAGTAGAAAGTGATATGAGTCTCAGTCTTCTGGGTTTTTTTTTTTTAAGATTTTATTTATTCATGAGAGATACAGAAAGAAGGCAGAGACATAGGCAGAGGGAGAAGCAGGCTCCATGCAGAGAGCCTGATGCAGGACTCTATCCTGGAACTCCAGGATCATGCCCTGAGCCAAGGGCAGACACTTAACAGTTGAGCCACCCAGGTGTCCCTCAGTCTTCTGTTTTTAAGGCAAAATAGGATTTGCTGATGGATTGAATGTGGGATGTAGGAAAGAAAATTTAAGGATCATCCCAAGGTTCTAGCCCAGCTCTGAGAAGATGGTGGTTCGGTTGAACAAACTGTGAGGACTGCGGAAGGGTAGGTTGGAGAAAGTGGAGAAGCAAGACTTTGTTCTATCCCTGTAAGTCTGAGATGTCTCCTATTGGAGCTGGAGATATAAATTTTGGAATCAGGAACATACAGATGTTGTTTAATTCCATGGCACTGTTGAGATCTTCTAAGGATTGGGTACAGATAGAAATAAAATTATAGAACCAAGATCCAATAGTATAACTTCAGAAACCAAGAATAGGAGGATAATCCATTGAAGAAAACTGAGAATGAGGAAACATGAGGTTGGAGAAAAACCAAGAGGGTGAGTCATGAAAGTTAAGAGTTAGGAAGTAATCATTGGATTTCATTATGTACTAGTCACCACTAGTCTTAACAAAAATAATGCATAAAGATGGGAGGAAAGAAAGGCTACTTTGCAAAGGATCAAGAAAAAAATGCAAGAAGGGGAAGTGCAGATACCCAGTAGGAAAAAAGTTCTTTATATTAGTGCTGTAGTGTTAGAAAAAAAAAAAAAGCAGGGAAAAGGTACAGTAAGTTAGCAGGGGTATGACTTCATGATTTCTGTTTATACTACATATTATAGCATACTTGTATGCTGATGGGAATTGTTCAGTAGAGATGAAGGAAACAGTGCAGGAAAGAGGAGGAACAATTAAAGGGAAAGATGGAAAGTGATATGAACAAGTACACAGAATTTACTCTGTAATAGAAGGGAATGTCTTTTATGTGGGTAAAAAAATGATACACGAGGGTATTGAAATTCCATTCTAATTGCTTCTACTTTTTCTGTTCAATAAAAAGCAAGGTAATCACCTAAGAAGGAGGAGGGAAAAGAAGAGGTTTGAGGTGATATCAAGAAATGGGAACTCAAAGGCTGGGAAAATACACTGGGAAAATGGACTAGTAAAATAGAGCAGATTGTATTGGAGGCCCTGATAGTTTGTTCTTATTAATTTAAAATGAGATTAGTCAGAATATTTGAATGATTTTCTCCAGCCAGCACTTCTTTAAGTACAGCTACAAAAGAGGCAGGCATTGCATGAAAGCATTTTTTGGTACCTGGGACAATAAAGAATGAGAAGGACAAGAAAGCCCAGGGTCTTTGAAAGGAGGGATCATAACGAGAGAATATGGTGAGAAATAAGTGAGGACATAAAACTGGAGATGACCTGGGATAAGGTGGAGGGTGTCAAGGGCCTTGAGAGCCCTGCAAGGCTGAGGCTTGATAGAGTTGATTTATTGGAGAGGGTGAATTTAAAAGTTAAGAAGTGCTTATGATGAAGGAGTACTCAAAACTGAGAATTAGGAAAGTATGTACTGATTGGCATGACCATGGAGTGGGTGAGGTAAGACAAAAGGAATGTAGAGGTCAAGAAACCTGGGAGGCCAGAGCATTGAATGGTGGTCCACATGGATTATTATACTGTAATAACTAAGAAAAAGTGGCAGATATGGTTTTGGAAAAAAATGACAGAGAGCATAGTACTAAAATCTCCAAGGAATGAGTGGGGTGGTGTCAAGATACTAGTATCTGTAGATACTGCAGCAAGGAAGTTAGAGAATGGTACATTAGGATGGCACACGTCCTGAGGAGAGTTAGAGGTTGTTCAGAGGCACTAAGGTCTGGAGGTGGTTAAAAAAAAAAGGAGGAAGAAGGATACCTACAGGGAGGCCCAGTAAGAGTACAGGCTGTGGGAGGAAAAGAGCCCTCACTGGAAGAGTTGCATGGAAAGACAACCATCAGGGAGCAGCGAGGCTTTGTTAAAAATAAGAAAGTGAAGGGATTCCTAACATAAGATCTAAGGATTTTGCTGGAATAGGGCACACAATGGAAGAGTTTGAGTGATGTAAAAGGAGCAAGACACTGGATGTGATTAAAGAATTTTCTAAACCAGGGTGCCTAGGTGGCTCCATCAGTTAAGCATGTGCCTTCAACTTAGGTCAGGATCTGGGGTCCTGGGATAGAATCCCACATTGGTCTCTCTGCTCAGCGGGGAGCCTGCTTCTCCTTCTCCCTCTGCCTGTAGCTCCCCATCCCCCAGATTGTACTCTCTCTCAAATAAATAAATAAAATCTTTTTTTTTTTTTTTTTTTTTTTTTTTTTAAGAATGATCTGAACCATGTGGGAGCGATAGCCAAACACCCAGGAAACTAATGCTAAAAGAGGTTATATGATTTCTCTAAGTCACTTAGTCAATATAAAACACCATTTATATTGCCTGTTTCTCCTCCCTCTGCCTGTGTCCTCTGCCTCTCTCTGTGTGTCTCTCATGAATAAATAAAATCTTTTTTTAAAAAATAACGTCATTTATCAAGAACAAGATCCAACATAAAATATCCTAGGGCCACTTAGTAAATGTTGAATGACTAATTCCACTCATTTATATGAACAAATACAGTCATTCAACTAGCTCAAGAAAAACAACAATAACCTCTGTATCACTTAATCAAATATTTCCAGAGAGACAGAATTATTGAGTCTCAGTTACCTCCTACCCATCCTGCCACTGCTACTGGATAACTCATTTCACGTGATTGTATTAGGCTATCACAGGGATATCACAGAAGGATATAGTAGTGTCATTGTCTTCTTGAACAAAGAAAAAAGGAATTATGGAGACAAATTTCTAAATGCAAGAGTGAGTCAATTTCTAAGAAAGTATACAAATGTGCTTACTTCCTTTAAAATGATATTTAAATACACTAGACACTAGAATACAAGTATCTTTTGACAATTTATGAATCATAGTAGTGAACTTTGTTGTTAGCAGCAATGGCAGAAATAAGACAGTAAAAGAGCTCTCATACCAAGACGTCAATAAAGGTATCCGCTGTATCATATGGCCTATGTCAACTGAATGGGTCACATGAGATCTGTTTCTTGATAGGCATGATACAGTCTGTTCCAACCACAAACTCATAGGATTTCAAAGTATCAAATGTGAAAATGTTAAACCATCTTGAAATCTCAATATATTGAATAAATAAGAGAAGAATAACTTATCACTCAGCTATTTGCCTTTTAAAACAACTGAAAATATAACTTGAAATAATGTCAGCCATTCAGTTGAGGGTTTTCATCTGATCATGAAGGACAATGCCACTGAGAAGTGTTTTAATATTTAACTTGGTTTGGAATTTTGGAGATGTTTAATGTGTCTTCACCTTTATCTTATTTCAGAAATGTTCAACCTGAACTGAAATCCCTTGCGGTGGGTTTCCATTCACTAACTATACGAGCATTAGGTATGCTAAATATACAGATTAAAAATTTAAGATATAAATTTTCATATCAAAGCTCACAGACTGAATGTAATTAATTTCCAATCACAAGAAATTTTTTAAAAGGTATAATTAACAATAATTGTTATTTTGTAATAAAAAAATAAGAGAGAAAAACTAAAAAGAGAATTTGATCATTAATTCTGGTTAAAGTCAATCTTGAATAAGAAGTCATCATATTTGTTTTACTCTCTTTCTAACACAAACATAGGTTATATTCAAAGTTTTTCTACTTTCAGACTTAGGAATTTTACTTCCCATAGGCAGAGTGAAGGGCCTTCCTTCTAGATTAAGAAGGTAATGCCCAAAATAGCTTGGAAGGCCTGGGAATCTAGTCAAGCTGAGATTGTGTGAAATAAGTGGACTTATTTCCCTCTGCCCACTTCTCTAGGGTTGGGGAAGCTAACCTTTACCAGAAGTTAAAAATGCAAGAGGAAATGAGAACTAAAGTGTAGCACTGAGCATCTTAGACTAAGGAAGTGTTCCGAATGAAAGCAAGCTCAGGAAATTGTGCTTTTTATTGTTAAAGAGTAGGGCTGTAGACTCCAGAGGTAAGAGTCCTATTTCTAAATATTCAAATGAGGTGATTAGTACAAGATTTAGGAAATCATCCTTTTTTCATTGTTATTTGCCATTTATACCACAGAGATTTCTGTTGTTAGCTTGACAACTTCTAGCCTAACTCCTATGCTCCTTTGTAAGACCTATTCACATAATATGCTTATTCCTGGGAAGTAAGAAAAGAGTATCATTCATCTAGGGATTGGGGTGGAAGATTGACCATGGTTTGGAGGCAACCACTGATGGCAGAAGGAAAAGGAAGTGGGAGGGATCAATCCCTGGGATCCTTAGAAGCAAAAGAAAGAAGCATAACTCTATGGCTTATTGCAATGGAGAAGTTGTCCAAGAAGTATATTTGGGGGGAAGGCCACAGATCCTCAAAGGTAAAAAGAGGAAATATAAAGAATTTGGAGAGAAGAAGATGGAGGTGCTGCATGATTCCACTCCAGTTCTCATACCAGCCTTCTTTATTGTCTTTCTTTAACCTGCAGCTCTGTCTGTCCTGGCAGTTCCTTGCTTCCAGATACAATGAAGATTGTATCCTATAAGCTAGGCCACAGAAGCTAGCAGATGAAAATAGAATGTGGGGGAACTAGAACTCCCCCTTAGATGCTGAAATAAAACTGAGACTAAAAGAAATTCTCCTAGTGACGTAAAAGAGAAAGAAAGGAATTTTGCCATCCTAAATGTGAGCTTACTATTTTGATATGTCCAATATATATGCCACAGTAGAACCTAACTGCTTTTTGGAAAAAATACATGCTGTCTAGCAAACTTTCAATTTACAAATAGTTGTCTTGAATACAACACATGCATAAATTGTGGGAAGTCTATATTAAACCGAAAAGGATATTTGGAAAATAGAGTATTTGAAGTTCTAAAATTCTAGCAATGACTTAAGACCAAGTTGGTTACCTATAGCATTTAATGCATTAAGTTTGGCCAAACCAATGGCATTATATGGGAAAACAAATTATTGGCATATATTTTTCATTTTTCAAAGGGTGGAAAGCTGCAAATTTCTCACCCATTTTCTCAGTACCAGTCTTCCTCAGATATGTGTGGCTCCAGACACCAGTTTTTTTTTTTTTGTCATTTCAGATTTCTCACTCTCAAAAAGTTAAGACTAATTAAAAGTATATGGAATTATTAAAATTTCAAAATATGAAACACCACCATTTTTTATGTAACAAAATAAAAATTGAAAGGCATTCAATAAAATACAAAAAGAACAAAGTAAAATCATGACACTTCAGTTCTACCATATGCAATATAGATCTCTACTAGCATGTCTCTGAAATTTTGGTCAAATTACCAATGCTTAGAGCTAGTAGTTTATCAAAGAGTTTATTAAAATAACAGTAAGAGCAGATGTGTACTTCTGCTATAAGGCAATATACGTGTTTTTAAAAAGTTTTGCATTTTGAAAAATTATAGACTACAGATAAAAATTGTGTTAGGCACAGACTACTAGACACCCAGGCAACATTATGATTAGAATATTAACAGAAACAAAATTCAGCCACAGGCCCTAACACACACTGCTTTAGGGAAGTTTTAAAAATGTGCACAATCCATGGGGAGAAAATGCAGGATTGTGGGCTCTGATGACACCAAGAAGGTGGAAGTGGAGCTCTGAGTCAAAAAAGAAGGACAACCTGCTAAGAACCTAGTATTCTGTGAGGCTGGGCCTGTACTTCTCCAGGGAAGCAGTGCTAGTGTTGGCTGGCATTCACTTTCTAATTTTCTTTAAAATGGGGTTGGAAACTCTTCTGACTTTGCAGTATTTGAGCTGAGAGGTTTTCCTTTCTCTGTGAAGTTGTAATTCTACTCCCACTCTTTCAGCTCTCCTCACCTAGAAAAATTACTTATGAACCAACATAACTTCCATGTTTTCCTGACAACATTCTCCTTTTCACCAGTTACACTTAAGTTGATTGGTAATTATAAGAACAGAGTATATAGGCATTTAATGGTCCCTCTTCTCTTTTCTATATGTGTTGGCAGGTTGAGTTAGGTAGCAGGTATCTATCTATATTATACGTGATTTGAGCCTTTGAGTTTCCTAACAGTCTTGATTCTGGAGTAAATGTAGGTTGAAACAATGGAAGCATGTTCCAAATTTTCTTTTACTTAATCTAAAATGTATCAATATGGAATATCACCCAGTTATGTTTGCAACCTCTTCCTTGGATCAACCTTTTTTTCAACTCATGTTGTAGGAGGAATTCCAGCTCCTATATATTTTGGGGCTCTGATTGATAGAGCATGTATGAAGTGGTCGACCAGCAGCTGTGGGAAGCCAGGGTTTTGCAGGATGTATAATTCTACATTATATGGGTAAGTTGTCATAAATATATTTATTAATTGATTTTTCCTTTGACTATATTAATTCCTAAAAAGTGAAATGTCATTTTCAGTTTAATAATAATTATAGGGACACCAAGGTTGCTCAGCAGTTAAAGTGCCTGCCTTCAGCCCAGGGCATGATCCTGGAGTCCCGGGATCGAGTCCCACGTCGGGCTCCCTGCATGGATCCTGCTTCTCCCTCTGCCTGTGTCTCTGCTTCTCTCTCTCTCTCTCTCTCTGTTCTCTCATGAATAAATAAATAAAATCTTTTAAAAAAATAATAATTATTATAGCCACCATTTAATGAACTTTGCATTTAATGTTGTACCAGGCAACATGGTATCTCATTTCAAAAGTTTTAGGAACTGCAGGAGATGGATAGTTTTCTCCTTTTCCTTAAATATGAAGAAACAAAGACTCAAAGACTCAAAGAGTCTTTCAACTTGTTGAAAATCATACAGCGAATAACAAAAAAATCTGGGATTTGTACTAAAATTTTTTTGTTGTTTCTAAAATCTCTTCTAATACTAAAAAAAACTACATTCAAACTATATTCAAAGAGCTTCTGGCTTCTCTAAGAAGACACAAAATGATGCTGGGGATCTGGATATAGGCCAATGGGAAAAAAACCATTGTTTCTATATTCTTCTGTTCATAGAGAAATAACTGGATGGTTATATGGGAAAAAAAAAGTTGCAAAGGTATCTTAACCTTAAAAAACTTAATTGAAGATTAATCAAACACATACATTTACAATATGAAACTACAAGTATTAGGAAAAATTGTGGTAGAAATACATTAATTATCTAGGAAGTGGGAATGTGTTTCTCAGTACGACCCAAACTTCTAAAACCGCAGTAGAAAAAAATGATTAAATATTTTTAAAACTCTGTGTCATAAAACTTAAGCAAGTTCAAAAGGAAAAGATAAATTAGAAAAGAACTTGTAACTTATAACAAAACACAAGTGTCCTGAATATATAAAGAGCTCTTAAAAAAAATACCAATGCTGGCAAGATGTGGTACAACAGGAAATCATTTTCATTGCTGGTGGGCATGCAAAATAATTCAGTCACTTTGGAAGACCCTGACAGGTTTTTATAAAGCTAAACATAGGCTGATGATATAGTCAAGTAATCGCTCCTAGGTATTTACCCAAATAAGCTGAAAAACTTATGCCCACGCAAAACTCTGCCCATAAATGTCTATAGCAGCTTTCTTCATAATTGTCAGATAAATCAAGCAACTGAGATGTTCTTCCATGGTAAATGGGTAAACAAACTGTGGTACATTCACACAACACAATACTTTCCAGCAAAGAAAAGAATTGAGCTGTCAAGCTACAGAAAGACAAGACAAAATCCAAATGTATATTACTAAGTACAAGAAGGCAGTCTGCAAAAGCTACATGCTATATGATCCCAACCAGATGACCTTCTGTCATAGTTTGTGCCATTCCAACCACCTCTAAGCAATAGTCACATAACCTAAAGTGCATAGTAGTTTCCCTATTTTCAATAGAAATTCTGAAAAGTTTAACATTGGGGTAGAACTGTTTGACATAATTCAAGGATGAGACCAATATATTTGAAGTTTTAAAATAATTATTTCATTATTTTTGCTACACTACAACATTATGTAAGTCTAAACAGCTCAAAATTATATAATTCCATTCACCTTCAACTAAACCTAATAATTGTTCGAGGTTTGTTTTTTTGTTTGTTTTGTTTGTTTTGTTTTTTGTTTTTTGCATAAAGCTTTTCAACATTTAGTTAACTGTGTCATTAGATGAGTAAGTGCTTCCTAAGCCCCTAGGTCAGTGATTATCAATCTTTCTTGCTCATTATAATCATCTGAGGAGCTTTAAAAAAATACAAATTTCTGCATCCCATCTTCAGAATTTTTTATTTAATTGTTCAGAGGTGGCCTGGGCACAGGATTTTTAAAATCTCCTTGGATGATTCTAATGTGAGACGAAAGCTGAGAATCACAAGAATTGACCATGTGTGCTAGGTAATTTAATACAGTTTCATTAAAAACTTCCAGTAGATCACATGGCAGCAGTTGTTTGGACTGCATTTAGCCTATAAGCTAAAGTTCGGCTCCTATCTAAATAGATTTAGTTTGATGATCTTACAGTCAATTCATTTCCTTTATAATCAGTTTCCATTAACCACAAATATTGGAGAGGATGTGGGGAAAGGGGGAATCCTTTTGCACTGTTGATGGGAATGCAAGCTGGCACAAGCCAATCTGGAAAACAGTGTGGAGGCCCCTCAAGAAGCTAAAAATAGAGCTACCATATGACCCAGCAATAGCAATACTAGGTATCTGCTCCAAAAATACTGATGTAGTGAAACACCGGGACACCTGCACTCCAGTATTCATAGTAGCAATGTCTACAATAGCCATACTGTGGAAGGAGCCACAATGTCCTTCAACAGATGAATGGGTAAAGAAGATGTGGTATATATATATATATATATTTCCATATATGGAATATGGAATATTACTCAACCATCAGAAGGGATGAATACCCACCATTTGCTTTGGCATGGATGGAACTGGAGGGTATTAGGCTGAGTGAAAGAAGTCAATCAGAGAAAGACAATCATCATATGGTTTCACTCATATGTGGAATATAAGAAATAGTGAAAGGGATTATAAGAAAAAAGAGAGAAACTGAGTGGGGAAAAATTAGAGAGGAAGGCAAACCATGAAAGACTCCTAACTCTGGGAAACAAACAAACGGTTGCAGAAGGGGAGGAGAGTGGAGGAATGGGGTGACTGGGTAACGGGCATAAGGAGGGCACTTGATGGGATGAGCACTAGGTGTTAAACTATATGTTGCAAATTGAATTTAAATTAAAAAAATTTAAAAAGAAAAAAATAATCTTTTTCCATTACACATAAACTAATCTGTCTTTGAGAAATTTAAGCATCCCAAATATACCTTACTTTTATGGGAAGCATTTGGGTAGATCGTTAATTACCCTTAGTTTCTGTGGCTTAATATTCCTTTTAAAATAATTCAAAAGTTCCATCTGTGTCAATAAAAAGAATCACTAGAATTGCTGCCTTACTATTTTTATGTATAATTTCAAACATCATTTTTTTTCTTTTAAGATCTTCTGCATACTGGAGAATAACAGTGTATATTGTTCTAAATACTTTAAAATGAAAATTGACTTTTTTCTCTTTTCACAGAAATACCTTCTTGAGCTTGATTGAGAGCTTAAAATTTGCCTCACTTACTTTACATGCTGTATTAATTATCACTATGAAGAAAATATATCAAGGAAAAGATACCAAGGCATCAGAAAATGGAAGAAAAGATACGAATGAAGCAAATTTAGAATCCTTAAATAACGACGGATATTTTGTACCTTCTGCCAGAGAAGACAATGAGACACATATGTAAGGGGAGAAAAAACAATTAGGTTGCCATGTTTCAAACCAACATTATATTAATTTAGTAGGATGGTATTTTGAGCAGTTCTTGGTCCTTCATTAACAGTTCCCCCACCGTTATGATGGTACAGTGAATCACTATAAATTTGAGGTAATGAAACAGACTATAAATGAAAAGGAATGACAGTATGCATTGCTTATGGCATGGCTCTGCCTTTGACGTGAAGATTAGGACACATGATCCATACAAATTTAAAGTGAGAGGTATGGTCATTATATAATAAAAGAAAAAAATATTTGCTCAGTTACCTGAATAAAACCAGTGACTAGAAAATGGATAGAAGGGAAAAAAGGGAGGAGAGAAATTTATAACCTAAATAAGGAGAAAAGCCTAATACCTTTTCTTAAAGCCAGTTTGGCCCAAGCATGAAGTCAGTATGATGGGATCTTTATACTAACATGATATCTGTTATTCATGTATTAAGTCATTAAGTCAAGTCAAGTCATGTATTAAGTCAGACCTTATTAATTTTTAATTTGAAATTGTGTTTGACAAGGAATCCATGATGAATCTTCTTCCAACCTTTCATTAAAATACTAGTGAAAAAATAGACATAATTCAGAATTTGCAAGATATGATTGTCAAACAACATATTAAGGAATGTGTTAAGTTTCTTTCAGGCCCATGGAAGTGGATTAAGAAAACTGACATTAACTTGAGAAAGCAAAGTCTATTTAAAAATATGTCTTTATTCCATTTGTCTGCTCCCTGGAAGACATGGAGTCTGTACCAGATAATTTACCAACTGTTTCTCAATTGCATATTTGTGTGTGTGTGTGTGTGTGTGTTTGTTTTTGGTGCACCAAGAGACAGCTTTCACATCCCCACAAATAGGACAAGAGGGGAATGGATAAGAACAAATATTTGAATATTTTATTTGTTAAATGACCACAGCTTTTATACTGACTGCTAAAACTTGTAGTTTTTAAACTCAATAGGTTAAAAGATACTTTCTGGCATTAGAATAACCTGTGAAACTTCTTGTTTTGAAAGAAACCAATAGTCCACCCACCCCAGAGATTATGATTCAAAACATTTGTTGTGCAAACTGGACATCTTAAAAAAATATCTGTATAGAGCCCCTGATAAAGACATACAGGATAGGAGAAGATATTCCTGAGTATAGCAAAGTCATGTAATATGAATGCTTGCGAGAATCTGAAAATTAGCCTAGGCATTATACATTAAACTATTCTCAAGCTGTAGCCCTGAAAAAGGATTCATTACTCCCATGTGCAGATATTTGGAAAAAAAAACCCCAACATGCTAGGTTACTATATTACAAGTTTGATGGAATCTTGTCTCAAAAAGTAGAGAAAATTATAAAGCTATTTTTAAAACATTGTAAAAAAATAAAGGCTATGTCTTGAATATTTATTTTTTCAACAATTATTGAGTGTCAAATATCTTTCAGGCAAAATGAAATATAGCAAAGAAAACAAAGGGCATTATCTCACAGAGCTTACACTTTACAGGAAAAGAACATTACATTAAATTATTGAATGTTATAAAGTAATATAAAATAAAAGAATAAATTTATATTTATAAATGTGATATGTACAGTGAAGGAAAAGAACATTAAAACATATGCCTCAGATTATTTGATCTACTTCAGAATGCAAGAATACAGAACAAATATTAATCCTTAATTCGATGGCATTTATAAACAGGAATATAAATCCTAGGAGGAAGCAAAGGGGTGGGAATTCAGCAGATACACGAATAAGATAAGGAAAGTTTGCAAGGATGCAAAATAAAGCAAGAGTATAATTAAAACATATATTGCATAAGGTTAAGGGAGGACAGTGACAAAAAAACCAAATCAATAATAAAGAAGTTACATTTTAGAATCTGTGAAAATGTGGAGGAAAAAGACAAAGAAGCAAATTATGAAAAAAGGTAGAGGATTGGAAGACAAACTAAAGCACCAATGTAGGAAATCTGATATTTTTGAACAGGAAATCAGACTTAGAAAAGAAGCATTAGAGATTTAGTGGCAGAATGGCTTCCTGCTATGAAGAAAAATTTGAGTATAAGGACTGAAGATTCTTTATTTGCACCATGTCTTCATGTTCCCATCCATTTTCATGAAGTGAACCTTGGACTATGATAGTTCTTCCTTCTGAAAATCGTCTTTTTCCCACTAAATTAACTGCTTCTCAGCATTCAGTTCTAGGCTCAATTGCCATTCCTTCAATGTCTCCGACTTCTTCACTGCTTAAAAACTCTCCAATTATATTTGTAGCAACATAGCACTTAGCGAAAGAGTAATTTTACATTTATTTTTGATTACTTGTTAAAAATCAGTCTCTGCCACCAGTCATAAACTCTAGGAAAGTAGGAATTGAATTCATTTTACCTATCTATTTTCTTCCCAGCAGTTGGCTGGTGCTTGACACAAAGTAGGTGCTTTAGCAATTACTTTTGAATGAATGAATGAGTAAATGAATAAAAGAACTCCAAAAAATTCCATTCATAAAAATGTGAAAGTTATAAATAAGAACTGAAAACAACATGCATGCAAAATTTTTAAAAGCTTCGTTAAGGTCATTGGATAGGGAGTGAGGGCTTCAGATGTTTTGAAGTTTGTTTTTTTTTATATTTTAAAATAAAAAAATACATTTTAAAATGTTAAAAAGTGTCTTTTGAGTGCCATCTATGTGTTAAGCACAGAAAATAAAAACATTTATGAAACAGAGTCTTTGCCCTTTGGGAGCCCTCCTAAGTGGTGGAGAGATAGGCATTTAAACACATACACTCTAATTAATATTACTATAGAATAAGAATGTCTCTCATTTACAGGGACTATTTTCATCTCTTTGCTTCAATTTCAACATCCATATTTCTGGAGATTTTACCAACACAAAATTATTGAGAATTAATTACAACAAACAACAAACAAACAATTTGAAGACATTATGAAAGCAGCAACACTGTGAAGCATTCCTGACCACTAACCTATGGATAGATCTTTTACTTTAAACCAATCCCCACTGTTAAAATTGAGGTTGCCCCAAGTTCTGTCATTAGGAGTTTATTCTTTTTTTTTAAGATTTTATTTATTTATTGATGAGAAACAGGGAAAGAGAGGCAGAGACATAGGCAGAGGGAGAAGCAGGCCCAATGCGGGACTCAATCCCTGGACCTCGGGATCATGCTCTGACCCAAAGGCAGACGCTCAACCGCTGAACCACCCAGGTGTCCCAGAAGCTTATTCTTTTGAGTTAAGAATTGATCTTCTTTCCAATTGGAAGAGATCACATATTATCATTCATTTTACAGTGTGAGTGAAATCCCAATGTTTTTTTGAAAAGCAGGTGTTGATAGTGGAAATAAAGAACAAGGATATTCAGAGAATAAGAGAAAAGGTCACAGAAAAACAAGATTATAAACACCAAAATATCTTTGGTCTATGTGGAGGATTGATATTAATAATGGTTCTATACATTTAAAACTTCTGCAAAAAATTTCATTTCAGTCACATTTATTTTAAAAATGTCTTTTTTTTTTTTTTTTACTTTAAGAGAGAGAGCATGGGGCAGAGGGAAAAAGGAGAGAGAATCCCTAGCAGACTCCCCATTGAGCACAGAGCCTGAAGCAGGTCTAGATCTCATGACCCTGAGGTCATGACCTGAGCCCAAATAAAGAGTTGGATGCTTAACTGACTGAGCCACCCAGATGCCCCTAAAAAATGTCTTCATTTGTTTAATAATCCTGTCTAATAATTTGTCTAATAATCTGTGTAATATTGAGTTTGGTTCTGAGACTGATTTGTTTATTCAGACTGTGTGTTTTATTGGTTTTGTTGTGTCCTAATTTTTTGTTGAAGGCCATAAATGTATTATAGGACAGTCAACTCTGAGGTAAATATTTTCTACATTTGTAGATGAGTGCATCTTTCCTTCTGCTAGGACTGTAGCATGGGGTTTGTATCAAGAGTAGAGCTAGGTTTGAAGTTTGTTGTTGCTATAGTTAACCCTCAATGTACAAAGGGCTTCAAATTCCTCTAGACAACCTGTGTTTGGAGGTCTACTCCCTACATGGATTTGGTTCTTCCTTTTGCCTGTTACCAGAAACAATCAGTCTCTTGCAGTTCTCCCAAATATATTCCACTCTAATTTTTACCAGATGCTTGTTACCATGGTAACAAGAAACTGAGATAGGCTCTCTGAACCTGGGTCTTGGGGGTGACCTGCCCCTCCCACAGGAGTGAAGCTTTTCTTTCTTGCTTCCCTTCTCAATTGCAAGAGTTTTCATCAATACCCCTAAGCTACAGTTTTTGTTACCCTTCCCCACTGAAAAGAAAGGCTGTTGTTACTTAGGGGGATAGAGAGGTACTGATCTGAGTAGAATTTGAGCAGTGGTTTCTGTTTTCCTACAGCTAGCACCAATCATGCTTTTTCAAGATTCTCTCTAATCTTCCCTAAGACTGCCTGGTGGGGCTGCAAGCGGTGTAAACTCCCTTCTGTCTGCCACCTTCAGAAGTTTCACATGCCAACCCATGCTTGATCTTTAGCTACCTGTTAAATATTTCTAACTAAATCATTCTACAAACTTATATGGCATTGAGTGGCTTCTGCCCCATGGGAGTAAATATCCAAGTTCTTTTTTCTCTCTGAAGGAGCCTTTCCTTCTCCAGGTTTCCAGTTAGCTGCTTGCCCATTAATATTGGTTCATTGATCACTTTGAGAAAAGTTATAAGTTGCATTCTCTAATTGTGAGGTTGTGGGTGTGACACCTTTCCTGTTCTGTGCATGCCTGAACTGACACTAGAAGTCTCACTTTTATTCCTTTGATATAAAATATTTATCCTTAGCACCTTTGCATAAAGAGTTCTAGTGATGTTGTCCTAGCAATATCTCCCATATTTTTAATATGATCTTTTATGATATGAGTTCTCAACAATTGATTGGGCAAATAACAAATAATGCCATTAAAGATGAAGGTGGAAGAAAAGGTGTAATCTTGCAAATACATCTGATATTTTGAGTGACCGCATAAACATATCCAATGTAGTGAACTTGTTAGAAGTTATTAGGTGTCTAATACATTAGGTCTGCAAGTGATTTTTCTTCCATGTCCTAAAGAAACATACACAATTATGAAAACAATGTGCTTTTCCACTCATGAGAAAGCCACATAAGTATCTTTTCCACATATTAGCCTATTCTAAAAAAGGTATATCTTTACTGATGGCAAGGATATATGTCTTTCTCTCACTTCCTCCTCCCCACCCCATCTTTTCTCCCCTTCAAGTAACTTATATCGCTATCATTTACTTCTCAAAAATGATATTGGTGAAAGATATCTTTTGAATTTAGCAAGCTTGACATATCATTGGGATTAGATTATAATTTTATGTGTAAGTTGACTTTAACAGAAATTAAACACGTCAGTGCTACAAGAGTCTTGTGATTTTTTTTAATTTTGTTTTTAAGTAATATTTGTTTAAATTTTTCTTAGGGCCAATTGCAAAAAGATTTCCTGCTTAGCTTTTATCACTCACCAGGTTTTAGTTCAGTAGCACTATTTCTAACAGAGCTCTGGGCACTACTTGGGCCATTTCTGTAATTTTTGTCTTGTATGAGTTGTGTATATACATATATTAACCAGGCTGTAGCATTGAGAAAAAGTAAAAGTAAAGTAAATGTGTTGTTTAAAAAACAACGAAAATAACCAATTCAGACAGTTGTTTGTTGGATCCACAAATTGAATAGTAGATTTAAAAATTAGATACAGAAATCATACATTTTAAAATCACTTTCAGGATTTCCTGCATTCGCTACATGGTTGAACAAACCAAAAAACATTTTAGATATTTAGTCAATAAAATACTCTTTGTCTCTATCTAGAGCAGATAATATGAAGTCAACTTAAGTTTCAAGGCCAAAATGTTCTGTAATAGCATTTATTAATCTAACCCTAGACATAAGTAAACTTAGTGTGAAAATATAATTGGCATTATGCGTTTACTCTACAATAGATATATGTTGCCAATATAATATTCATTTTCCAAGATTTATCAAATTTTCAATTGTGTCTTTCCCTTTCTCCTTTTCCCTTTCCTTCCCTTCTCTTTTCTTCCTGTGGTCTTGTCTTTCTTTTTTCTAACTGAATAATTCAATCCTGAGCTGTTAGATGCGGCCAAGCAAGTAGGTATGTGGGTAGATGGGAGAAAAGGTTAGCTGTTGAGAGGAACTACAGGGAACTGAGTAACATGGAGAAGCCCAAGAGCTCAAGCAGTGTTAGGAGAGTATCCAGAAGCGGGATAGATCAGCATGGGTGCTGGAATCCAAGGAAGGATTATTGGTCAGTGTTCTCCAAAGGAACAAAATCAATAGACTATACATAGATATTAAGCAAGCAATTTTGAGACCCAGGAAAGGGTTTATGCTGCAGTTTAAGTCCAGAGACAGTCTGCGGGCAGAATTTCCTCTTCTAAAAATTAAGACTAAAAAGAAGTTAGTCTTTTTATATTCAACTGATAGGTTGAGGCTCACCCACACCATGGAAGAAAATCTACTTAACTCAAAGTCTATGGTTTAAATGTTAATCTCATAAAAAAAAAAAAAAAAACTTTAGAGGAACATCTAGAATAATCTTTGGCCAAATATGTGGATACTCTGGCCTAGTGAAGTTGACATGTAACATTAGCCATCACAGGGGTAAAGAGGACAAGAACACACGGGGCAACCTGGCATGGGTGTCAGAACCTGAATAGGGAGAAGATATCCCTGGGGAGGAAGCAGGACAGAGGTCTGATGTGAGGTGTTGGACTTCAGAAGGGTTTCCAGGTAGGAGAGCAATGCAGCACATAGTGTTGGATTCTGTATGAAGATGGCAAGAGAGAGAGAGAGAGTGGCACCAGCAGGCACCAGGAAGAGTGGGTGGCACCTAGAATGGGAGACAGGTGGCCCATGCCACATTGCCTTAATTAATTTAATTTTATAGATTTTAATATCTGGTGGTTGGCTTCTTCCTTCATCTTCAAAATTGCATTGGCCCTTTATATTTCCATGTAAAGGACAAAATATCTTGTCAATGTTCTCATTTCAAAAAGTACTGGGATTTTGTTTGAGATTTCACTAAATCTGTAGATAAATTTCAGAAGAACTGACATCCTTACAATATTAGATCTTTTAGTCAACAAGCATGATACAGGTCTTTATTTCTCTGGGTACTCCCCTGTAGTTTTGAGGATAGATGTCTTGGATGGATACTTGCTGTGAGATTTATTTCTATGATTTCAGTGTGTGGTTTTTTGGGATGCTACACTACATAGTATGTTCTACTAACATAATTTCCTAGCTGCAATTGAATATGAAAAACTACATTTGATTTTGTGTATCCAGAGATCAGTTATAATACACTTATTAATTTGGACAGTTTATCTGTAGTAACTTTTGTATTTTCTGCTTACACAACTTGGCACTGATGATTTTACTTTTTTTTGCTTTCTTTTTTCTAAGGATTTTATTTATTTATTCATGAGAGACACACACACACACACACACAGAGTCAGAGACATGGGCAGAGGGAGAAGCAGACTCCCTGTGGGGAGCCCAATGTAGGACTTGATCCCAGCATCCCGGGATCACACCCTGAGCCAAAGACAGACACTCAACCACTGAGCCACCCAGGTGTCCCTACTTTTTCTTTTCTTATCCTTACAAATTTTGATTCTTTTTTCCCCCCTCCTGTTTCCCTGTTTCTCCTCATCCAATGATGAGGACATTGGGTATAATGTTAAGTAGAAATGATTATAACAAGCATTATCTCCTCACTCCCAACTTACCAGGAAAGCTTTTAATATTTCTTATTTAACTATAATGTTTGCAGTAGGGTTTTTTTTTTATATCATGATTATGGCCTAAAGCATATTACATCAAATTTGTGGTATTTGTTTTCATTCTAAATATTCCTTTTGACCTTATTTTGTACTAATAATTTTGATTTTTTTTCTTATATAAACTATCCTCTTGTTTTAGAAGCTTAATACTCCACAAAACTTAGCCCTGATTCTGCTAGTGCAGGTGTTCAGCACTGTATCAGGTAGTCAGGTTCTAGCTGTCTTCCTGTTCCACCTTCCTCAAATGTCTTCATTCCTCTGCCTTTTTAAAAAAGATTTTATTCATTTATTCATGAGAGATACACAGAGAGAGGCAGAGACAGGAGAAGGTTCCTCGAGGTGGGGCCGATGAGGGACTCGATCCTAGGACTCTGGAGCCATGCCCTGAGCCAAAAACAGACGCTTAACCACTGAGCTACCCAGGTGTCCGCCTTCTTCTGCCTTTTGCCTTTTGGTTCTGGGTTGGCTGCTGCTCCTCAAGGTCTAATATCCCTCATTCAGGAAGGACGAAAAAAGAAAAAAAGAGCACAAATTATATCCTCAGAAAGCTTTCTTTCGTTGTTGCTGCTATTGTTGTTGTTGTTATTGTTGGAAAGAGATTACCAATTATATCTGCCAATATATCTGTAGTTAACAATAAAGGACAAATTACCACATTATTTGCTTCTATTCTTCCCTCAATTAGGGCTGTTTTTTTTTTTTTTTCTTTCTTTCTCTTTATCAATCTGAAGGCATCATTTCCCACCAGATCTGAATGGGAAGCTTTTGTATAAACTCTGATTACTCAGTGACCTATTATATATCCATAGTGTTGGAAATTACACTGTGCTATTATTTGTTGTTCTGTAGTTGTTTCTGTATGTATATTTATTCACCCTAATGAAATGATGCCAATTTGAATTCTACTTAAATTCTACAGACTACGCTTAGTTAGCACCCCCATCAGGTACACACACCAACACACATATCCTCTAGGACCAATCACAGAAATGTGAATAAGTGCAGTTATTCAATAAGCACTCATTGGAGGACCTCAACAACTCTTAAAAACTGGAAGGCTCAGTTTTTACCTTTCTATAAAATGCATGATCTCATTTCTTTGTTATTATTGTTTTTGCTGATGTGTTATTCTTTATGAAATACTATGTTTTAACCTTGTTTTTTCGTGTATGGGAAAAATCAGAGTGTAACAAACCTAAAATGAAGGACAAATGTATTATTTTTTTCTCATGATAGTCCAGGGCAGCAGAGGCAATCATTTTTTTTAAAAGATTTATTTACTTATTTTTGAGAGAGTGAGAGCAAGCAGGAAGAGGGGCACAAAGAGAGACAGAGACAGAGAGAGAGTCTCAGACTCCCCCTGAGTGTAGAGCCTGACTGGGGGCTTGATCTCACAACTCTGAGATCATGACCTAAGCCAGATTCAAGAGTCACAGGCTTAACCAACTGAGCCACCCAGGTTCTCCATAGAGTTTTAATAAGTGTATGTCAGTTCTATCTTAATTCATCATGCTTAAAATATATTTTAGCTCTGTTATAAAATATGAAGAATGATTATTCCCTCTCCTCCCCTTTATCTATCTTTTCCTAATTTTTATATTCCTTTATTTTTGGTTCCTGTAAATACCAGTTATAGTTAGAACTATAAATAATACATTAAGTCACTATCTCTTTTACCATTAATGGAGCTTCCCCACAATATTAATTAAGAAAGTAAGTGATCCCAGACCTCCCACTTCTGGTCTTCTCCTGTTTCTCTCTTCCATTTCTATCTGCTATGCCATTACCTCTATGCTGTCATGGAAAGTGTGTTCAGAGTAAGAACTAACCTCCCAGACCTCATGGGCTCCAACAACAGAGGTCATAGACCACAAAGCATTCATTCAAATTTTCTAATCTTCTTCCTCCACCAAGAAGTGTTAAGAGAGAACCTGATCTTCTCAGAGTAAAATGCCATCTGCCCCAGGAGGGGGTAAGAGTGAGCCTGATGCACTGGGTCCAAAATCATGTCTCTTTTTCTAGATTGTCTAAATTGTTGGCATATAGTTTTTCATAATATTCTCTTTTAATTGTTTGTATTTCTGTGGTATTGGTTGTTATTTCTGCTCTCTCATTTGTGATTTTAATTATTTGGGTCCTTTCTCTTTTCTTTTGGATAAGTTTGGCTATAGGTTTATCAATATTATTAATTTTTTCAAAGAACCAGCTCCTGGTTTCATCAATCTATTCTATTGGGTTTTGTGTTTTGTTTTGTTTTGTTTCTATATCTATTGTTTCTGCTCTAATCTTTATCATTTCCTTCCTTTTTCTGTCTTTAGACTTTGTTCTTTTTCTATTTCTTTAGATAGAAGGTTGGATAGTTTAAGATTTATCTTGCTATATACTTCCCTCTTAGGACCACTTTTGCCGTATGCCAAAGGTTTTGAACCACTGTTTTTATTTTCTTTTGTTTCCTTGTATTTTTTTTCATTCTTCTTTAATATCCTGAAGGTTGACCCATTCATTCTTTAGTAGGATGCTCTTTAACCTCCAAGTATTTGAGTCCTTTCCAAATTTCCTCGTGTATTTGAGTTCAAGTTTCAAAGCACTGTGGCCTGAAAATATGCAGGGAATAATCCCAATCTTTTAGTACTGGTTGAGACCTGATCTGTGACCCAGTATGTGATCTATTCTAGAGAGTGTTCCATGTGCACTTGAAAAGAATGTGCAGTCTGCTGCTTTAGGATCAAATGTTCTGAATATGTTTGTTAAGTCCATATGGTGCAGGATGTCATTCAAAGCCATTGTTTCCTTGTTGATGTTAGATGATCTGCCATTGATGTAAGTGTATTACAGTCCCCTACTATTATTGTATTATTATCAACTAATTCCTTAATGTTTGGTATTAATTGTTATTTATATCTGCCTGTTCCCATATTAGGTGCATAAATATTTATAATAGTAGGTCTTCTTGTTGAATAGGCCCCTTTATTATGATATAGTGCCCTTCTTCTCTCTTATTACAGTCTTGTTTTAAAGTCTAGTTTGTCCAGTATAAGTTTTGCCACTCAAGCTTTCTTTTGACATCTATTTGCATGATAAATGTTTGTCTATCCCCTCACTTTCAGTCTGCAGATGTCTTTAGGTCTTAAATCAATGTCTTGCAGATATCATGTAGATTAGTCTTGTTTTTTATCCACTCTGACACCCTATATCTTTTTTAAAAAAATTCTTTATTTGAGTTCAATTTAGTTAACATATAGTGTATTATTAGTTTCAGGGATAGAATTTAGTGACACATCAGTTGCATATAACACCCAGTGCTTATTACATCGAGTGCCCTCCTTAATGCCTATCACCCAATACACCCTGTATCTTTTAATTGGAGCATTTAGTACATTTACATTGAAAGTAATTATTGATAAATATATATTCATTAACATCTTATTACTTGTTTTGTCATTGTTTCTGGAGATTTCTCTGATCCTCTTCTGTCTTTGTCACTTTTGATTTCTCCTTTGCACCCTAAGAGTCCCCATTAATATTTCTTGCAGAGCTAGATTAGTGGTCATGGACTCCTTTAGTTTTTGTTTGGGAAATTCTTTCTCTCTCCTTTTCTCATGATGATAGCCTTGCTGGATAGAGTATTCTTGGCTGCAGATTTTTCCCATCAGCATGTTGAATGTCATGCAACTTTCTTCTGGCTTGCTAAGTTTCTGCTGAGCAATCTCCTGCTAACTTTATAGATTTCCCTTGTAAGTTACTTATTTTTCTTCTGGTCTTTAAGATTATTTCATTATCATTATATTTTGCAAATTTAATTGTGATACATTTTGGTTTTGGTCTGCTTTTGTTGATTTGGATAGGAATTCTCTGTGCTTCCTGGATCTGGATGTCTGTTTTCTTCCCAAGGTTACAGAAGTTTTCAGCTATTATTTCCTCAAATAAATTTTCTGCTGCCTTTTCTTTCTCTGCTTCTTCTGGGACTCATATAATATGAATGTTTTTATGTTTGATGGAGTCTCTGAGTTCCCTAAGTGTGTTCTTGTGCTCCATAATACTTCTTTCTCTCTCTTGTTCAGATTCAGATTTCCCATTATTTTGCCTTCTAGGTCTCTAATTTGTTTCTCCATTTCTGCCAGCCTGCTGTTCATTGTATCAAGCCTGTTTCCAATCTTATTTATTGCATTTTTCATCTCTGATTCTTTTTTAACTCTTTTATCTCTGTTGTAGGGGTCTTACTGATGTTTTCTTTTCTCAAACCCAATTAGTATACTTATGATTATTGCTTTAAATTCTCCATCAGGCATGTTGCTTATATCTGTTTCACAAAGATCTCTCACCACGGCCTTATCTTGTTCTTTCATTTGAGATAAATTCCTCCACCTTTGCATTGTCTAAGTCTCTGTCTACTTTTCTGCATTTAAAAAGCCAGTTAAGTCACCAGCTTCTAGAAGTAATGGCCTAAGGAAGAGATCATGAGGTGCCAGAGCCTGATGCTTTGGGGAGTGTCCTAGGTATGTGTTGCTTATGCTCTACTCTTGTGTATTGGCTGCTCTATCCTTTAGGCCAGTTGTCTACAGAAGCTCTCCTTATCTGTTGTGGACAATTTTTGTCCCTGGCTAGAATTTGGCAAATTTTAACTAAATGTATTCTGTTCTGCTTGTGAAATAAAACCTGATAGTAGGGCAGCCCCAGTGGCGCAGCAATTTAGCACTGCCTGCAGCCAGGGTGTGATTCTGGAGACCTGGGATCAAATCCCACCCCACGTCGGGCTCCCTGCATGGAGCTTGCTTCTCCCTCTGCCTGTGTCTCTGCCTCTCTTGTCTTTCTCTCTATGAATAAATAAATAAAATCTTAAAAAAAAAAAAAAACTATTAAAAAAAAAACTGACAGTAACTCCACCAGAACTGAGGCCCTGCAGAACTTTCCGGTCAGGGGATACGATGTGGGCAGGGGTTGTGCTTACCTTCTGGGGAGTAAGGGGCCTGCTACACTGAGGCAAGTTTGACTGAGAAGGACAGTCCTGCCAGAGTGCAAGGGAGTGGAGCTTCGTGTAAGCAAGCCAGGCAGCCAGTGTTTGGGCTGAGCTGATTTCCTGCAGGTTGTTCTGTGTTTATGCTGAGGGGTGGAGGAGGGAAATGGTGCCAGCCAGCACGATTTGTTCACTCCTTGAATGCTGCCTCTCAGGAACACCCTCTGAGAAGAGCAAATAATCTCCCCATTGTGTGCCTCAGGTGCTCTGTCAGTCACTGATTCCACACTGTCTGCCCCAGTTATCATTTGCCTACCCTCTCTCTAGGAACAATTCAATGCCCTCAGGGCTCTATCCCAGTCAAACCTGCTGACCTTTAAACCTCAGTCTTCAAGCCCTACTGGTTTCAAGAAAACATTCTTGAAAACATTCTCCTTGTACACCCCCCTGTGCACTCCTCTCAATCTTGCCTTTTTCCATGACCATGGCTCCTGCCTCTCCACAGCACCTGGGACCTTTTTCTCCCCTAAACCCCATCTCTGCACTTCCTCCTTCTTTGATGTGACTTCTTCTCTCCCTTTAGCTGTGGAGTGTGCTCTGTTAGTCTTCAGGCCATTTTCTGGGGAGTATTTAGGATGTTTGATAGTTGGATTCATGGAATGAGATGAACCAAGGGTTTCCTCTTCTGCCACCATCTTCCTCTCCTCCCCCCAAAAACTTCTTATGTGGTGCTGTGTTCTTTTTCTCATGAGTCTCTGGAATTAGAATAAGTCCTTTTTCCTCCTTTTAGCTTCCAAGTGATTCTTGCCACATCCTCCCCACCAACTCCAAATTTCTTGTCATTAGACCCTAACCCTCAACTGTAAACACTCAACTTTACTTCACTGCTGCAATCAGACCTACCTTGAATTACATTCCTCATTTCCAATGAGTAGTTCTTCTCTCACATTTCAACAACACTCCTGTCTTGAATCATGGTTATTTTTAATAAAACCAAAAATGAAATTTCAAACTCCACAAGTCCAAAATTTAACTCTTAAAGACTGACCTACCCAGTCTTCTCATCTGAGTTGCTTTCTTCTCATATGACACATATAATCATTCAGGAAATCATATTAGTCTTCAAAATATCTTTAGGCAGTCTTTCAATTAACTGCTTTATTTTCTGTGCAGCTACTAATTTTTTTGGTGATATTTGAATTTGCAACTCAGAGGCTCCTACCTATATTCCAGGCTCCTTGTGACTGCATTCTAGATTATGCCCTCTTCTGCTCTTCTATCTTGGAGGAATTCACATTCCCTTTATATTACGCATATATAACCATAGTATATTGACATCCACTTTTTCCACCCTCCCTCCTTGTAATCTCCTCACCATTATGTAAATATATTATGTTTTATGTATTGACTATTATTTAAGTGGAATGGAGAATAAGGAGAGAAAATAAGGATTAGGTAAATATGGTTGCTTATTCTGCTCCCTTGAACCAGAAACCCCACATCATCAATAGGGTCTCTTGTCTTTTAAATTCATTCATCCTTTTATTGTATCCATAAATGACAAAATAATAATATGAGTAGATTTATTTTTATTTTTTTATTTTTTTTAGTAGATTTAGTTTTAAATGTGTATCTTGAATTTTATTAACCCAGTTTCATAACAGAAGCTACTTTTTTAAAGCATCATTCTTTAAGATGACTTATGGAAAATTAGTATTTGTGTTCTAACTTTGGACATCATAGGTAGGATAAACATTGGTCTCAGAAGGTCTCCTGAATTTGGGACAATGTTCCTTTGATAATATCTGACACTACAGCCTTAAGGACTAGTATTTTTCTAATATTATCCTTTCATCCTTTGACTGAACACTTGTTTTTCACAGAGAGTTTAGTCACCAGGTTTGAATTGCTAAAAAAAAAAAAAAATCCAACAATCTTTGCTACATATTTTTAATAACCTGACTCAGTTTCTCAGTGTTCTGAACAAAATGAGCAAATATATGACTTGAGTAATAAAGCTGGGAACAAGATGAGAGAAAGTGATGGCATATTAATGAGTAATCTATTTTAAAACATTCATGTCTGGAAGGAATAGGAGAAGTTAAAGAACAATTCCTAGAATTAGAAAATGTGGGCCTCTCTCACATAAAAGTGATAAATTTGAATAAAAGACTTAAATATTCATGTAAGCCAGGTAAGAATTTCATTCTCTAAATAACCCCAATATCAAAGCAGAAATTCAATGGAATTAAATAGATTTTCATAATAGAAAATTTTTAGAATCATTTGGAAAAGGAAATGTGGGAAATATACCCTAATTTCACATGACTTAAAAGAGAAATTGTTATTTCCACATAAAAATAAAGCTAGTTCTAATCTCCTGTTTTGAAGGTTGTTATAAATGTCCCTCTGAGGAATATCTCAAATGCCATTGATGTCTCAGAAATACCATCAATGAACATTTCTTTATCTTGAGTAAAAAACAAAACAAAACAACACCAAAATTTGAGGTTCATAAACAAGAAAAAGTTACCCCCTGTATCCCTATTGATTTTAAAAACAATTAAGTTGTAGTGTATTCTCCAACTCTGGGAAGCATGATATAATAAGGCATTACAGTTTAGTTTTTAATTCACCATCATTCAAAACTTTGGAATTTTGGTGCATATCTTTGCAATCGTTTTCCTTTCCTGTAACCTTTGCCTCTATAAGTACAGTTCCTGAAGAGGCATTTTCACCAGGTAGAAGACGCTTCTTCAACATAATTAGGATTAAAAAGGCTGGAATATAGCTTGTTCCTCTTAGAGCTGCTGGCAAGCCAAGGTAGATGTATCTATCAAAAAAATGTTAAAATATATTAAATCTATATAATAATTAAAATATATTAAATAATAAAGTGTAGTGAGTACGTTAGTTTTGCGTATCTTTAATTTTTAGTATTTCATTCCCATGAAGATTACAGCAGATAATTATAATTGTTTTGCATGTCAATTTTATATAAGTGAACTCACTTATTAATTCTAATGTTTGTTAAATGTTGTTTGGAATTTTTCATTGAGAAAACTCACACTTCTTTTCTTTTCTTCTAATCTTTTGGGTTTTAAAAATCTTTTTACATTGAATTGAACCTCTAAGTGTAAGGCTGAGGGACATCTGGGTGCCTCAGTTGGTTAAGGGACTGCTTCCTGCCTTCTGCTCAGGTCAGGATTCTGGAATTGTGGGATTGCATCCCACATCTGGCTTCCTGCTCAGTGGGGAGCCTGCTTCTCCCTCTGCCCCTCTCCAGCTCATGCTCAAGCATGCACACTCTCATGCTCTCAAATAAATAAAATCTTTAAAAATATATATATAATACTGATAGTGAGCAGGTTTTTTCTAGTATCTAATAAAAATGCTTTCAAAGAAATCCCCATCAATTGTGATTTCTACTCTGTGGGGTTTTTTTTGTTTTGTTTTTGATAACCTTAATTACTTTAAGAAAACTCTTCTTCTATCCTGAGCTTGCTCAAAGTTTAAATATGAATAAGTAAAGTATCACCAAATTATTTTTCTGCATAGTAGAATATTCAAGATTTTACCCCCTTTATTGTGTTAATAAGGTATATTAGATTGATAAATTTTTCTCATACTGAACCATCCTTGCATGCCTAATATAAATTCTATGAGTGAGTTTTTATATATTAGATTTGATTTGCTAATTTTTTATTTAGAATTTTTGCATGCATATTTATAAGTAAAATCAGCCTGTATTTTTTCCTTCTACTGAAGTTGTCTAATGCAAATATCGAGACTGTACTAGTTTTGTAAATCAAGAAATTTTCCCCTTTTTTCCCATTTCTTGGAATGACTTGTATTATGTAGAAATCATCAGTTCATTGAAGGTTTATAAAACTTGTCTTAGGGATGCCTGGGTGGCTCAGTGGTTGGGCATCTGCCTTCAGCTCAGGGTGTGATCACGGGATCTCCATTGGTCCTTATCTGGCTCCCTATGGGGAGCCTGCTTCTCCCTCTGCCGGTGTCTGCCTCTGTCTCTCTGTGTTGCTCATGAATAAATAAATCTTAAAAAAAAAAAAGAATCTGGACGTGGTGCCTTTAGGGATGGGAACTTTTGACTGATTAACATTTTTAAATAGCTATGAAAATATTCATGTTTTCTATGTATTTACAGTAAAATTTGGTAATATACACTCATCTTGAAAACCATCTATTTAATGTTTCTGAATTGTGTGACTAAAATCCCTAAGTATTTGTATTTACATTTCCTTGTTTATTCTCAATAGTATTTATTCGTATCTCCTCTCTATTTGCCTTTTCAGATTATTGTTATTATTATTATATTTTAATCTTTTCAAAAAATAGTGTTTTATTTGTATTGTACCTGTATGGTGTATAGTCCATTTATTAATTTCTGCATCTTTTTAAATTTTTTACTTCTAAAATTTTATTATGAAACACTTTTAAAATACAGAATAAAAGGTTTGTACTTCAAAATGATTAAATTTTGCCATTTTTGTTTGAGACCAATTCAAAAGAAAATACTAATACATTGAAATTCCCTGTATACCCCTATGATATGACCTTTTAGCCCTTTCTAGATGTAAGACTATGTTGAATGTTACGGATTTTGTTCCTAGTTTATTTTTATAGTTTTACAAGGTGCGTATGTTTATATTCATAACATATACAATTACTTTATACGTTTTTACATTTAAAATAATTGGAATAGCACTATATATTTTATTCTGAAAATGTGTTTGTTAGCCCTTCATTTTATAACTATGCTCATACAAAAAAAAAATAAAACTATGCTCATACAGTTCTTCTTTCTTTTTCTTTCTTTCTTTCTTTCTTTCTTTCTTTCTTTCTTTCTTTCTTTCTCTTTCTTTCTTCTTCTTTTAAGATTTCATTTATTTATTCATAACAGACACAGAGAGAGAGAGGCAGAGACATAGGCAAAGGGAGAAGCAGGTTCCCTGCAAGGGACCTGATCTGGACTCAATTCCAGACCCCAGGATTATGTCCTGAGCCAAAGGCAGATGCTCAACCGCTGAGCCACCCAGGCATCCCTACTTTATTTATTTTTAACTATTGCACCACACTTCAATGTGTGAATATACCACAATTTATTAATCAATTCCCTATTGGACACTTGTTTTAACATTTTCTAATATCAATAATACTGCAATAAGTCTCCTTTTAATGTAAACAAGAGTTTCTCTAAAATATGTCTCAGGGTTGTAGAGTACACAGCTTAATAGATATTGCCCAAAAGTTTTCATTAGTTTTTATATATTAACAACATTCTTTATTGTTTACAATGTCTTCTGTTATCAAGAAAATTTAAAAGTTTATAGTCACATTTGCTCATTTTTAAAAAAATTTATTCATGAGAGAGAGAGAGAGGCAGAGAGAGAAGCAGGCTCCATGCAGGGAGCCAGACGTGGGACTCGATACCCGCTCTCCAGGATCACGCCCTGGGCTGAAGGCGGCGCTAAACCGCTGAGCCACCCGGGCTGCCCACATTTACTCATTTCTTGCTATATGGTTTGTGGTTTTGTTTTAACTCAAACACAAAGCAATAAGGATCAAAGATATTAGGTTCTATTGTTGCTGGTGACCTATCTGCTATTGACCTAATTGTCATTTCTTTGTAAGCCACATATTTATTTCTCTGTAATTTATGGGGTTTTTTCCTTTACCTTGAATATTTGTAATTTTGCTCTTATATGTCCATTTATATCTATTCTACTATACATTTTAAGTTCACCTGTGGGGATGCCTAGGTGGCTCAGAGGTTGAGCATCTGCCTTTAGCTCAGGGAGTGATCCTGGACTCCTGGGATTGAGTCCCACATTGGGCTCCCTGCATGGAGTCTGCTTCTCTCTCTGCTTATGTCTCTGACTCTCTCTCTCTGTCTCTCATGAATAAATAAAATCTTAAAAAAAATAAAAAGTTCACCTTTGATATGAAAATTTATGTCTCAAATTCTAGGAAATTTTATGCCATTAATTCTTTAATTTACATCTGACATTTCCTCAATTCTCTTTCTAGAATTTTTTTTGAAGTGTATGCTTTAATTGTTAACTGATCTTTAATATTATCTAGGCATTCATTTTTGTTGAATCACTTCAGATTATTGATTTAATCACTTCAGATTATTGATTATTGATTTATTGATAGATTTTAAAATCTTGATTTAGATTTTTTTTTCTAGATAAATTCTTCTGTGCTCTCTTTCAGTTCACTAATTCTCATGTTAACTATATTAACTTGAAATGTATTGCATATTTAAGATTCTTTTGTTATCTCAATGATATACATTTAATCTCTAATCTTCCCAAGAGTTCTTTTTGATATTCTTATTTCTGCTTGCTTTTTCTTACAATTTCTGGTTCATTTTTAATGGATATTATACCATTTACTTATTATTCTTAATCTTTTTGAGCTGATTAAGCACACTTATTTTAAAGTCTTTGTCAAACTCCTACATTATATTAAATTTGATCTGGAATTAAGTATGTTTCAATTGGTAATTTAAGTGCTTATCTTTTTTTGCCAGTAGAATTATTCAAGTGTTTTTAAGTTTTAGCTTGCAAAACTAAACAATTTTGAGTATTTTGTTGTTGTTGCTGATTGTTCTGACTTTCTTTCTCTGTATTTATTCTTTCAAAATCTCTTTTACAATGACGTTTGTATTTGTTTTCTAGGGCTGCTATAACAAAGCACCACAAAATTGATGGCTTAAAACAAAATAAAGTTGTTCTCACAATTCTGGAGGCTAGAAACCCGAAGTCAAGATGTTGGCATGGCTAGGCTTCTTCTGTAGGCTCCAGGAAAGAATCCTTTCTTGACGCTTCCTAGCTGTTGGTAATTGCCAGCAATCCTTAGCATTCCTTGATTTGTAGATGCAATACTGCAATCTCTACCTCTGTCTCTACATAGCATCTTCCTGTGTATGTGTCCCTTTGCATCTTTTCCTCTTATAAGGACACAGGTGATTGGATTTACAGCCCACATAATCCAGTATGACCTCATCTTAATTTCACTAATTCAAAGACTTATTTCCAAATAAAATCATATGCTGAGATCATGGGTAGATGTGAAATTTTGATGGACACCATTCAATTCAATCCAAGAGTGATGAATACCACCTCATGAATTAAAGCATTCAATCTGGATCTGATCTCTTGACTTCCTAAAAGTATTTTATTTTCTTTTTGGAAGCTGATCACCTAGAAACCACTGCACATTTCTAGGTTTAAAGGCTTTGCATTTAGGCTTTGCTCTCAGCTCTGTTTATTTCTTTATGTTTATTCTTTATGTTTCTGTTCAATTTCTAGTTCAGGAAAACTAGATATGCTAGATAACGTTTTTATTATCTTTGAACCCAGATATATCCCTTCGGAATATAAAAATTATATTGTATCTACTGTTCTTATTTGAAATAGGAAATATATCAGTACATAACTTATCAAATTATTTATCAGGGTTTTATTTACTTTATTTGAAGTTACATTGTCCTTTTCCTTAATTCTGAGTTCACTAATTTTCAGTCTTTTAAAAAACATATATACATTTAAAGGCCTAAATACACATTTGAGTACTGGCGTAGCTTTGTCCCACAAGTTTTCCTATGACAGGAGTTCTAGTCATTTTATTATTTGTATTAGAACTTATTCTTTGACCTATGAGTAATTTCAAATGTGAGGCTTTGGCAAAATTTTATCATGGGTTTCTAACTGCATTACATTATGGACAGAAAATAGTGGTTATATATATATTATCAACACTTTTTTTTAACTTTGTGGCATTGGACTTAGTTGTAATAAATGCTTCTTATAGGCCTGAGAAAAATATATATTCTCTTGGTTGGGCTTTTTAAAATTGTTATATATTAGATAACTCTTGTACAATTTGGTGGTTCAAAATTTTCTCTATCATCAATGATTTTTTTGTCTATATTTTCTATTCACCTGTTTGGAAAGTGTGTTGAAATTTTCCACTCTGATTTAGATTTCTTGTAATTTTGTAAATTTTTTGTTTTATATATTCAAGATTATGTTAATAGATATACATGGGTTGATGGCTGTTACATATTATTGATAAAATGTTTCTTTGGGGGATCCCTGGGTGGCACAGTGGTTTGGTGCCTGCCTTTGGCCCAGGGCACGACCCTGGAGACCCGGGATTGAATCTCACGTTGGGCTCCCAGTGCATGGAGCCTGCTTCTCCCTCTGCCTATGTCTCTGCCTCTCTCTCTTTCTCTCTCTGTGACTATCATAAAAAAAAAATGTTTCTTTGATTACTAAGTAACATTCTTCTTTATTAATCATTTTTCATTATTTATTTATTTATTTATTTATTTATTTATTTATTTATTTATTTATTTTTAAAGTAGGATCCATGCCCAGAATGGAACCCAATGCAGGGTTTGAACTCACAACCCTGAGAACAAGACCTGAGCTGAAATCAAGAGTTGGAACTTAACTGACTGAGCCAACCAGGTGCCCCAATCCTTTTCAATTTAAATTCTATTTTGTCTCACAGTCATTAATATAACCACAGAAATTTGATTTTAATATATGTCTGGTATATCTTTTCTGACCTTCATCTTTAGCCTTTCTTCATATTATATTTTGTAGGCAGTGTCTTACAAATAGCATATAGCTAGAATTTTGAAAACATTGAAATTCATGTGAAGTCATTATCTTTTTAAGAAGCAAATTCATTTGCTTTACATTTATTGTGAAACTTGGTATACTTAGGCTTATATTTTCAAATTATTTTGTGTGTTTTTATTTTCCTATTTCTTACTTCCATTTAATTTTCCTTAATCTTTTTCTTCTTTTCTATTGGCGTCAAGTAAATATAAGTGGCCATCCTTTTAGCCTTACATTTTTGGCAAAATTTAAAGTTAATCAGCATTTCTGTTCTTAAGAACTATAAAAGACTCCTAGATTTTACCTGGATTTTAAGCTAACAGGCTAGCCTGCCACAGTTGCATGGATACTGGTTCAAGATACAAGACTTCCATGTCAGAGACAAAGGACTTTTTTACTCACAGTACAGAAATCAGCAAAAGCTGCGAGTTCAGGCTGGTTTTCCTTAATCTTCAAGTCCCAAAGGAATCCCATGGTGAAAGACCTATGTGGACCTTGTGCACACAATGGGTTTGGATCACAGCTGAGAAATCCTGAGTTTAGGAAATCCCATTCTTTTAAATGGGCTACAAGCAAATCTGCCAACCTTTGACCTAGAGAGAGTTATTATTTTTATCATCCTAGACAGCAAACTCTAGAGATAGGAAAACATCATCTATATCTTCCAAGGTCATTTACTATTCAAACGTCCTTGAAAAGATAGTTCAAAAAAAAGCCTCTGCTAACAAGGTATGCAGAAATGTAAGAGACCCATGGAGAACTGTCTACTAACAATATCCACCTCCTGTTTCTACACAATATTTATATGTGGTGAATTTTCTCATGAGTACACTACTTTATCAGCCACTCCAATTAATCTGACTGATAGAGGATGGTACCAAATATAATTATTTTGTCTGAAATAGCATTTAATTAAGGCTACTATCAAAATGAATCTTGGCAGCAGGTTGAGGCCAATCTACACTAGTGATCCTCAGGGTTTTTCGACTGTGAATCAAACCCATTGCATACACAGTATGTGCTTGGGCCCACCTTCACATTACCCCTGTAGAGCTATAGGGGAACAGAGAACTGATGAAAACATGAATCTCATGTTGTCTGCTCTCTTCACAGTTCTCCACATATATCATTTTACTAATCAAGATAAGAAATGTGTGGGAAATATCAGAAAGGGAGACAGAACATAAAGACTCCTAACTCTGGGAAACGAACTAGGGGTGGTGGAAGGGGAGGAGGGCGGGGGGTGGGGGTGAATGGGTGACGGGCACTGAGGGGGGCACTTGACGGGATGAGCACTGGGTGTTATTCTGTATGTTGGTAAATTGAACACCAATAAAAAAATAATTTATTTAAAAAAAAAGATAAGACCTTAGAATGTTTTAAACAATGCTAAATTGTTTTTTAGTAAATGAATTTTTGTACTGCTTCGTCAGGAGAAATTAATACAAATTTAAACAAAATTCAGGTTTCCAAATGAAAAAGAATATGAAAATAGAGCAAAATGGAAGCATTTCGTTAAAAAACACATTAATATTATCTTGAGTTTTGTTTAAAATCAGACTTATATTAACAAAAGAATAAGCCTTTATGAAGACTATTGTGTCAGCAAAATTTAATGGAGGAAAAATATCATTTTGAAAAATAGAGGTAGATGTGAAAGGAAGTAAAGATTCAGGCTAGTAAGGTATAAAAATGAGGTAAGATGAAATGGGAATGCTTTAGAGAGTAATTTAATTTAGATAGGTAGTTTATGTACAGCTATTACTTTCAATAATGTATTGATTGCAACCAATTTAGCAAAGATCACTTAAAAAGGCAAGTCATCCATGCTTATATTTAACAAGTACTTTGAGTATAGTGAGAATATAAGATTCTATGTATAAATGAGTAATAAATATATAGTATTAGCATATATTCTGGAAACACAGTCAAAGGTAGTCTGTGTACCTGACAAAGAAAATGCTATACATGAATAGTGCCACTTTATGTACAGGCTGTGCTTAGAAAGTAATTCTTTAAAAAATTTATTATCTTTACCTGAAGTTGGTAGAATCATATATCCTGCATGCCCCTGACTCACCACATTTCAACATTCCCCAATGTAAACATGTAGAATCCACTAAAGCTCCAAAATAAATAGGTGCAGGAATTCCAGCTACAATTAAAGAAGGGAGAAAGAAAAATCCATCAACAAGGTAAGAATTAAAGCACATTATTTTGTTTGAAAACATTTTAATTTTCTCTATTTGTAGAACAAATAAAGTTTAACAAAATATGAATAAAATGATTTAAATTTATTTTTAGAAATCAGAAGTTACTTTTACTATAAAGTTTCCAAATTATAAAGGATAAGTAATGTGATGGATAAATGCAACATAAACATTATTGATATAGAAAAACATTGAATTAATGATTCTTTATATTTTTCCTGCATTTTTCTGGACCAATCACATGTACATTTTACTTTAACAAAGCATTTTGTTGTTGTTGTTCATTTGCTTTTCAAATCTTCTAATAGATAAAAAGTAGAATTAAGTTCAGATAGATCTTTTTTAAGTAAAAGGGGGAAGTTCTCTATTTCTTCTTGTACCTCATTCTCATACAAATTACAAAGTGCTATAAGCAGAAGGGATATTTGCTAGACTGTTACTTCAAGAGTATGATTTAATTTTCTTAGTATTTAATAATGTTTTGATATGATGTTGGAAAAATTACTATTTTTACCAAATACTCTTGTGCAAAATGTATGTAACCCCACACCAAGAGACTTCTCTTCAGGCTTGATACACCTAAAAACAAAAGGTAAATTCATAAATAAAATAAAAGTAGAGCTTTAAACTTTGTCATGGTTTCATGGTTTCTTTAAAAACTATATGCAAGTAACACACTGGGGACCAGATTTTTTTTTTTTTTTTTTTTTTTTTTTTTTTTTTTTGCATGCTCAGGTCTTGGTTATCCAAGGTCTAATTATTCAGCCTATAGCCTACACAGGACCTCTACTTCTGGTCCTTGGCATTTACCCATCATTTTTGCTCATTCATTTCTATCAGAGAGTTATCAAAGAAGAAAGTATGTCATATCAATTTCTACCCCAATATCCACTTATTGAAGTGGTAGTTCTTGATTAAATCTTTAGCCTAAAACAAAAATGATGCAACCCTAGCTGTATTTAACTTATTTATGTTGACAAAATACAGAAAAGCTGAGAATGTATATAAGTAAATTTAAGGCAGAAAGAGACTAAAAATTTTCAAAGGGATGTGGTCAAGAAATCCAAAGCAAATATATTTTAAATGATTTGGTATCATTTCAAGAGTCACACAGAAATCTCCATTCTCTCCAAAAATTCCCCCACTTTTGCACTGTTGCTTGAAATTCCTATAGAAATGAAGACTATAATTCCCCACTGGACTTTTTTTGTGTCCCACTCCAGCATCAGCATGATTAGCTATATAAAAATTATAATTTTTAATTATAGTTCCACTATATTCCCTTCCTTTCCCTGATTAATTCAAAGCTGAGAAAATAAAAGCAGCTTTCTTCACAAAAGCATGCAATACATTTTTAGCATGTCAATAAAATGACAGTACATTTTCTCAATGTAAGTGTTTTAGTATAAAATTTGAAAAAATCTCATAAGTTGATCTAGACATTATCTTCCTGATGCATAGGTTATTTAGACAACATCAATGATTTTACTTAGAAGTTAAGAAAAGCCAGAAAGACCTATCATGATCCTCTTGGTCCCATGGTTTCCATTTAATACAGAGAATAGGGCATTTCAACTTTACTGAAGAATTTTTTCTTTCCCATTTATCTCTCACAGAAGCATGAAATACTATAGTGAAGAAATTATTTAACTGTTTAAGCAGTTTAAACTGTTCTATGAACTTTATCATTGATAGTCATTGATAATAATGTCAATGTCTAGAATCCAAGAATCAGAAAAATTAGCATACAAATCATGAGAAAATGCTGAGAAAAATTGAAATCATTTTTCAGGTTGGCAGAATAGCATTGATGTTTCACCCTCTACCATCATGGTAGGAGATCCCGGGGAGATTCCGCAAAAATAGAAACACAAGTAATACTAATAAAAATCCAGTGGTTAACGTCCACCATATGACCCTGGCAAGTGATGGGGGAAGATAATAGAGATGTGAAGAGAGCCTGATTAGATACTTATTTTATTAGGGGGTAGATATTAATACTGAAAAGTTTTGAAAGTAAAACATTAATGTGGTTAAGAATTTCAATAATCAGGTTAACTATTTGAACTGCTTTCAAAGAAGCAGAACATCCAATATATACAGTAGTTCCCCCTTATCTGTGGTTTCACTTTCTATGCTTTGCATTAACCCACAGTCAACTAGAGTCCAGAAGCAGATGGTCCACCTGCTGGCATATCATTGGAAGATCAAAAGCAGCTGAATACTACAATCCCTGTATCACAATGCCTACTTCATTCAACTTCTTTCATCTCATCATGTAGGCATTTTATCATCTCATATCATTACAAGAAGAAAAAGGGTAAGTATAGTGCAATGAGATATTTTTATAGAGTGAGAGAGACCACATGCACTTAACTTTCATTAAAGTATATTGTTTCAATTGTTCCATTTTATTATTAGTTATTGTTGTTAATCTGTTGCTGTGTCACATTTGTAAATTAGACTATATCATAGCTATGTATATATAGGAAAAAATATAATATGTGTAGGGTTTGGTACTATCCCTGGTTTCAGAACTAAGAAATGAATATAATTCCTTGAAAGAAATAACTAAAAGATAAAGAAGAGAATTAAGTGACGCTAATAACAGAAGTATAATGATCAAAAGCACATTTGCATCCTATAATATAGTCTCTAAATACATAAATTTAAAAACTGACAGTATTATAGGGGGAAATGCATCAACAATATTTAAAGATTTTAACACCTATGTCTGAAAAACTGATGAGTTACATTTACAAAATTTTGGTAACACAATGCTTTACTGCAATCCAAGAGATATGGGAACTGTAAACCCCAAATGCAGAAGTAACTCATTCTTTTCAGAAACTCATGAAATACTTAAAAAATGCACTAGACCCCAATGAAAGCTTCAATATCCCATCTCCCCAACCTGTTATCTTTCATATCATGTTCTCTGAATATAAAAATCAATAACAATAATAAAAGAATAAGTATAGAAAGTTCTTATAGATGTGATATATATTATATAACACATTAATAAATAAACTTTGGTCTAGCGGGGCAAATAATAAAAGAAACCACAAAATAGTTAGAAATAAACCTCACAGAAAATGCTAGTTGAGGCATAGCTAAAGTAATACTTGAAACGAAATGTATAGCCTTATACAGTACAGAATGAAAATAGTGATCTAAGTATTAAACTCAAATCATTGGATAAAGAACTACAGAGCAAGTCTAAAAGCAAAAAAAAAATTAAGAAGAGCAGAAATACATGAAATAAAGATTAACAAAACTAAAACCTGATTATTTTTAAAATATTTTATTTATTTATTCATGAGAGACACAGAAAGAGAGAGAGGCAGAGACATAGGCAGAGGAGAAGTAGGCTTCATGCAGGAAACCCAGTGTGGAACTCGATCCTGGGACTCGAGGATCACAGCTTGAGCCAAAGGCAGATGCTCAACCATTGAGCCACCCAGGCTTCCCTAAAACCTGATTCTTCAAAAGAAGAAAAATAGAAAAGCCTCTGCAACAATGATCAATAAAAAATAAAAAAGAGGAAATAAGCAAAACACCTAATAAAACAGGGAAAACCTTTCAGATACATCAGAGTATCAGAATGATAAAATAATATTATAAATATCTATGTACTAACAAGCATACAACAGGTATAAGTAGAAATTGAAAGTGTGAATAGGCACTAACACTGAATAAATGGAAATCATAATGAAATATCACTGTCCTAATGAGCCCAACATGTAAACACTTTTATAGGTGCATTTATATAACTTTTAACAGCCAGATATTTAATATAAATAGTTTCAGAAATTAAAATATAGAAAATTTATCAATTCATTTTTGGGGGCCTCAAATGATTCCAAATAAAAAAAAAGAATAAAAAATAGGTCTTGGGATCCCTGGGTGGCGCAGCGGTTTGGCGCCTGCCTTTGGCCCAGGGCGCGATCCTGGAGACCCGGGATCAAATCCCACGTCGGGCTCCTGGTGCTTGGAGCCTGCTTCTCCCTCTGCCTATGTCTCTGCCTCTCTCTCTCTCTCTGTGACTATCATAAATAATAAATAAAAGAAAAAAAAAAAAATAGGTCTTTATTGCTTATCAACATAGATATAACAATTTAAATAAAGTATTATTTAAACAAACCAAATCATATATGAAACATACTGTAACTGGGGCACCAAGGTAGCTCAGTAGGTTAAGCATCCTTCTTCTGATTTTAGCTTGGGTCAGGGTCTCAGGATTGTGAGATTGGGCCCCTCATCAGGCTCCATGCTCAGCAGGGAGTCTGCTTGAGATTATCTCTCTCCCTCTCTCCCTGCCCCTCCCCTCTTCAAATAAATAAATAAAATCTTTTAAAAATATACCATAACTATGGTTTTTCTCATCCATGCAAACAGTTCAACATAAAAAGCTACCACTTAATTTTACTACACTAAAAACACTACGCAGAAAAGTTACAAAAGTCATAGATGCAGAAAAATACATTTAATAAAGTTTAATACATATTTCATTAGTAAAGACTTAGAAACTAGATGAAAACTATATACTGAAAATCTATAGCAAGTCTCATAATGGAAAAAGTTGTATGGCTTCCATTAAGATTAGAAAAGTACAAGAATACTCAGTATCACCACTATTGTTTAATAGAGTTTTGGTCTACGTTGATGCTCTAAGAAAATTTCAAAAGTCTAAGATGTGTAAGGCTTAGAAGTGAAGAGATAAAACTCTCCATATTTGCACATATTTATATATAAAAAGCCTAACAAAATAAACAACTACTAGAATAAGAAAAGTTGCTGGATTATAAACTTTAAAAAATTAACAACATTCCTCTAAATCAACAATAATCAACTAGAAAATATAAAATAGTACCACTTACAATCACAAATATTTACATACCTGTATGTATCCATAAAAATATATCCATATCTCTGTGTGGACTGATATATGTGGATATGAATATATTTATTATTATAATGACATAATTTCATATGTATGTATACATTTGTATATAATGTGTATATTATCTATAGAAGAAAAGTTAAATAAATGGAAAGATTTGATTTTCACAAATATTTGATGCCAGATTTTCTCCAAATAATCTATGGAATCCACACAAACTCCATCAAAATTCCTATGTGAGCATAAGGATCCATACATCAGTAGCTAAATCAATTTGTGAAGAAAAGAATAAAGAAAGAGCAAAGGTGTTGGGGTGGGTGGGTAAAGAAGAGTTTATCATATGAGATATTAACATATACCATGTCAAAGTAAGACAATCAATATGGTACTGTATGAAAACAAACAAAACTGTAAAATAAGCATAAAAGTGAAAATTGACTCATGTAATATTAAAAACTGGAGATATGGTAAAGGTAGCACCACAAATCAACAGAGAAGGGACCTCTTATTTATATTGATGCTGGAAAAACTGCTTTATTATATGGAAAAAAATAACACTGAATAACTATCTCCCTTGCATCATACATAAAGATAGACTTGAGATGGTTTAAAGAACCATATGTAAAAGGTGAAGCTGTAAAGCTATTAGGATAAAATTTAGGGGAATATTTTTATAAATTAGGAGCATAAAAACACTTTTAAAATGTGACTCTCCAATACATAAACCCTAAAGTAAGAAAATTATTAGATTTCAGTACAATAAAATTTAAGATTTAAGTTCATAAAAGATGCTTTGGAGAAATTTTAAAAAGATGAGAGAGGAGGAGATAATTGTATCATGTAAACAAATATTACATTAATATTTATAATTTAGTGGTGACTGGGTGGCTTCGCTAGTTTGGTGTCTGCCTTTACTCAGGTCATGATCTCAGGGTCTTGGGATCAAGCCCCACATCTGGCTCCTCACTCAGTGGGGAGTCTGCTTCTTCCTCTCCCTCTACCGCTACCACCTGCTCATGCTCTCTTTTGGTCTATCTCAAATAAATAAATGAAATATTTAAAAACTTAATATTTATAATTTAGACAGCAATCAGCAAAATCACCAAGAAAAATATAAGAAATATAATACAAAATGGGCAAAGAAAGTCAATAAACATCTTGAATCAGAAGCCTAAATAGTTATTAAAAGTTTGAAGAGATACTTAAATATACTGAATTAGGAAATCGCATATTAAAACATCAGTGAGCTACCATTTTACACGTGTTGGAGTAGTCAACATCAGAAAGTAAGATAATTCCAAGTGTTAGTGAGGCTGTAAGGAGGTAGGAACTCCCATGTAGTGAAGGTGTGAGATAACTCATAAGTACTAGTAGTACTTGGTGAGTTTATCTATGCCTATACCTTATGAACCAAAGCATATATAAATATAGCACAATACCTCCTTGTGTGAATATAAAAACACAAACTCACAAAAAATATTAGCATTTCACAGAGGATAATCCATATTTATCATTTTAATGTGGGTGACTATGATAAGAGGGAGTGAAAAATAGAATGAAAAAAGCAAAAATAAAACAAGAATGAAAACTTATCCTAGCCTATAAGGATAATGTGCTATGGACTGAGAATTGCAATTATCTTAACTCTGCTTCAAAGTTCCAGTAAAATATGAAGAAGAGATAAAAATGCACATTTTGCTTAGTAGGAATGTTTATGATTGTTTTCTAGGCATGCAAAACGCTGGAACTGAATGCACACATGTGTACTACACCAAGTCTGAATCCTAGCTCTGCAGTTTCCTAGTTTTAGAAAGTCCTTCATCATTTGTATCTCATGATAGCCTTGTAAAAAAAGTTGAGTATTTATTATTATGCCTATTTGTTTTTTAAAAAATGAAGCTAAGAAAAATCAAGTGACCTGTTTATGCCCTGTAGATAGTAAGTGGTGACACCAAGGTTTCTTTTTTTTTTTTTTTAATTTTTATTTATTTATGATAGTTACAGAGAGAGAGAGAGGCAGAGACACAGGCAGAGGGAGAAGCAGGCTCCATGCACCGGGAGCCCGATGTGGGATTCGATCCGGGGTCTCCAGGATCGCGCCCTGGGCCAAAGGCAGGCGCCAAACCGCTGCGCCACCCAGGGATCCCGACACCAAGGTTTCTGACAGCTTTACACTCTGCTGTCCTGTAGCTTGAACTGTATGAAATGACTGCTAAGTAACCACTCTTTATCTATCAAAATGACCATTTCATATGGGTTACACTAAAATTTAATGTTTCTTCTTGTGTCAACAATGAGAGGTTCACATAATTTAGCTGCAAAAAATAAGGCAGGAAAGATAAAGAGGGAAATGCTAAAAGATGAATTTCATATCCCTAAACATCAAAATTTTATAAAATTCAACAATATCTAATATAAAATTCTTAATACATGATATAAAAGAGCACTGAATTCTTAGATAATATAGGCTTCAAGTGGCTTTTTTAGAAAAAGATACCTTAGTAAAGGACCAAGAAGGAATCCAAATAAAGAAAATTTTTGTACCTTAGAAGAACCATATATCCAGGGATCGCAGATAAAGAATAAATGAAACTGCCAATTGCTGACAAGATTAAAAAGTACTGGAGCATCATGGAACAGTCATATCCTTTGTCACACAGCCCAAGAACTGCAGATGAATTTCCTGAGGTTTGAATGCAGCTACAATTTTGGAACACCTATCAAAAAATAATATATTATCCTATTTAAGAAAGTAAAATTTTGAACACACATCACAAATATTTTCTACATAGCTAACTGGATCAAGATGGAGACTATTTATTCCCTTTATTCTCATCTCTATTATGGTGCTTCTCATGATTATAGCTTAAAACAAAACATGGAAGTGTGGTTTTAGAAAAATGGTATTTCTTTCTAACATATGGAGTACATTTGCAATCACTCAGCTATCCTAAAGTCATGTCTGTTAAAGACGCATACTGTTTTGCTACAACATGAAGTATGAGAAACAAAATTTGTTTTCAAATATTCAGCTGAAATATTTAGCTTTATGAATAAAGCTTTGTTTCAAAAAGTATAGTTTATTTCAAAACTGTAGTAGAGTCAATCCTTTAAAAACTCATATTTCCAGGTTTTCTTTTTTTCTTTTTTTCAGGTTTTCATAAGAATCAAAAGTTATATTTTACTTTATTACCAACAAATTTTTAAATATTGTAAAATTTTCAGGAGAAAAAAGCAGCCTAATTCTATCCTCTTAAAAAGCTGTCAGAATGTGAAAAACACAGAAAGCACATGCATATATATATATATATTTAGAAAAGGGGAAAAAAGAGAAAAAAATGGCAAAGCAATTAGCTGTGTAGCTGAGATCAAAACAACCAACTCCATCTCAATGATAAAAGTATTTCAGTCCAGAATATTTTTAAAATGAGTTATATAATAATGTCAACTGCTATGGAATTAAAGATCAGTGTCCAGTATACTCAAATAAAAATAATTAATTAAAGGATAAGAACAGTGGTCAGACACTGTGCAGGTTTAAAGTAAGATTTATGAAATAAAAGGTAAATCAAATGAACATACAGAAAAACTTTAATTTTACTTTTATGAAATGTGGACCCACTTCATGTTGGAAAGTTCCAATGCAATGCATAAAACCATGTTTTGTAAAAGAGACCGACAGAATGTGTTACCATGTTTATTCCTGTTCCAACGGATGTCTCACAACCAGCAAGACAAGCTGACATATATGACACACCATTGTTTCCACACACAGGGTCCCACATTTTAATTGGACAGTTGCAATCCTTGTTACAGTCCGCAAGGATGGTATTTTCCACATATAAATCTTGTTGTATTCTGAAATGTTTTAAAATAACGCATGGATATTGAAAGACTATTAGAACATTTCCTTATTATTTTTTCATCTTAATCCAAAATTATATTTCTTCTGACCCCCAAAATAGAAGCAGAAATCTTCCCACCTTCAATGTCTGGCCTCAGAACTGTAGCTCTGGCATAAAAAACACGTGCTTTGGTGACCACATAGCAACTTTTCGATTTACTTCAGATAAGCAAGTAGCCAATAAACAGGCATTAACTGAGTGCCTACCATATAGAAGAGGTTTTTCTAGGTATTATTAGAACACAAAAATGAAGATGACCTAATCCCTGTGGTTGATCCATATGGTAGTTAGTAATGAGAGATCTTGTGTTATGAAAGCAATCTTGAAGTTCAAAATCTGTAAGTTCAATTTGTTTTTTTTTAAATGTAAGTTCAATTTGTAATGCAGACAGTATATTTAGCTTCAGAAATCTAACTACTTGAGTAAAAAATACCTTCTTCTAGTATAATGTCCAGTAGTCATAAAATTGGCAACATATGGGCATGTGGGTGGCTCAGTGATTGAGCATCTGCCTTTGGCTCAGGTTGTGATCCTGGCGTAGTGGGATCAAGTCCTACATTAGGCTTCCACCAGGGAGCTTGCTTCTCCCTCTGCCTGTCTCTGCCTCTGTCTTTGTGTCTTTCATTAATAAATAAGTAAAATATTTTTTAAAAAATGGCAGCATAAGTTGTTGTTGACCAGTCTCCCTCCCAAGAAGACCAAGTAACAGCTATCCAGACAAGATACCATTGTTAAAATCCCAGCACTGGGGTGAGGCTAAAGCATCCCTCTGGACCATGGAGACCTAGAAGGATCACATTGGAAGAGTAAGAGGAGCTGTTACACTGTAATCAAATTGCCCCTCCCCCAGGTCAACACAATGGCACACAGAGAAGTCCCCCCTGGTCCTACTGTTTCTCCAAAGGGAAAAGAGAGCCCAAGGTAGACATTAAGTTCCCTCAGCATTGTGGGATATTTCCCAGAAGGCCCATTCAGGTATCACCTCATGAGCATCACTGAGAGAATCTGTAGGCCTCCCTTATTAGGAATTAGATAAAGAAGAAGAAGGAAGACAGGGATTACAGCAACCAGCACTCAGATCTTGGCGGACTGTTTTCTCACTTGCAACCTTGTGCAAGTACAGACCCAGCCTGTAGTTCTGCTCATTCTACAGAGCTGAATGGTGGCTCCTATTGACCAAGAATCTCAGTTGGCAATTCTACTTGACTTGGGTTCCCAGTCAACAGGGCATACTGGCATTGGAGCTTGTTCAACTCCCTTATCTGAGAAAGGAAGAAAATTCACAGCCCTGCCTAACTAGTGAGTATAGCCTCCAGTCTCACTGATTTGGAAAGCCTGGCCAGAGAATGTAGGCAGCCATAGAGTCCATCCTACAGCCCTGCTCCACCTGGGAGTCAAGCTAATAGCCCTGCCCTAAGCATAACCTCTGGCCCCACCTAACCAAGGAGGCTGAACAATAACCCTGGGCAGCCTCAGAGCCCAGACTACAGCATCACCCAGGCACAGAGCCCAGCCTTTGACCCTACCCAATTGCTGAATACAGCCTGAAGCCTTATTTAGGCAGGGAACCTAGTCAGTGACTATGCCCAATCATGGAGCAGAGGTTGCAGCCTTACCTGATGAGAGAATTTGGACCGTGATCCTGCTCAAGCAGAGAATGCAGTTTCTAGCACCACCTAGCTCTGGGATATTAGAGGCCTCTCTCCTCCAGAGAGCGTGGTTGGCAACCTTGTTCAACAGTAAAGCCCAGTAACTCCCTTGTGAAGCTCGCCCTGTGGCCCCACCTAACTTCAAGGCACAGCTTGTCACCCTTCCTGATCATAGAGCACAGCATGAGACCTTAGCTGATCAGGAACAATTGTGAGCCCAACCTATATCCCTGACCAGTGGCATCATCCTGACAGGGAATATAGTCTACAACCTACTAGTGGTCCCTTCTGACTGTGGAGCACAGCCAGAAGCCCTTCCCAATCAGAAAGCCCACCCAGTAGTCCCATTTGAATGTGCAACACAGCCAAGAATCCCAAATAGGTTGAATCCAAAAAGAAAGTATACCAAAACACATAATAATTAAACTGACAAAAGTAAAAGATGAAGAGAAAATTTTGAAATCAACAAGACAAAAATGATTTGTCACTTTAAGGGTATTTGCATAAGACTATAAGCAGATTTCTCAACAAAAACTTTGCAGGTCAGGAGAGAGTGGGATAATATATTCAACATATAGGAAGAAAAAAAAAACCCCTCTCAATCAAGAATACTATACCTGGTAAAGCTGTCCTTTAGAAATGAAAGAAACAAAGATTTCCCCAAACAAACAAAAACTGAGGAAGTACATCATTACTAAACCTGAATTACAAAAAATGCTAGAGGAAATTCTTGAAGCTGAAATAAAAGGATGGTAATTAACATCACAAAAACATGTGAATGTATAAAGCTCTAGTTTAAAGCTGAAAAACAAATGTATTATAAATAACCATAATTACAGTAACATATTGGATACACAGTGTAAACAAATGTAAATTTTAACATTAACCTAAGATACAGGGGAGGAGAAGTACAAAATAATTTCCATATGCTATCAAAGTCAAGATGGTAACATAAAATAGGATGCTATAAATATATTTTAATGTAAGCCTCAAACAAAGGAAAGAGCTATAGTAGTATACGAAATATTGTGCTAAATTTGTCAAAGTATACACCAGAGAAAGTTGTCAAATCACAAAGGAAATGCATTCATCAAGAAGATACAACAGTTGTAAATATTTATGCACCCAAAATTGAAGTACCTAAATATATAAAACAAATAACTAAAAGGAGAAATAAACAGCAATACAATAATAAAGACTTTAATACTCCACTATCAACAATGGATAGATAATCTAGACAGAGAATTAATAAGGAAATAGCAGACTTGAACGAGACTGTAGACCAACCTAAAAGACATATACAAATGCAACATATTCCATCCAATAGCAGCAGAATATATATTCTTTTTAAAAGTACAGAAAACATTTCTAGGATATATCATGTGTTAAGCCACAAAACCATTCTCAAGAAATTCAAGAAGATAGGAATTACATTAAGTATTTTTTCTGACCACAGTGATATGAAAATAGAAATCAATTAACAGGAGGAAATTTGGAAAGTTCACAAATATATGGAATTTAAACAACACACTCCTAAATGACCACTGGATCATAGAAGAAATCAAAAGGATCAAAAGGGAATAAAAAAATATTTTGACACAAACAAAAATGTAACCACAACATATCAAAATTTATAAGATACAGCAAAAGAATTTCTAGGAAGAAAGTTTATAGCAATGAACACATACATTAAAAAAAAAAATCTCAAGTAAAAACCTAACTTTACACATCAAGGAATAGAAAAACAAAAAGAGAGACAACCTAAATAAATAAAATTATAATTTAAAGAGAAAATATTACAACCAACACCACATAAATGTGAAGGATCATAAGACAAAACTATAAATTATACACCGAATAAATTGGACAACTTAGAAAAATGGATAAATTTCTAAAAACATGAAGAAATAGAAAATCTGAACAGATCAATTACTGGTAAGGAGAGCATCAAAATTACAAATGTCCCAACTAAGAACAGCCCAGCATCAGATGGTTTCCTTAGTAAATTCTATCAAACATTTAAAGAAGAATTATCACTAATCCTTCTAAAGTCTTCCAAAGAATTGAAGGAGGAAACATCCCCAAACTCATTTGTGAGGCCAGAATTATACATCAGTATAATCTGACCAAAGTCGGATGAGAAAACTACAAGAAAAGAAAACCACAGGACAAATCCCTGATGGATATAGACACAAAAATTATCAACGAAATACTGGCAAATGGGATGCTTGGGTAGCTCAGCCAACGAGCACCTGCCTTCAGCTCAGGGCATGATCCCGGTCTGGGGATCAAGTCCCGCACTGGGGTCCCTGCTAAAAGCCTGCTTCTCCCTCTGCCTATGTCTCTGCCTCTTTCTCTGTGTCTTTCGTGAATAAATAAATAAAATCTTCCAAAAAAAGAAATACTGGTGAAATGAATTCAAAAAGATCACATGTCAAGATCAAGTGGGATTATTCCAGGGACACAAGGACATTTCTATATATACAAACCAATCAATGTGATACATCCCATTAACAAATTGAAGGATAAAAATCATATGATCATCTCAATCAATGCAAAAAGGCATTTGACAAAATTCAACATCTATTCATGATAAAAAAGAAACTCTCAACAAATTAGATACAGAAGAAATGTAACAACATATAAAAAGGACATTTATGACAAGCCCACAGCTAACATCATTCTCAATGCTGAGAAACTTTCCTCTAAGATCAGGAAAGCATAAGAATATCTACTCTATCCACTTTTATTCAAGAAGTCCTAGCCAGAGCTATTAGGCAAGACAAAAAAATAAAAGGCATTTGAAGCAGAAATGAAGAAGTGAAATTACCTCTATTTTTAGGTGACATAAATATGTATAGAAAACCTAAAGACTCTACAAAAAATGGTTAGAATTATAATCCAGTAAAGTTGCAGGATAGAAAATCAGTATACAAAAATCAATTCTGTTTCTACACACTAACAACAAACTATTAGAAGAGAAATTTCTGATAATTGCATCAAAAGAATAAAAATAAATAAATTTAGCCAAGGATGTGCAAATATATACACTGAAAACTGTAAGATATTGGTGAAAGAAATTGAAGAGGACACAAATAAATAGAAAGATATTGCATGCTCAAGGATTGGAAGAATTAATATTGCTAAAATTTCCTTGGTACCCAAGGCAATCTACAGATTTATTGAAATTGCTAAACAGATTCCAATGGCATTTTTCATAGACGTAGAAAAACAAGTCTAAAATGTGCATGGAACCACAAAAAAATAGCAAAGCAATCTTAAGAGCAAAGCAGGAGGTATCACTCTTCCTGATTTCAAACTATTTTACAAAACAATAGTAATCAAAACAGTATAGTATTAGCATAAAAAAGAGTCACCAAGATTATGGAAGAGAATAGAGAACCCAGATAAACCATGCATGTATGGTGAATTAATTTACAATAAGCCAGCTAAGAATTTACTGTGGGGAAAGGATACTCTTTTCATAAATGGTGTTGGGAAATTGGACAGCCACATGCAAAAGAATGAAACTAGACTCCTATCTTACATCTTACACAAAAAATAAAGTCAGATGGATTAAAGACTTAAATTTAAGACCTGAAACCACAGGATCCCTGGGTGGCTCAGCGGTTTAGCGCCTGCCTTTGGTCCAAGGCGCAATTCTGTAGTCGTGAGATTGAGTCCCACATCAGGTTCCCGGTGTGGAGCCTGCTTCTCCGTCTGCCTGTGTCTCTGCCTCTCTATGTCTATCATAAATAAATAAATAAATCTTAAAAAAAAAAAAGACCTGAAACCACAAAATTCCTAGAAGAAAATATAGTGGGTGAGTTCCTTGACATTAGTCTTGGCAAGGAATTTTTGAATTGGACACCAAAAATCACAAATAACAAAAGCAAACATAAACAAATGGAACTACATGAACTAAAAAGCTTCTGGACAGCAATGGAAACCATGAACAAAATGAAAAGACACCCTATGGGGTGTCCTATGGGATGGGAGCAAATATCTACAAATCATATATATGATAAGGAATTAATATCCAAAATAAATAAAAAATGAATAAAACTCAATAACAAAAAAACAATCTGATTTTTAAATGGGCAGAGGATAATTTCTCAGCCTTTTGGCTAAGATCAAGTGTTAAAATGGGCAGAGGAACTAAATAGATAATTTTCCAAAGAAGACATACAAATGGCCAATAAGTAAATTAAAAATTTCTCAATTTCACCGATCAGAGAAATAAAAATCAAAGCCACAATGAGATATCACCTCACATCTGTTAGGATGTGTATTATCAAGTCATGAGAAAATGTTACTATGCATAATCTTTTTTTTTTTTAATTTTTATTTATTTATAATAGTCACACACAGAGAGAGAGAGAGGCAGAGACATAGGCAGAAGGAGAAGCAGGCTCCATGCAGGCTCCATGCACCAGGAGCCCGACGTGGGACTCGATCCCAGGTCTCCAGGATCGCGCCCTGGGCCAAAGGCAGGCGCCAAACCGCTGTGCCACCCAGGGATCCCTATGCATAATCTTTCTATAAATTCAGATAACCCTCAAATACAAATCTAAAACTATTCAATGATAGAGACCTAACTAGACAAATGAAATGTATGAATTTACATGTGAATTAACATATTATGTGTTAGGATTCAGTTATGCTGGACTTAGGCCCATTGTGGAAACATATAAAGATGATTGAGACTATATAGTTAATTAATTTCACCCATTTATGAGAGTCCAAAATATATGGATAACATATCCCAATACAACCTAAAACTATCAGTAGTTTCTTTGATGTCCACTTTAATATCCACTAGGATATTACAAAGACAAACACACACACACACACACACACACACACGTGCAGTCATAAACTCACTAACCCTATGATATGTTCCGAATCTCTTTAATAAGCCTAGAGCTGGTAGGGATAGGCTTATAACTGACAGATGGAGGAAAGATAAAGAAAGACCATGGATTGTTGTTATTAATTCCAATTAGCAAATGATCTGGTCATGGGTAACCTTTGAATAAGATATGTTATTAACTGTTCTAAATGTATGACATTCATTAGGAAACAACATACCCTTTATAAGTGGTGGTTATGCCAGCAACTGAAGTATTATCACAGATCATGAGAAAACACAAAAAATGGAGAAGATATTCAATTAAAGATAACCAGCATCCTATGTGGGCAGCTTGTTTGACAGTAATCTTGAACTTCTTCATAATTAAACCACCAGCTATATATCCAATGCATATTGGAGGTAAGTTATAAATACCTAGAGATATAAATGAAATGTTGTTTACAAGGTGATTTAGCAAAAGAACAAATATGATCTTAACTTTATTTAATATGTCTTACATAAGAAATCATTTAGGTCTAACGCACAGTGAAGAAAGGTGAATTTTATCTCTGCTGAGTTATATATTACTACAGAGAGATTTTTAAATGCCTCTCAATGTCTAGTATATTTTGAAGACTGTTATCACTATCCTTCATTTAATTAGTTGTAGTAGGTCGTATATTTCTTGTATGCAGAGATTTGTGATCTGTATCTTTTTCTAATTGTTCAGGTAGGAGTGACAAGTCAAAGTTGACCAGTAGTTTGTGATTAATATAATTTTGCAGTTGTTTATACCCACTCTAGTTATTAAGAATTCTGAAATGAGTATCAGGTATCTGAACTTTCAACAAGCATTCTAAGTGATGTGGTTGCAGACAGTCTGGGATATTCACTTTTCAAAGCCGTAAAAAGATCTCAATAGAAACCCAAGGAGGAAGAGCACCTCTGTAGTAAATGTGTTCACAGGAAAATCAGAATGCTTGGGCTGCAAAGACACCTCAAACCACCAGGGGGCCCAAGGAACTTAGGAGAGACCTTGAATTTGTAAACTGGAGTTAAATGAGTAAACTCAGACTCCTACTAATGAGTTATCCTTGTTTCCCTTTTTACATTAATGGTTGCCTATCTGAAAATTATCTCTAATTTTTACATTCCTCAAGATTTCCACAAATATTTTGAGTAGAGAGAGAGAGCAGAAGAGAAAAAAAAGCCAGGATCTCCTGGCCTCTTTCCTTCCCTACCCTTTGTTGATTTCCCTGGAGAATGGAAGGCGGAAATGTACCAGAGACAGAAACATCTCCACATATTTCAATTTAAGAACTTCCTAGACCCATCATCACACTGTTCATCATTTCATGGTTTAAAAAAAAAAAGTGGACTACTGATACAGAGAAGAATAAACATACCAATTAGAAAGATTGCCTCTGAAGCTGATTTTCCATATTGTTGTTCCAAATACTTAGGCATGAAGGTGAACATATTAACAAATGCATTGAACTGTACAATGCTTATTAGTATGAAAAGCATGTAAATTGGGTTGCATAAAAGACTTTTCATGAACGGTAAAAAATCTGAAATGAAAAAGTGTGTGTTAAACTAGCTTGGCTTTGCATTTTAAGATCAACTTTTTCTAAAACATCAACCTCCCCTGCAAATTATATTTTTTCTGTTTATCCTACACACACTGGTTTTTGCTTTGCTTTGCTGTGTTACCTCTTGAAAGCTAGTTATACCGTTTTTGTACCTTCTGCAAGCCAGTAATACAGCTGACTGGATAGGGAGCAGAGCACAATAGTCTTACCATCACTAAGTTGTTATTGTGTTTTAAGGAAAAATGATAACATGACCAAAATATTGTCTGTATTCACACCAGTTCCTTTTGTTCCTTCTCTTTTTCCTTCCATTAATATCCTCTCTTCTCTAGAGATCAAATAGAATGAAAGATGCTTGTTCTGTTTTTTAAAGTTTAGAAGGAGATCTACTTGATAAAGTTCACACTCAAATATTGTTATTATCATTCTTGACCATTTAAAATGAAGATATAGGGATCCCTGGGTGGTGCAGCGGTTTGGCGCCTGCCTTTGGCCCAGGGTGCGATCCTGGAGACCCAGGATCGAATCCCACATCAGGCTCCCAATGCATGGAGCCTGCTTCTCCCTCTGCCTGTGTCTCTGCCTTTCTCTCTCTCTCTCTCTCTCTCTCTCTCTCTCTCTCTGTGACTATCATAAATAAATTAAAAAAATATTAAAAAAAATAAATAAATAAAATGAATGAAGATATATGTGGGAATTCATGGTATATAACTTTCTCAAGTACTGGGTATTTTTTACTTCTTCAGAACAATAGTTTAGGTCCTGTCAATGGTTCACACTAGATACACAATGAAACCCCAGGTTCTACTCTCTGAGATCTTGATTTTTTTGGTACATACTAAAGGCTACGTAAATTATATAATGCAAACTTTCCTCTGTTGATGTGGACTGACACAGCTCAGAGCCAAATTTGTGTCCCATCTCTTGCAAATGTTCCAGGTCACCCTGCTGCCGTTTTGGGGTCAAAGTCTCATTTATAATTACTTTTCATTTTTCCTATCTTCACATTTTTTGTCTTGATTTCCTTACTTATTTGTACTTTTTGCTCAATAAACTGCCTAAAATCCAAAGAATCATAAATAAACAAATTGAGAGAGAAAGAAGCATAGCTTAATGCAAAGAAACCTATTTTAGCTATAGAATTCATATTTACAAATAAAGTACATGGCAGGAAGAAAGTTGTTTAGACCACTTTGGATCTTTTCAGGTTGTCCATGTTTGTTGACATCTCTGTTCTAGTAGATGAGTCTCAGTAATTCAAATCTCTTTTTTGTATGTCTCATACTAAGCTCTGCTCTTTCCTAGTCTTGAAAATTGATCTTGCAGATCACAAACAATATTATATGTTAAAATCTTCTATAAGTCCATATCAACCTTTCAAAAAGAATTGTTACTATAATCACAACTACTGAGAATTTTAAAGGTTCTGAATTAGCTTCTAATGATCTGAGAATTATTATATTTAATAGTAGTTTAAGTGAATGTGTACACATCCACTTCAACCACTATAAAAATTCTGTGCAAACTGGTATTATAATTTATGAACAATGGTAGAAGTATCAATATCAACAATAATAACAGCAATACCAATAGCAGTACTAATAGTTAATATGTGCCGGAACTCCTTTTATCCTCACATAACAACTCTGTAATAATTACTACTATTATTTCCTCATTTTACAGATAAGGAGACTGAAACCCTCTTCACCTAGTAAATGAATACTCTTTAAGAATTCCAAAGACCAGGCCATACCTCATATTAATTAAATCAGACCTCCTGCGAATACTCCAGAGTTTCTGGGCATTGGTAATTTTTTAAATTTCCCAGGTAACTCCAATATATGGCCAAGTTTGAGAATCAGTGTTCTTGAACATTAAATAGACTATCTTAGCTTAGTACATAAACACTTTCTGTAAATTATTCTTTTAGCTTTTACTGAAGGTGTATCCAAAAGAAAAAAAAAAAACAGCCTTGTTCTAGAAAATATTCATTTGCACTTGCTGGGAAACTACTGTGTGATTCAATATTGCCTGCATTATACATCATATGATGAATTTTTCTTTTTTCCTTTTTTAACAATGTGTTACTTGGAGAACATTTTCTCTTTAAGAATTATTATTCTTAAAAAAGAATTATTATTCTTTAAAAAAGAATTATTATTCTTCTCTCTATCAAATATAGAGATTTATGTGACCTATCATGTTTTCTTTTTCTAGCTTAACTTCCAGGAAGCTCACAGTTAAGCTAACATTTTTTTGTTTGTTTCAGAACTATACATTTATTTGAAATAGTGTATATTTTTCCTCCTTTTGTTCTCGGTTTGGGTTTTTTAAAATTAGATTTATGTTCTCTATAAAACAGATTTTTTTTAAGGCAAAGGGGAATTTATTTATTTAGTGTCTGAATTGACATAAAACTTTATATACACATTGATCACAGATAATTTGGCTTCCAAATTATATCACTTATTTTCTTTTTTTTTGATAGGCATTGCATTAAATATTTATTTATTTATTTATTTATTTATTTATTTATTTATTTATTTATTTATTTTCTTTATGTTTGGGTTTATTTTTTTAAATTTTTTATTGGATTTCAATTTGCCAATGTATAGCCTAACACCCAGTGCTCATCCCGTCAAGTGGCCCCCTCGGTGCCCATCACCCAGTCACCTCAATCCCCCGCCCACCTCCCCTTCCACTACCCCTTGTTTCCCAGATTTGGGTGTCTCTCATGTTTTGTCACCCTCACTGATATTTTCACTCATTTTCTCTCCTTTCCCTTTATTCCCTTTCACTAATTTTTATATTCCCCAAATGAATGAGACCATATAATGTTTGTCTTTTTCTGATTGACTTATTTCACTCAGCATGATACCCTCCAGTTCCATCCACATCTAAGCAAATGGTGGGTATTTCTCGTTTCTAATGGCTGAGGAATATTCCATTGTATACATAAACCACATCTTCTTTATCCATTCATCTTTCGATAGACACAGAGGCTCCTTCCACAGTTTGGCTATTGTATCACTTATTTCAATGGTAGCACAGGAAGACTCAGGCTAGGCACTACGGACTACTGACATTATTGACTACTGACTGTCTTAATGCACCCTAGCACGATATAGTGTTAACTAAAATATAGACATATCTGTAAAAAACAAAAGGCAAATTATATAGCATTTAGAATTTTTATATTTGCCTTTAGTGATTCCATCCTTTTCCTTCTTGACCGCTTCTCTTTGTTTCTCTTCTTTGTCATTTTTAATGATGTCTGCATTATTCTTTAGTCCTTCCTTTGGAAGCGTTTTGGGCAAAAAGAAAAAAGGAATGGCAGTGAGCACATTCACTCCTGCACAAATCAAAAAGCCAAACCACCATGCACCAACCCAACGAGTATCAGTGGGAGTTATGGTCAGATCATCTGTAAAGAAATATACACATTTTTATTAGCTTGCCACTATTTCCTGCATTAACTATAGAAAATTATTAACATTACAGTTCTCAGGTTTTATCCAAGTACAAAATTTATATACAATTTAGACATTCATAAAATTTGCCTGACAATATGTGATATTACAATATCGCCTACCAATAAATTATTTTGGTTATCTGTCCTATCTTGTAAGGAATTTATAAATAGATATTTATTGGGCAGCCAGGGTGGCTCAGAGGTTTAGTGCCTCTTTCAGCCCAGGGTGTGATCCTGGAGACCCGGAATCGAGTCCCACGTCAGGCTCCCTGCATGGAGCCTGCTTCTCCCTCTGCCTGTGTCTCTCGTGAATAAATAAATAAAATCTTAAGAAAAAAAGGAAAAAGAAAGAGCACTGGATTTTGAGTCAAAAGATCAGAATTTTAACTTGTTTTCCTGCTCACTGGTGTGAAATATTTGAAAAATTATCTAAACTTCTTTACTTCAGTTTGTACACCTGAAAACTGGAATTAGCCTATCCACTGAAGGGCAAAAAGGCAAGAACTAATTGTGGTAACATAAATGAAAGTACTTTGTGTATTCTAGACACTGTAAATAAATTTTATTGAATTACCTGTGTTCACAGATCCAGTATCAACATAAACATTTGCACAGAATGACGCTAACAGAAGTCCAATCAAAGGACCAATGATAGCTCCTGTTTCTACAAACCCTAAAAATAAATGAAGATATAAAGTTATAGTATAGTTATATACCCACATAAAGTGTCCTAATTCCAGAAGAGTCTGAAGACTGCATTGTTTTTGCCTCAGATCTGTTTGCCTTAAATTTTCAATTTGTAAGAAAATTAAGCTGACATACATATAAGTAGCAAGTTTGTTTCTGTTAACGTGGAAAAAGAACCTCAAAATATAAAACCAGTTTCTCTGGGCCTTCAAATTCTCTTGTATGATGAATCAGAGGTAAAATCTGCTGTAGCAGCATAGGCAGGGATCATGCTGTTGACAAAACTACAACACAGAGCAAGATTCTTCTGCTGTTTTCCATAGGCACATTTTTGGAGGAGTTCTAAAGCAACACTATGTTATGATAAATTTCCCATAGCACATTCCTCAGAAAGCCTTCACTCCCACATCTCTGACTCAAAACCTCCTCTGGCTTAGTCCTCACTGTTACTGATACTTGTCTTCCTTCATTATGATCTCCTTTCTTATCCTCCACATTCTTGTCTTCCATACTCATCAATCCCCTCTGCCCTCACAACTTCTTACTCATCTGGAATTTCATTATCAGTGAGCTCGTGGCTTATCTACAACTGTGAATTGGAAGTGAGCCGTCCCCGCTGCTGAAAACCCAGACATGAGCTCCTTCAGCTAGTTCCTCCTTACTTCAAAATATGTATTCTACAGTTTCATAGGCTAGCCACCACCCACACACACACCTGACTTCTTGACCTCAACCCTTTCTATCTTCTCTGAGATCTTACTAATTTGCCTTTTCTTGTGCTTGTTCAGTCTCCCCTAATCACTGATCACAATATCTCTCATCTACCCCTGCTTTCTTTCCTTTCCCTCCACTCTGCATTTACACCCTCACTACTTCCTGAATCTACTCAAATCTATCCAATTCTTCTCAAACCATTTGCAAGTAACACCAGTATTCTTTTTGCCACTTAATTGGTGTCCTTTTCCAGCCTCCATTCTCCTAATTCTATGTTTTTTGAAATTGCGGGCTAGCTCTTCTTTTGACATTTTCTTCTAATACTTTCACAAAATTATGCATTTATTGTGACTACTCCTTTGACTTTTCTTCTTCCAATTCTACTCAATAACTAAAAGTATTCCCTAGTATTTTAACCTAAGATCTCTCACTATATACGTAGCTTCCCCTCGCAAACTCCTTTCACCCTTTTAATTTCATTTTTTTCTCTATATGTGATTCTCAAAATTCACTTCTAGGTTTTATGTTCTCTCCCAAACTTCAAAGCCATACATGGAACTATTTTCTTTCATTGTATAGGTTATTGATTTATAGTTATTTAATTATATACACATTTACATTTATTTATTTCATTTTTTAAGTCTAATTCTTTTCAAATTTAATTACAAACAAGTATTTATCAAATTTGGTTCATTTATAATTATGTAGCTATTTATTTATTTACTTTTTTTAATTTTTTATTTATTTTTTTTAATTTATTTTTTATTGGTGTTCAATTTACTAACATACAGAATAACCCCCAGTGCCCGTCACCCATTCACTCCCACCCCCTGCCCTCCTCCCCTTCTACCACCCCTAGTTCGTTTCCCAGAGTTAGCAGTCTTTACGTTCTGTCTCCCTTTCTGATATTTCCCACACATTTCTTCTCCCTTCCCTTATATTCCCTTTCACTACTATTTATATTCCCCAAATGAATGAGAACATATAATGTTTGTCCTTCTCCGACTGACTTACTTCACTCAGCATAATACCCTCCAGTTCCATCCACGTTGAAGCAAATGGTGGGTATTTGTCATTTCTAATAGCTGAGTAATATTCCATTGTATACATAAACCACATCTTCTTTATCCATTCATCTTTCGATGGACACCGAGGCTCCTTCCACAGTTTGGCTATCGTGGCCATTGCTGCTATAAACATCGGGGTGCAGGTGTCCCGGCGTTTCACTGCATCTGTATCTTTGGGGTAAATCCCCAACAGTGCAATTGCTGGGTCATAGGGCAGGTATATTTTTAACTGTTTGAGGAACCTCCACGAGCAGCTCAGAGGGGCTCGGGCATTATGTAGCTATTTATATACTAAACCTTACATGGGCTGTCTTATTTCTCTTGGTATGTAAAGAGATTAACATTGTTATTTCCATATTTTATATACCCTAGTATATATTGAATAAAGAAATACAGATTATAACAAGATGTTCACTGACTTATTTCAGGCAAACATTTGTATTCTTTCAAGATAAATATGTGAAAGGATTTGAAAGGACCAAAAAGGAAAACACCAAAAAGGCTTATTGCAAAGTCTGAGTCATCAAAAGTGCCAAAGGTTACATGGGGTAAGAATCTCTAAACATTTTGACCTATCATGATTATGTGTAACTGTATTCAGATCTTCTTTCACTCTCTTTGACATTTCTGGTTCTTAAAAGATATATCTACATTAATAGCAAAATGTCCTGAACTAAAAGTTATATGCTTATAAATAACAAAAGATGGAACAACTAAAGAATATAAATAAGTTATTCATAATAAATTAAGAATGCTTAGGAGATTGGAAGATAGCATAAGAAGGTGAATCTGAAGTTAGTTATTGTGGGATGTGACAGTGATGGATTTTAGAAAAGGAAATTTCAAGAAACATAAAGTACAAACCAGATACTAGTGAAGAATCTGGAAAAGCTTGACTATCATGGAGAGATTATGAAGAAACTATATAGATTGAGTAATAAGTGGAGAGACCAGATTTAGTAAAGAAAGAGCTAGTATGTTTTATTGGTATGGTAGAGAGGACATGATTAATACAATGTTTGAGAAAAATTATACTGCAAGAATGTTTATAAGAAATTGAAAGAAAATGCTAGTAATATTATGACCAATGAAGATGTTATAATAATCTACAGATGAAGTAATAAAGATATGAACAAAAATAGAAGTAATGAGAATGATGAGAAAGATTTTGAATATAAGGGACAGTTTAAAGAAAACATTGGTAAATCATTTAATAGACTTGACATAGAGTGGTGCCAAAGAAATGGATGACTCAAAGAGAACTGGGGGTGCTATATTAGTGGTATCTTTAATAGCAAAATGCAGAGTTAGCAAAGTGGCTTATTTGGATTTAGCTCAATTCAGTAAACTTTTATTGATGGCCATCTGTGCCAAGGTACTCTGCTCATCATTCTAGAAAACATTGAGTCCAAATAATTGATATCCATCCTTAGGGAACTTTCTTTCCTGAAAAGAGGCTAAAGCATATTTTCAAACTCACCAATATATAAAGGAGAGTTTTCAGATTTGGCAAAATCTTCTATGTAGGAAATCCCCAAAGGCATGATGGGAGTTTCACCAATTCCACGTATAATATTTCCTACTAGTACATATATCCACATTAATGACTTAACTTCTTTCACACACTCTGTATTAAAAGAAAAAAAGATATTGTATTAGTGGTTTGGTAGTAAAGTATCAGTAATACTTAATTCTAGATTTTTTGTACACATTTCACAGTTCTTATGTGGCATGGTGTGTGTCAATGATTTATACTACTATGTTAGCAATAAATCATTGAGACATCCCATTTGTATTTTCTGACAGAGTACTTAGATATGGCCAAATATAAGTGGTATGCTGGAGCTACTTATATACTGGGTTGGGATAGATGCTCAGTATACACATCTCTTTTCAATTTAGTGCTTAATGGCAACACATTGGTAGTTTGACGGCAGTATTTACACTACAGAAATTGACAAACACTAAAACCATAACTTTTTCCCTCCAGAGAGATAGTTTACCAGCAACTACTGGACCCAGCTATCTGCTATGAGAGATATCCCACTTTTATACTTATTTAGGGAGGAGAAAAAACAAACAAACATAAATATCTCTTCTTAGAATTGATAATGTAATATTAAAATAAGAATCTCACTGAAGATGTTTGAATTCTCTATAGCTCTAATCACTTTATAGAAAATAAAAATATTTAACTAGGTAGTAACCATATTTTCTCCATAGAACCTACTGTATACTATAACCACCAAATAATTTTTAACAGAGAAATCCACCCCAATCCTTGGAGCAGCACTGCTAAGTAGAATAAAAAAGACTAGGCCAAAGGAAATTGACAGGGTGAAAAATAGGCTGATGTCTGAAAGCAGCCAATTCTGTTCTAAGCCTAAATAGCTATCAATCCAGGAAGACACTCTGGAGTTATGCTTTCAGGAAAGTGAGTGACAACTTATTTTCATCTCCATAGTCTTGCCAGGTACCCACAAATATGAGGTTCCTGAGCACAACTGGGCCTAGAATATCTTATGAGGTCTACCTCTCAGTCATTACCATCTAGAAAATCATAATGTCCATTTCTGGGTATTCATTTTTTTTTCTATGGTGCTACCTATGGTGAGCACAGCGATTTGTGTCAAGAGATCATAGGCAATTTCTAGGCCTATTCCAGAACAAACTTTAAAATGTCAAGAGATCAAAGAATTAATATACTATCCAGGAGATTCACTAGACTGGGAAAGTTTTGATTTATCTACTACAGTGCAGATTAAACAGAAAAATAGAAAATAAAACCTAGGTCAGTCTTTGGAAAAAGTCAGCTCAAGAAGAAAATATAGGTCACCATTGATGTCACTGGGTTTTTTTTGGTTGTTTGTTTCCCCAGGAAGTTGCTTTGGCTTAAAGTTTCTGAGACAGCTATTCTTACACTCCTTGAAACTGATGATTTCCTCTGATTCAATGCCAGCAGTGAAATTCCTAGCCTTGGGGACTGGTGTAACTCCCACTGATACGAATTCAGCATAAAAATGTCCCCCTCAGAGGAAGAGAAGTTCTGGCCTTAGGTAAATCAATGGGTCACTTCCAGACTAAACATCACTAGAAGATTATATAGGTCCCTTAAGCATATGAAGGACCAAAAGCTGTCATGTTGGTGCCGGGACTGCAGGAAGCCAAAAGAAGCACTACTATTGTGTCAGACTATAAATTAGTGTCTCTGGTAAAGAGGAAGAAGTAAGGCAGAAAGACCAGTTCCTAATTCAGCAGAAAGAGAATAGAGTAAACCAGAGTTACAGCATACTTTCCTGCTTTCTCTGCTATAGAAGATCAGTGTTATAACACAAATATTTTGCTTTCTATTTATATCTTATTTACAAATCATCAGCATAAATCTCTCTTTCTAAGTGTTTTCCTGTGGAGGTAACTCTAAGTGGTCCTTGGATGGATGTCTTTGACTTATTTTTAAACAACCATTTCAAAGAATAGATAAGGCAATCTTATTAAGTATATTCAAATATAAGAGGAATAACACTTAAATTATAAGCCATTTCTATTTCCCTCCATGATCTCCTCCAAAATCTCTGGAAAAAAATTTTTTTGTGTTCATTTACCTTATACACTTAACCAAACTTAATAACATTCAAAGCCCCAAGCAAAAAGTGTTCATTTACAAAGTCACTGAACAGAAAGCAATACAGTGAAGTAGACAACCTGATGGATCTTCTGTTGGTCTGAATGTCTGGGTTCCATTTTCCATACACAAGAAACTGTTTGAGGACAAATTGCCTGAAACTGAAACTGTAGATTCATATTCATATCTGTATGAACACAGGGAAAACATGGAGATGTTAAGGAGCCAATGAAGACAACATGAGCATTGTGCAGATTATTAACTCCTACTTCACTTAAGATCTAACTTCCAAATCCAGGAAAGGACAATTCTTTTCATCTTTACATCTAATCATCATAAATTAGTATCATCAAAAAGAACTTGCCACTCACTGTCAGTGTACAATTCCTTAATAGCTAGTTTTCAATTATCTGTATGTGGATGATCTACCTTTTAAATCATCTGACATCAAACTTAAGTGGTTTTTAGGTGATCATTTCCTGGAAATAATTACTGTGGAATAAGGAACAAAACTCAAGAAAAATAATAGATGCAACAAAACATAATTAAAGGCTTTGGGGGGAAAAAAACAACACAACAAGTCTCCCACTTTCCAAGAATCCAAACAATAATTCCTTCACACGTTCATTAACTCCCTCAGAGAAACAAAACATGTACCCATCATAATGAAAGACCTTAGGAAAATATCAAACATTATGACAGCACAATGTAAAGACTTTTTCTTTTCTCATGAAGACAAAAGTGTTAATAAACTGTGACCATTTATCATAGGCAAATTACCACAAGCTCCACATGCCCTTTCTCAGAAAGAAAATTATATGCTGCAACAATGGATGAAAATATGTCCAACTGTCTTTGAGAAATTACATTGGGTTGGTTTCCATATTTTTATTATGCAAGAGAAAGCGAAAAGAAAACTTGCCCTTTTGAGGTTCAAATGAGCTAAAGAGTGTTATGCTTGGATATCACCAGTCCTAATTACTATGTTATAGGACATAATAAAAATGATTAAAATACATTCCCCCTTGAATAACTTCTCAGTCATATCCATAGAATTTGACTGTGAACCGTGGATAAAGGCTTCTGTCTCCACACCCATGATCCCATGAGATATGAAAGCTTCAGAAAAAAAAAAAGAATAATACCTTTGGCAGAGTGTAGAAAGAAATGACAATAATAGCTGAATGTTACTTGACATTGTCTTGAATAGGATAGAATAGGATAAGATAGGATAGGGAAAGAAAGGAGAAGAAGAACAGTAGAAGTTCCTTGCCTTGAAACCTCTTATCCCTTCAGAAATATCTGAGAATTAAAATATCTTTTTCATTTAAATCACCTACTAAAAACCCAATAACTCAGTCCATGTCCATTGATTCCCCCAAACATCAGCAAGATGGTAGCAAATGGATTTTAAAATAAGAAAGGAAAAGGCATAATGCCATGTGGGTAAAGAAAAGGGAAGATTTGCCAAGAAGAGAGAGTTTAATAGGATTTTGAAAGTGAAAATCAGAGTGATCACTGAATTCATAGATATAAAAAACACAATCCTGATTAAGTGTCTGTAGGGGAGCAACTAAACACATGCCATACATAGCTGAAAGACTTCAGGCAAGAAACAAGATACTTCTAAACTGAGAATATGCATGGTCCCAGAAGAGGACTTATTTAAAGCATATGTAAGGAGCAGTTAAGTCCTTATAGATATCCTCTGCCATTGCAATTGAATATGGCCTTTGGCTCAGGGAACTAAATAGACACCGAGGCATATTAAAAATTGCAGATATTATTAGGTTAAAAGAAATATACATGCTGAAAAGTGCAATTCCCACTCCCACATGCTGGTAGCCAAGTTTCCACCTCCTAGGAAACAGATTAGAGAATCCTTGCCTTATGTAACTCAGTTTATGGGCAGTTCTGAATCACCTGAAAATAGCCAGTTCCTGTACAATCACTCTACAAAGAAGTCCTCCATTTAATTAAGCCTTATACACATACAAAAAAATTCAAGTTAGCTTATTGTTGTTATTCCTCTCTCTTAAATATGAATAGATAACAAAAACCCACCAGATATATGGAGAAAGCCTGTAACAGTAAAGACAAAGACAAAAAAACAAATGAAAACTGTGTACTCAGAGGAAAAAGAGACAATGAAGATAGATGAAGAAAATTTAGATAGAAAAAAGACATTGAATTTTTGAAAGATGAACAAAATGTTTCTTAAAAAGATATATTCAAAGAACAAAAGAGTTTTTGAAAATTAAAAATGTGATAGCAAAAGTAGGAAGTTCACTCTGAATGAACTCAGAGCTTTGGAAGATAAAGATGTCTCCCAAAGAGTAACAAGAAGACAAGGATATAGAACATTGGAGGAAAAAGATGAGAAATATATAGTCTTAATCCAGGATGTACAGAATTCAATGAATAGAGATTCTAGAAAGAGAAAAAAGGAGGGGTGTATTATCAAAGAAGTAATACATGTAACTTCTCCAAATGCCCATATTGCAGATACCTAGCACAAAGGAAGAAAGGGATTTATACCAAGACAGTTACAATGAATCCAGACTCAAGAGTTTAAAAGAAAATCCCAATAGCTCACAGAGAAAAGAAACTAGTCACAGGGATTAGAATGGCATAAGATTCTCAATAGTAACACTGGAAACTAGAAAACTTTGGAATGATGTCTTCAAAATCCATAGGAAAATATTTCCAGCCCAGAATTTTATCTTACTATTAAATTTTAAATAAATTAAATAAATTTTATTTATTATTTATTTTATTTTATTTGTTTATTTTCAGATATTCAAGGTCTTAAATTTTTTTACTTACCTTATACGCTTTTTCAGAAATCTATTAGATCATGTTTTCCACAAAAAGGAATGAGAGTAAAAAGGAAAGCAGAAGATATGATATCCAGGATAAAAGTTAACTGAATGGAGAAAAGAGGTAAATCTATTTCCCAAGGATAACAGTGAAGGAGAATGTCAAGGAAGGAGCCATGCACCAAGCCAAGGGAGATTCTAGTTCAGAATGCAGACAGAGAATTGATGGTGACATAGAGGTATCTCTAAGACAAAAATGAAGCCTATGATATGTATGAGTATTTTGAGATGTTCCCCTACCAGTGGAGGGTTTGGTGATGATTAGTGAGATATAAAAAGAAAATGAATCAAATAAAAAAGGAACAATTATTAAATCCAAGGAAAATAAAAATGATATAAGAAAGGAATAGCAGCATGGTTCAGTAGTAAAAGATACATAGTCATACGCATGGAAATAGTGAATATAATTTTATAGCAGGAAATCAATATAGATTATGTAACATTAACAACTAAAAGTATAAATATTTACTTAGAACTATCAAGGCAAATAGAAGAAAGAACTGAAAGAGTTGCAAGTGGCTATTCCTGGAAAGCAGTAATATGGACAATGTTGAAGGGGCAGGGGACAACTCTTTTTTTTCCACTATAATTTTACTTTTACAAGTTGGTGCACATATTACTTTGGTAAAAATTAAAATAAAAATCAACCAGACTGGCCTTTTAGTGACCTCCATACAAGTAAACAGAATGTCATTATAATTAGAAGTCTCTAAATAATACCCGGAAAAGAATAATCCCACATTTTGCCAGGTGCTAAAAATCTTTTCATCAGACTCCACTCCATAAAATCCTAAATATCTATTTCATAGATGGACAAAATGTGACTATGTAAGTGAAGTGAGGAGCCCAGAGCACACCGGACTGGTGGAACAGGATCTGCATCTTCTGGCTCCCATTGCAGTGCTCTATGCTTTTAGGAAGTATTGCTCCTAGAAAGGAGATTTCAAGTTTAATTTCATGCAGTCAAAAGTTGAACCTAAAAAGTCATCAGAAATGCAATACTTACCGGCCCATGAGGAAATGAGGTAGAGATTGTAAGAAACACCCTAGGCCCATAACCACACATCCAACACCAATCAGTATAGGTCTATGTAATTTGGTTCCGAAATAACTCACAAATATAATCAACAAAAGATTTCCTAGGAAAAAATTAAGATGAAAAATGAATATTTCAATAAGAATGAATATCTTATCCTCATCCAATCATTTACTATTTAATATTTGTTTTTAAAAACTATTTCAAATACTAGGACTGGTACTAGGGACACATGAAACAATAAATAAATAAGACAAAACTCCTGCCTTGAAGAAGAATTTTGTTTCACAATGTCGACAAATATGTAAACAGATCTCTGTGGAATACCAATATTTAAAGAGGGCAGAAGAAGAGAAGTCAGTAGAAGAGACTGGGGAATAGTTCTGAGAGATGTTAAAGACTCTGTGTATGATTATGTAGCCTTAGAAAAATGGGATGCCAAAGTAGGTGTTAGACTGTATGTCAACTCTGGCCTTTCCTTCCATGCCTGCTTCATGCTTGAAAAGGAAGCCAAAGTCAAATTCAGATACATATATGTTGTACAACTTATGATTTAAATATAACTTTGTGTTGGTGAATATAAGCAAGCCAGAGATTTTTGTTTATTTTTAATTCTCTCCTTAGAAGTAAAAAATAGTAGGTCCCCACATTTCCAGTTGGATCTTAGAAGGAAGACTTGCTTTGAGGGGTAAATAATTCAGTGAAATATTTATCCACATCTTAGGATGAAGTTTCAAGATGAAGAAAGTAATTGAGGAGGCCCCATTCCAACGGACAAGCCCTTGACAAGAGTGGCATACAGGGCTGAAAAAGGATCATAGGGAAAGGGAGGGAAAACTGAATGAGATGTCATCAGAGAGGGAGAAAAAACATGAGAGACTCTTTAACTGGGAAACAAACTGAAGGGGGTAATTGGATGATGGGTATTAAGGAGGGCACCTGATATGATGAGCACTGGGTGTTTTACGCAACTGATAAATTATTGGAAACAACATCTGAATCTAATGATGTATTATATTTTGGCTAATTGAATTTAAATTAACAAAAAGAAAGAACCAAATACATGAGGAAGTTCTTATATCATACATTTTAAATTCAGTAATAAATATTTTCCCTAATCCTACTATGCGTAAGGAAAACTTCTATGATGAACTTGAGAACTATAAAAAATTTTTAAACTCTCTCTCAAGTTGTTAATTTTCTAAGTGGTGGTATATATTTTGAAGACTTTTCTTTCCTTGTATATTTCTCTCTAGTCTACCTTGTAAGTAGAAGAAATGTCAGCACCTACATTGTTTCATATGGACAGTGCCCCACCAAGTACAACCACACTGGCCTCTCTAGGTTTCTAAAATCCCCATCACCAAAGCCATCCATGCTGAAGGTATTATCTCTAAAAAGCCACCGTTTGAAATCCACTTCCATTTTTGAAAGAAGAAAAGAAGAGACTTCTCTACACATAAGGGTAAGCTTATCTTTCAAATTGCCTTTCTCTGTTAGTAAAACAATCACCATGAGAGGGAATAGGAAAGGATAGATAAGATTTTATTAAGGGTGTGAGGAACAGTCTATAAAAATTCCTGAGGAAAGGTAAGCAAACTAAAACATTGATTGGTATCTATAAATTACCTCTCTCCTTCCCTTCAGCGATTATTTCAGATTTTCATCATTCTCAAGCCACCTATTGCCACTCACTTTTGATAGTTGATACTTCGTCATGAAATTTAGGGCAGTCAAGCTTCCCACCTTATGGCCTTACCACCTTCCTTCAATTACAGAGGTAGTGGTGCCCATCTAACCATCCAAGGTCTAACACCCCACCTGGGCACTTCCATTTTCTCCAGATACTTACTCTAATAATTAAAATATCCCTCATATATTTTAAGTCTCTCCCTCTCAGCTGCATTTTAATTACAGATATTCTCTAGTTTCTCTCCAAACTAACAATTACCTATAGTCATAGAGTCCACTTCTTCCCTTCCCGTTCTTTCCCAAAGTCACTGCTCTCTTTCTACCTTCTAGTTTCTCTATCTACTCTTTAGCTAAAAGTGCTCTGGACAAGATCATCAATTATTGCATTATATAAACCCAGGGAATAATTTTCTATCCTATTTTCTAACTGTATATACTAATGCTTTTGAGACTGCTGAAAAATTTTTATTTTGGAAACTTCTACTCCTTGGTATCTCTCATAACATTCTTTCCTGTTTCCCTCTTAATTCCTTAACACTTTTGTGGGCTCCTTTCTTCCACTTGTTCCTTAAGTATTGGTACACTTCAGGTATCCACCCTTTGTCCATTGGACTTATCACCCAGTACCCTTTCCCTAAATAACCTCTTCTGTTCTTTAATTTTAACAACCACCTGTTTATTCACCAATCAGTAGCTCCAGCCCAGATGGTTCCTCCAATGCTTCCAGCTCATATAACTGCCACTCAGACATCATTACTCAAAGGTCTCACTGCTACTACCACAAATAATTTGCCTAAACAGAACATATCATCAACCCATAGCTGCTACCACAATCTTGTCTCCTTCCTCTGTTCTCTGTCTTAGCACCACTATCCATTCCATTGCTGTAAACCTGGGGACATCTACTTTTCTCATCCACCACAACTAATCTGCCATTAAGTTCTCAGAAGATTAACTCCTAAATATTTTTTATGTCACTCTCTTCTCTGTATTTCTACCAGTATAATCTTGACTTAGACCCACGTAGCTCTCTCTTGTGCTTTTGTGTTGGCCTGCTAGGATCCTCTCTGGTTGGCTGGCCACCTTCAAATGTGTCTCCAACATAGCCACAAGCATGGCCCTGCTTAAAAATAACTCTATCATTTTAAATAGGCGATCTTAACCTGCAGTATATAAATAAACCTTCAAGGATCCATGGATAGAAATCAAGAGTTCCATGAACTTAAATGAGAAAAGAAATTTTATCTTTATTTTCATTGAGTTTTAATTAAAATTAATATTAGCATTTTCTTTGATAGTGAGAATAGGTACAAACTATGGTGGCATTAACAGTACTTAATGATTTTGACACAGATTGTCACCAACAGAAGTTACAGATATTTCTATATGATATAATTGTTGCAGATACCTCAAAATATTGATCCTACTTATTACTTGAAAATTAGTGTAGATATTATATTTAGTGTGTTGGTAAGCACAAATATTACTATATGAAAAGTCATTTTAATATTTTGATAATAACTTTATTCATATAAAACCAGGTTTCTTTTTACTTTTATAATTTTTGCTTTGTGCAAGTTCCATAGCAAGCACGCAAGGTTCTCTATAGTCCATTTCTCACCCCTATCTATTTCTCCAGACTCATATCTTAATAATTCCCACATAAACTTTGCAAGTCAATAATATTGGGCTGAATGTTACTCCGCACATACACACTACTATGCTACCTCACCCTATGCTTCTTCTTCTATTGGAATTCCCTTCATACTCATCAGACCCTGTCTATTCACCTAGAAAACTCTTTATCCGTCCTTCAACATCTTCCCTAAGTAAGACTGTGTCCCTGATGTATGTTTCTATGGGACTTTGCATCTGCCTATGTCACCAAATTTACTACCTTCTATTAAAATTACTATTGTACATCGATGTCCTCCATTAGACTGTGAGCTGAGTCCAGGCAAGGCTAAACAAAGAGTTATTTCTAGCTCCATCACCCAGATCCAGCACACTAGAGGTGCAGAGCTGAGTCTGAGGGAATTAAACACTAGGAGACAAGATCAAGCATCACCTGTTTCAGTTTTGTCTCCTCAGTCCCAATTTTTCTTCCAGATATTGATTAAGTATATATATTAAAGACAACTTTCACCATGGAGGAGGGAGAAGCTACTCTAAAACTGTGAAAGAATGGCATTCATATTTCTATGTAGCATAGTTTACAGGAGAAACCTTTCTCTTCCTTATTCTTTCCCTGTCTTCAAATCTTCCCAGTCTTCCACAAAAATCAGACAGTAAGAATAGACTTTATTCTTTCCTAAAGTCTGTTTCTGAAATAAATTCAGGGAGGTGGGAAAACAGTTTCTTCTTCCCTCTGCACTTAGAAAGAAGAATTGTTAGTCTCCCAGAAATAGCAGGAGAAGAAAAATATTCATGTTTTCCTTGGGAAATAAGATTCCTTTGTTTTCCATGATATATATCTTCCAAATAGGAAGATAGAGCTCTTAAGAATTATCAAATGATAGATTACAAAAATTCTAAATACTCTGCTACTCATGCTAGACAGCCAAAAAACTATTAGCATAAAAAGTCCAATGATGGGATATGTGGCAATATTTAAGTGTTATTTGGGGGATAATATTTAAATGAATTGTTTTTAAGAATATTCCAAAGTTAGCAAGGCTATTCATCCATTTTGGAAAACGTGTTATTCTGTCAGATTAGATGTCCTAAAATTGCAAATAAGGAGAAAAAAATTCAGACTAGCTATATAGATAAATATACAAAGAAGTAGTACAATATAAAAAGAAGTAGTAATTCATTACCAATCTCAAAGCTCCCATTAATAAATCCGACTAAAGATGTAGGGATGTTGAATTGTCTCTCTATTTGTGTGAGCATGGAATTCATATAAGATCCAGAGAGTGTTTTGGATACAAATGCACATGTTATTGCCAACAGAAACATCTAGGAAGAAAGGAATATGAGAAAACACAGAAAAAATTTATTTTTTACCATATATTTGCCACCTGTTGACAAAATATCTTCTACCACAAGACTGATTGTCTCCAATGCCAGTAACCCTTGAATTTGAAGAAACTTGTTTGTTTTTTGTTTTTGTTTTGTTTTTATTTTTTATTTTTTTGAATTTGAAGAAACTTTTAATGTGGTCTGTTCTTCTGGTCTGTCAAATCATGTTAGCTCTTTGAAAACTCAAAGTGGAATTGATTAGTAATATTGAATTTTGTAGGTTAGAGTCTGATTATTTTATAGGCACATCCTGTACATACACAGAAATAGTAATTCTAAATAAGATATAGCTAATAGTTTAAATAGCTCCTCAGCACTATAATTCTCTCTGTAGTATAAAGAATACATATATGATAATAAAAAAAGAACAAAGCATCACACAGATGTTATTTCTATAGCAAATTCGCTCAAGGTCTCTCCAAAGTAATAAAATTAGGTAACATTAGATTGCTGCTCACTCTGTTTATTTATTTAAAGCAGTGTTATATATTTATTTATATTATAATATAGTATAGTAATTTTAAACCATTATAAATATGTTTCTAAACTGAACAAGTACTTGCTATAAGAAACAAATATGAATATAATAAATTTCTGTGTATTGAATCACATTTCTTGTATACTGATACAGTTTCAGAGGACAGTCAGGTTAATGTGATCCATAACAAAAATCAAGGGCAGCTTAAGAAATAGAACCATTGTGATCACCAACAGCTAGTATGGTTTCACTAAAAAAAAGTGGAAAAATAAAAATTTTGATAGGTTTATTAAGTTAGAAAGAAACAGACTTGGATTTCAGTAAAGGATTTGGCAAAGGAGTGTTGTGCACTGGGTAATAGTATAGTCAGGTAGATTATACACTGCTTCAAAACCAACAAAATCTTTCCCATTAGATTGGATAGATTTAGGTCATCCTGAATGGTGACTTCCAGCCCTATGCCATAGGGCTTTTTCCTTGGTCCCACTTAAAGATGCTTCCTTATGCACGTCCATCCTGGGAGGCTATTAAGTCTATTCTAGCCAGCATACCCAAATCCCTAAAATCCTTACCCCACTACCTTCTACATTCCCAATTTTGAACCAACCCCACAATTTATATTGCACCTTATATATTCTCTTCAAAATTATTCACAGTCTTTTCTATTTCTCAGTCTTCAAACCAGTCAGGTGCTTTTCATGACCAGCAAATGATCTCAGGAATGTCACCCTCAAACTTCCCTCCATCTCTGCCTCTCTAATTTCCCTCCTGCCTTTGAAAGATAGGTGTCCCTTCTCCAGTACAATAAAATCCCTCCACCCATACTTTGAATCCATTCTTCCCATTTGAAATTTTGATTTATCAGTTAGTATTCTCTCTTCTATTTTCAACCTCATACTCTTTCCTGCCTCTCTTCCCACTAATTTATATATATTTTCAAGATATTTATGTTATATATATTTATATACATATATATTCAGATATACATATATCTATATAAATATGTCTATATTTATATACATGACATAAATATCTTATAGATATATAAGATATCTTATATCTATAGATATCATAGATATATATCTAGATATAGTTTGTTTCTTTGTATGTGTATATGACATATATCAATCTATATCTATATCTATATCTATATCTATATCTATATCATCGAGAGAGTTTGTTTCTTTGTTTTTTCCTCCCAACCCCTGATAGTTGCTACTCCAGCTACCATCAGGCTGTTTATAAGAACAGTCTTGGTTTATTGCCTAGACTTTTTAACCTTCCATTCACCTTTTAGTTTACTACTGTCTGGCCTCTCCTGAAGTGACTCCATAAAAGGTCAAAAACAACTTCCTGATTTCTAAGTTCAATAGATACTTCTCAGTCCTCAACTAACCTGATGTCTCTGATTCATCTAACTCTACTAATCTCTCTTTTCTTTTTGAAATTCTCTCCCCCCATGCATACCTGTATGTTACCTACTTGCTAGACTCTATTCAGTCTTCTCTTTGGCCAACCTTTTCAGGATTTGTCTTGTACCCTCTACTCTTTGTGCTATATGTGCTCCCCCTAAAAAAATATCACTAATGACTTTCCCTATCACCCATATGCTGAAGTCTCTCAAATGGACACACAATGTAGCTGAGACAATTGCCAGCATTCCTTAGTTGCCTCTGGTCTTGTCCATACTTCTCCCCACTTGCCTCTACCACTAATTTGGAGGTTAGTAAATATCTGTGAAGTGAATTAATAAAATGTATAACTAGCAAGCAGTTTCACTTCTTAAAACAAAAAATCTCTACCTTTTTAGATGGCAAACAATGTCTCATCTATATCTCAGTATCATCTTCTGCTACTTGTCCCTGGACATAATGTTCTACTTACAGTTTCTTAATTCACCATGCTATTTTACATCTCAGTGCATTTTATAGGATGGGATTCCTCTTGGAATGCTTTTCTTCCTCGTATGCATCAAATAAATATATCCTCTATCTCTATATATAATAAAGTCGGCTCTACCATCCTTTCTATTGTGGAAACTTCCTTGCCTCTCTGCTCTCCAGGTAGCCTTGACTACTCACTTGTTACCTTCCCATCTTACCGTGTACTGTCTCTATTATAGCTCTGACCATAATTCATTTTATGTATTTGCTTGGATGCCTATAACCTCCTCCCTCACTATTCTATGAATAATTCAAAATATAGGATCCATATATTATTTACCTCTGTATCTTTGGTGTCTAGTAAGTGCCTCAAGAATAGTAAGCACTCAATACAAGTCTGCTGAATTAATGACAGAGTAAGTATTCAAAAACATCCTGAAGAAGTGGTCAGAGCTGAAAGTAAGCTGAATATAAGAGGAAATGTAACAGGATTAAATGTTCCTAAGCTAAGCTGCCTGTATCAATTCATTTGGAGAAATCTGAATAGAAATGTATGTGAAAAAGACATGGGAAATTTAAATATCAAGCTTAATATGGGTCAAATCCATTATATGGCTGAGAAGATAATACAGCTGTATCTCTAGTTGTTTATTCTTTCACAGTAAATGTCATTTGTAGAAACTGTCTCTACACTATAAATCTTTGCAGAGCACATGACTGAGAGTAAAAAATTTTCACATGGTTTTATAATTCAGGTTTTATTTTAAAAGCAAGGTCTACCAAATAACATACAAATCATATTTGGGAGAATAATTTATTTTATTTTACATTTTAAGAGTAGAAACTAGATGAATCATGACCCCAGTATTCTTTTCTAAGACACCTAGGTAGGCTGCCTAAACTGTTTTGTTCTAGTCACAAAGTGAAAGCAACCGGTGGCTATTTTGACTGGTGTCTGGTGCAAAATAACATTTATATGTATGAAGCTAGTCCTAATAGCTTTTAACAGCAATGCCCACAGTTTGAAGCAAACTTACTGAGGACAGTCCTCTGATGCTTTCTAAAGAATTTTGCTCAATATGCGTATTTCTATGTTCAGAGAATCAAAAAAGAAAAAAAATCTGACTATTAAGCAGTTGGTGCCCAATTTTACCTGATGAATTTGTCCTCTCAATATTTTGCCATAGCATGAACATCTATATTTAATCTTGACAAACTCCAAAGTAGCATGCAATATGAAATTAAGAGCAATTATTTATAAATAACAACTGACTTGACTTTTATACACAAATGCTTTTAATATTAATTTTTTCTTCCAAGTTTTTATTTAAATTCCAGTTAGTTAACATCTAATGCTATCAATAATAATAGTTAATGATTATTAAATGTTTACAATATTTTAGTCATTTTTCCAAGTATTTGAAAAGGAAAAAAAATCCTACAAAATAGTATTGTTATTAGCTTTTTCAAGTAAGAAAATTGAAGTAGAAAGAGGTTAAGAAACTTGTCTCTGGGAAACGAACTAGGGGTGGTGGAAGAGGAGGAGGGTGGGGGGTGGGGGTGAATGGGTGACGGGCACTGAGGGGGCACTTGACGGGATGAGCACTGGGTGTTATTCTGTATGTTGGTAAATTGAACACCAATAAAAAATAAATTTATTATAAAAGAAAAAAAGAAAAAAAGAAAAAAAAAAGAAAGAAATTTGTCCAAGGTCAAATGGCAAGTACACAGTTGAGCCCATGTATGAACACAGGGAGCCTAAGCCTAGAGTCTTATTTTTAACCACTCAATTTTAGGAGAAGGATATGAGAATAGAGGGACAATTTAAGAGGAATTTTTAAAATAAATAATTAATATGGCATTTTAGGCAAAAGTAGTGTTCTAGTTCTAGATCACAATTCACCACTTTTATGCACATGAGTAGATTTTCTCTACGTGTGTGAAGAGAAAGCAAACTTTGATAGGGAGAATTTTGGTGACAGTTTTAGTCTGAAAACCACTTGAAGGCACTAGCTGTAGAATCGAGACAAATTTCCAGATCCTTTGGTTTAAAACAAATTCAAATTTTCTTTGAAGGCAAATGGCTTTGAAGCTATACAAAAATAATTTGCTCTGAAACAGGCAAGAATACCGGAAACAGCTAACAAATGGGCATTATTCTTATAGAGAATGATTGATATGTTGCCAAAGCTTGAAATAAACATTTGTTTTACTGGGTCATTGTGAAGTAATAATTGCACGCAGATCAACAAAGCATTTCTGTCCAATGAACCATTTTCTAGGAGAGACCCCCATACTCCTCTAGACTATAACCCCCACAAGAGTGAGCATTAAAATGACCTTTTGATCCAAGAAATCAATTCTTGCTGTAACATATTATGCACCTGAAAACTTTAAGACCTTGTCTTCCATTTAAATTCCTCAAAACTATTTCTGATTAAATTGTCTGAATCAATAGCCCTTAATTTAACCCTCAGTTATAAAACTAACTTCAGCAAAGCAAGAAATTATCAATTTATCAGATAATGTGACATTAAAACTAAATAATTTCATGTGAAAAACTTTACAAGCTCTAAGTTAAAAAAATAGTACATATACATATATATATACACACACACAAGTCCATACCTTCAGCTTGGAAAGACATCTCATTCTATGAGTTTCAAGTCTTTTCTCAATTTCTGCCATGTTGCTCTTCTGAGTGTTTCAAGATATTTAGGTATTAAATCTTGATATTTCTTATTTCTATCCTTTTAAGAAGACAAAAACCTATTAATTGGCAAAATCATAAGTCGTCATTCTTTTGAAGAAAACATGGAATCTGAGTAACAATCAGAATCCATTGTATTACAAAAATACCTGAGAAGCTTTGATTCAGATCTAGAAGAAAATAATGACGTTAGAGAAAATTTAGTTGCTAATTTTCCATTGAGAAAGTTACATCAAATAACTTGTTACTCTTTAGTGAGATTAAAGATATTAGAATAATTTGCTATGGTCTCCTTGCAAAATAATAACCACGTGGTTAAAACAAACCACGTTTCATTTCTTTAGCCAAAACAAATAGAACCAAAGTGAGGTTTTTGGACTTACATGAAAATGCTCCTTTTAAGAACACAAAGACTTTGATTTGTGTTTGTGCTAAAAATCTGCTTCAGCAAGCCTACCAAGGCTCAAAAATCTCTATTTGGCCAGGCTCCCTCTTCAAGTTCTTTGCGTTCCAAGACTTCCCTGGAGTCTCAGGAAGGGAAACGCTTTCTGAGGCACTGCTGATTCACAGAAACCTGGGGAGATATGGAATTTTAATCATGGAAATAGCCTAAGTAAAAATAACAAATAATTCTATGATCTGGAAAAGAATCCTACAGTTTGAAGGTAGAATGTGAGGTTTAGAAGACCAAACATATAAGTGGAGATCTTTATACTTACACATTTCATAAATATATGTGCATTTTCATATGTATGATATGTAGGCACACATTTTTATATGTAAAACAAAAGGATGACTTAAACTCTATTATATTCTACTAACTCCTTGTCAAAGATTTTGTCTACTATGTCTTGAAAGAAGGGGATTATTTTGTACCAAAACCAAAGTGTTTCACACTGGCAACACTTATTCTAGTAAATCCATTTCAAGTTGCCAGAATGATACTTTACTAGTATCCCCAGCATTAATTTATTAAAATCCTATGAACAATATCCATTTTAACAAGTGATCCTCAATGACATTAACTTTCTAAAACCTAATTGCTTTACCTCTATACATTTTCTTTTTTTTTTTAAGATTTTATTTATTTATTCATGAGAAACAGAGAGAGAGAAAGAGAGAGAGAGAGGCAGAGACACAGGCAGAGGGAGAAGCAGGCTCCATGCAGGGAGCCCGTGTGGGACTTGATCCCGGCTCTCCAGGATCACATCCTGGGCTGAAGGCGGCACTAAACCGCTGAGCCACCAGGGCTGCCCCCTCTATACATTTTCTGAAGGCAACAGCCACTGAGCTGTTACATATGATTTTAAATCTCTCTACTCATTCCCTCACAGATGTAACAAACATTTATTGGAAGACTGCTATGTACCAATCATAGTGCTAAGCACAGGATTTTAGCAGTGAACAAGACAGATAAGTTCTCTTACAGATAATATAAACTAGTTAGAAAGGTGTAGGCCTCTGTGAAATGTACTTGGACTCAGATCCCAAGGAACTTATATTTTTATTGAAAAGGGTGAAACTTTTAAATAAAACACTTTAGAACTGAACAGCATATGGTCAAATACAAATTGGTACATAAGTGGTGAAAGTTTCATAGATTATAAATGAAAATGATTAGAAGCTTGGCAAATCTGAATAGCATACAAATGAACTCATGCTGAAGTTCCCCACATAAAATGCCAAATCACCTTAATTATGGATCAAGTACATGGCACTAGTTTTGGAAAGACCGAGAGATGGAATTAATTTTTTAAAAGAATAGGAACTGCTATTTTTTGGTCCTCGTTTGTAATATCTGCTTTTATCAGAAACCTCTCAACTGCCCTCATTCTTCTTTCTTTGATTTAGAATCCAGTCTTCCTCCTCTCTCTTTTTTTCTTTCTATTCTTCTTGACAATATCTGAACCCAATTATGGTCACCCAATCAAACAATAAGAGGGAGAAAACTTTTTCCTCTTCCATATCAAAGTTGGCTTCACTCTTTTTAGTGGGTAAAGTCATGACTATTCTGAATACCTATTTTTCCCATGCAGCCACAGGAGGTGGAGTTAGTGACACAGAAAATCACTACAAAGGGGAATTCTCTAGTTCCATCCCTGCATTATGATACGATGTACCCACCTTGAGCAGTTTTTGTTATCTGGCCTCAAAGATTTGTTTAAAATGTGTTTACTGTCTTGAGAGAAGTTTTATAAACAGTTGTCTTGACTGGGATAAGAGGTAGTGTTTGAAGCTAAGCACTTGGAAGGAATTCAATGTGATTGAGTTAACACTGAGCATTCCCCCAAAACATTTTAGCTTTTCAGACACATTTAAAAAAAATTAATGGGGGAAAATGAATGAATGAATGGATAAAATCTATTCTGTTTATTTAATAAAATCCATGAAATCCAATAGTTAATGTCACAATCACTGTTGAGTACTTTGGCTCCAAATCAGGGAATGCACGTGTTGTTTCTCCATATCCTTGTGGCCTTGCAAGTGCCAGCCATGTGAACAGACTCCTTTTGTTAGCACAATGTTGTTTATACGGTGACTTCTGCTCCTGGAACCACAGTGTCACCAACGAATCCCCATCAATCATTACTGTTAATGAAAACAACTTGCTCAAGTTTTATTAAATGGAGAAGCATTTTCTTTCTTTAACTCTTCTCAGCATTCAAATGAAGGCAAGTAATTCTTTAGTATGCATTCTCTACAAAAGTGATTGAGTTTCTTCCAGGCCTCCTGGTCACAACCCTGTTGAGATTCTTTGTTTTTGTTTTTAGTTGTGGTAAAAACACATTATAGAATTGTTAACTAAATTCATATTTTAGGTCGTTGGACCTTAGAGCTATTTCATCGTGCATGATTGAAACTCTATAACCATTGTATAGCAACACAGTGAGGGTAGTGGGTTGGAAGGGAGTGTTGGCACCTTGGGTTGTCAGCCCTTAATGGTATGTCTCCAATCACAAAAGAATACAACATTTAACAAAGCAAATAAATGGTCATGTTTGTGCTTTTTCCCCAGGGTTAAGTATCTATACATTGTTCTTTATTACTATAAATAACCAGAGGAAAATGTGTATGTTTAATTTTGCATTATTCTATACTATTGAATGAATAAAATGAAGACTTTCCTTTATCATGGCAAAACTGGTAGTACATAACACGAAGAAGACTTAAGAGAACATCCTTCCCCCAGGAAGAAAAGAGAGGGCTGCCCCAGCAAAAATCTTATGAAAGTTGTTTATTTCCAGAGTCTTCAAGTCACTCCTAGTTCTGCAAGAGAAGAACCACCTCTTGGTGGTATCCAGCTGAAATAATTTCAGCCAATACCAAATCAAGTTAAGCGCCAATAAGGCATGTATAGAAGCAATAATAATACTTTGTGTGGTGCCTTCCACATTATTTGTCTTCTATTAGTTCATTTTCATCTGAAATCAAAAAATAAGATAATGTGGGTAGCCCTGGTGGCGCAGAGGTTTAGCGCCGCCTGCAGCCCAGGGTGTGATCCTGGAGACCCTGGATCCAGTCCCACTTCAGGCTCTCTGCGTGGAGCCTGCTTCTCCCTCTGCCTCTGTCTCTGCCTCTCTCTCTCTCTCTGTCTCTATGAATAAATAAATAAAATCTTAAAAAAATAAGATAATGGATTCTGTAAATCAGCTTTACAAGTATTATTTTAATTCCTACATTCAGAGGAGGTACCAGGAATGCATGACTCCAGGCAAAAATAGAGGTGAAATTTAACTGGGGCATAGACTCAGACACTGATTCTACCATGGAAAGCAAAGTATGGAACACACAATAACACAAGCAAAACCTGCCATCAGCAGCAATCCAGTAATAAAAATACCTAACCTGTTACTTTGGATAACATACCATCTAACTCCAGATAACAGACCAAAATGTGGAAAAGTAAACATGAAACCTGCTCTAAATCTTTAGGAGAACTGGCTGTAAATATCATCAGTATTATATCCCATGCCAAGTCATGCTAGAGAATGGTCAAATAATTATGGGAATAACCATTGTTTTCCACATTTGCAATTTTTTAAAAAAGATTTATTTATTTTTAAGAGAGAGGACAAGAGCACAAGTGGGGTGGAGAGCAGAAGGAGAGAAACTCAAGCAGATTCTCTGCTGAGTTCAGAGCCTGACCCTAGCTTGATCTCATGACCCTGAGATTATGACCTGAGCTTGAAACCAAGAGTCAGAGGCTCAATCAACTGAGCCTCTCAGGCACCTCTTCCACACTTACAATTTATAAACTCTTTCATTTCTTCAGATTATTATCCCATTTTTTTCTTCCTTTTGCCTGTACAGACCTAATTTTGGATAGAAAAACATATTCCTTAATTTAATTATGGCACATAGATACTGAATTGCTCCTTTTTCTCATAGAAAAAGAATACAACATTTAACAAAGCTTTTATGTTTATGAAGCTCCCCAAATAACTGAAAATCCAATAAAATGTTTACATTTCCCCCAAACCCATTATTTGTTCATTCACATTCATGGAGGCAGCCAGATATAATAAAAATGTCAGAACTTGAAGCCCAGTTAGTGAATTCTAGTTCAGTTGTGAGTTGTTTAAATCTTTTAGCCTATATTTTCTTACCTATGATGTGGGATAGCTATATGCTTATGCCTACCTTTTAAGATTGTGAATGAAGATTGTTATAAAATTTATATAATATCCCTGTGGGGTTGTTGGAATAAAGTAGTTATTTTATTGATGGTTAATTCTATTAATAGTTATTCTATTAATGATTATTCATTCATTCCCCAAATATTTATGAAGACTTTACTATGTTCCAAGCACAGTAGTTGGTGCTAGGGATACAAAGATGAATAATAACATATGTGCCTGTTCATAAGCTATTGAGAGAGATAGACAATTAAATGATAAACATAGCTAGCTAGTGCCATAACACAGGCAATTTAAGCTAAGTAATGGGAAGAGACAATTAAAACTTTTTTGGGGTATTCATTTGGAATATCATTTGAATACAGCACCATAGTTCAAGTACTTGGATTTTAAAATGAAACACAACTGGTCTAAAAGCTTGTTGTTAAACTAGCTGTGTGGTTTTGTACAAGTCACCTTATTCTATCCACACAATGAAGACAGTCTCTACCTTTGTATCAGCCAAGGTCCAGACAGGATAATAGAACTCATGACAAGTAGTTCAGTAAAGGAATTTAATATGGAAAACCAGTTATAAAAGTATAATAAGAGTTTAAAAGCCAAACTAGGCAAAGGGTGTGCAATCTAGAGATTTATACCAGTGAGAAGTCACTCCCATGCCTATGATTGTATCAAAAAGGGAAAAGACTTGATCTATAGGAGCAGGAGTTCCCAAGGTTGGGGAGGCACTACTACCTCTGAAGTTGTCAGAGGCACCACCTGTCAGATGTTGGACATATCCTGGCTTTTCTTCTCTTTACAACCTTGTCAAAACTTCAGAAAGAATCACTGAAGTAGTAATTAGTAAACTTCTGTGCACACACTAAAAAAGATACTTTTCAAAACCAGGAGCACACAAACCCACTCATGGAATGAGGCTCAGGAGTATATTATTAGAAAGAATCTTATGTAGTAAGAGAATAGTGTCTGTTTCATTTTTGCAGTAGTTGGTCAGAATATTAGAATTTTCTCAAATGATAGTGAATCGGTCAGTGGTTACTTCATACCAACCTTGAGAAATAGTTTAAGTTTTGTTTACAATTTCCAGAAGCATAAGCAAGAAATAACCCACGTTTCCAGTTAGTCTTGCAAAAATAAGCTAAGGTAAGCTTTGTATGGGTAAACTAGTTTTGTCTGCTCCAGGAATTTCCAAGATTGATCTTGTCTGTTTTAATTTTAACAACTCCAGTCTCACACCAATACTGCCATCAACAACCTAACAGGAAATCAGATGCTAGACAGCCTGAGAAATTTTGCAGAAGTCAGTGTCCTGGGATACAAAGAGGATCCTGTGTTGCATAGGATTATGCATAGGATAACCACAGTTGCATAGGATTAAGATAATATGTAATAAACGTGTAACATGATGCCAGCACACAGTCAACACTCAGTGAAGGGTAGCTATTTGTATTACTGGATAATATACATTCAATCATTAATGCTCTAAATTCTCAGTAATAGACTCAAGCTATTTGGCCACATAATTGGCCAACTCCTAACATTACATATACAGACATTTCAGTCTCCATATAATACCCAATAAGACGTGAGACTTTGCACCAGATGAACTGATTTTCAACTGATTCATACATTAATAAATTACTTTTACATCATGTAAACACAATTGTAGTCACCAAATCTTCACACAACAAGGCATATCTGGGATTCTTTTCTCAAGTTACATATGGGGAAAATGTCCAAGGAGATCTGAGATACATAGTCTTAGTTACCCCTAAGTGCTTTGTGAGACTGCTTCAACAGCCAAGTTTTTAAAGAACATCACAGTCAGAAGGAAAACCTTCCCATAGTGGGAGAAGAAAAGGGGAGAAAAATAACATTCTTATTCCTTATTCTTATTATTTCCTTTTATATGAATAGCATTTTATTGGCATGACATGCCTTTACTCTCTCTGTAACCTCATTTAGTCCATGTGAGATGGCTGATATGACCCACTGACTTCTTGGAGAAGCCTATGTATTTGGAAGTCAACTGTAAGGAAGCATGCTTGCCAGCAGGAGTAAGCCACATTCCCTCATACCAGCTTGTTAAGTACTAACAGTGATATTTTGGACGTTCCATGTTATACTTCTCTGTTTTATTTTTCTATGGACTCAGGATGGGAGCAAAGCTGGTATTAATCGATATCCATTTATTGGACACTGTTAAAGACCCCAAAATACAAGGAAAGTACAAATAGCAGATTTTCCTGAAGGGCTATAAGCAGATTGGGAAAACGTAAGATCTATTATAATATTTACAATGTGATATTTTATGTAAAACTATATATAATTGGAGATAATAATAATAATAATAATTATTATTATATACTACTTTCTATATTGTAGGCACTGTTCCAGCAGCTTTATGGATGTCAATCCAGAGATTCTCATAAAACTCCATGACGTAAATATTTTTATTTTAAAGCACAGTTAGTTTTTTATTTTGGTGAGTTTTAAAGACTTTATTTAAATTCAACTAATTAGCATATACTGTATTATTGGTTTCAGAAGTAGAGGTCAGTGATTCATCAGTCTTTTATAATACCCAGTACTCATTACACCACACACCCTCCTTAATGTCCATCACCCAGTTACCCCGCCCCCAGCAACCCTCAGTTTGTTTCCTAGGATTCAGAGTCTCTTATGGTTTGTCTCCCTCTCTGATTTCTTCTTGTTTTATTTTTTCCTCTTTTCCCTTATGATCCTCTGTTTTGTTTTTTAAATTCCACATATGAGTTAGATCATATGATAATTGTCTTTCTCTGATTAACTTATTTCACTTAGCATAATATTCCCTAGTTCCATCCACATCATTGCAAATGGCAAGATTTCATTTTTTTGATGGCTAAGTAGTAGTCCATTTTATATATAATATAATATAATATAATATAATATAATATAATATATACATCTTTTTTTAAATATTTTATTGATTTATTCATGAGAGACAAACACACAGAGAGAGAGGCAGAGACACAGGCAGTGGGAGTAGCAGGCTCCATGCAGAGAGCTCGATATGGAACTCGATCCAGGGTCTCCAGGATCACACCCTGGGCTGAAGGCAGCGCTAAACCCCTGAGCCACCAGGGCTGCCCATAACACATCTTCTTTATCCATTCATCTGTTGATGGACATATGATATGACATCAATAATATCCCAACTTTAAAGATGTGGAATTAAAGCATAGATAAGTCAAGTAATGTGTGCAAGGACACACAGCTTGTGTCAGAGCCAGGATTGAGACCCATGCAGTCTGGCCTTAGATACTATGAACCATTACCCTAATCTGCCTCTCCACCATGGTGTGGGGTGTGTGTGTGTGTGTGTGTGTACACGTGTGTGTTTACTGTTGTATTCATTTAGATAAAATACTAAAAGGCCAAAACCAGAATCTAAAAGTGGTTATCTCTGGATGGTTAATTTTGTTTTATTTTTCCTTTGGAAATTTCTTTGCTGTTTTCCACAAGAGTACTTATACTATTTTTTATTGAACTTTAAATACATAAAGGAAAAGAATGCCCACCATTGGAATTGATTGTTTTCTAATATAATAAGACCATATCACATTTCTAATCCTTGTTAATGTTATATTCTTAACTACTTCTATTTTTTCTTGTTACTCTATCTTGCTATCACTAAGAACTTTTGTTTGTATCCTTTTTCTTTCTCTGAATGAATGAATGAATACATATCAAGCAAGAGGCTCAGGGACTCTGATTATTTGGGCTTTAATTTAGCTAAACAACCCAAGGCACCCATGATTTTCCTTACTGGAAGCCACTGAAAGAGCTGGAGTTGCTATGCAGAACTTTCTATTAGATGTGGTTACAGGCCATAAAGGTATCCATTCCAATTTTTACTTTGGGATTAGTAAATAAAACAGTTGTTTAAATTATATAAAGGGAACAGTTTTGAATGAATACATATCAAGCAAGAGGCTCAGGGACTAGCATTAATCACATGATTAGGCACATGACTGGCCTCTCCTTCAAGTTAACCCTCAGATGAATTTGTCAGCATGGCAGCTTGGATCATTAGACAATTTTAAATTGTCTATTCACAGTCATAAGCTATTTTATTTTTGCTTCTAATGGGCCACAGATTAAAGATGATAAGTTTGAAGGGCATTGATGTTAAGATATAACCTAAGGGGGAACATTAAAAAATAATAATTTTATAAATTTTCCTCAAGATTATCTTCATTGGACCATTAAGCTTCATTCATGTAACCAAAATTTTTACCTAACCAAAATTTTTACCTAGTACCTTCTTTTATGGTCCCATTGTTCCTAAACAATTTTTGAAAAGGAATAAGAGATGGAAAATTGAATGTAGATGTCTTTTCATACTCACAGAAATATCTGCAAATAATAACATAAAAGCCATTCTTTTATTTCCTCAATTTGAAAAAAATTCAAACATTATAAAACAGCTTACTGATTTTTAAAACTTTTTAAACACTCTAAATGTAAAAATTTCTAACATCATATCAGCTTTTTTAACACCTTTATAGTTAAGTACCAATCTACACTTTTATATATTATTCCCTGCAGCCAAATACAAAATAACGCCATTTTTAAATTTGTTTCTTAACGGGTCATGCATTTTTCTCACAACACTAATTTAAAATAAGGAAGTGTATACCTATGTTAAATAATATGATACACATGACAAGAAATTTGCTTTCATTCTTAATATTAACAAATATTTTAATTAAATAAAGCTAATAATTGCCTACAAACACTTAGGTAGAATCAACTACTTTTTAAATAAACTTTGTTTTAATTTATGAAAATTTTCAAAAGATTGTGCTTTACCATGAGGGAGAATAAGACTCTTGTACAAGCCCAAAGAAATTGATAACATTGGTCCAGTCGAGTTCTCAGTGGCAAATATGGAAACAGCCATAATATATATGTATGCACACAAAACACTGTAAAGCACCTTTACACACTTTTGTTTTGACTAATATCTAAAATATCACTGAAGTCCATGATTCTTAGCCAGAATATATTTTAATCGTTGGCCTGCTGGCCTTTCTACCTATTCCTATGATATAACACTCCCCACCAGAACTGAATCTTATTAGAGTATAAATGAAGAGTTTCATTTATTGGATCTGCTTCTTTAAGCAGCCGTATTGTTTTAGCAATGTTTATTTTGGTAGAGCTTCAAACATAGAGAAAAGCTGCAAGAATATACAGAATTTCCATATGCTCTATTTTTTGTATCAGGCTATTTAAATTCTAGTTAGTTAACATACAGTGTAATATTTTTTCAGAATTTCTATATACTCTTTACTCAGATTCATCAATTAGTTACCTTTTGCATCGTTTGCTTCCCTGTTCCCTCCCTTATCCATCCCTCCCCCTTCTCTCTGATTCTCTTTGCATATATGTACTGTCTTCCCCACTACTAAGCCATTTGAATGCATTGGAGATATTGTGGTCCTTTCTAACTAACTATTTCTGTGTGTATTTTAAAAAAACGGACATTCTTTTATATAATCAGAACACAATTTTCAAAGCCTGAGAATTTAATATTAGTTAAGTATTCTTATCTAATCTGTGGTTTGTATTCAAATTGTGCCAATTGTCCTAATAATGTTACAGCTTTTCTGGATTTTGCTTTTTTTTTTTTTAAGATTTTATTTATTTATTTGAGAGAGAGAGAGAGAGGAGTACAAGTTGGGTGGCGGAGGAAAGACAGGGAAGGCTGGGGAGGGAGAGGGACAAGCAGACTCTCTGCTGAGCAGGGAGCCACATATCGGACTCAATCCCCCCAGATCATGACCTGAGCTGAATTCAGAGGTATAACTGAATTAGTACCTAGATGCCTCTAGCTTTTCTGTTTTAATGACCCTGGGTTCAATCCAGCACTGTGCACTGTATTTCATTGTTATATCTTAGTTTATTTTGATCAGGAACAGTTATTCAACCTTTTTTTTTTTCTTTTACTTTCCTTTTTTTTTTTTTTCCTTTTTCTTTTTGGTGTTTCTTGACCCTGAAAATTTTTTGAGTGTAGCTTAGTTGCTTTGCAAAATGTTTCTCAATTTGAGTTTGTCTGATGTTTCTTCGTGATTAACTTTAGTTACACATTTGAACAGGAATACTACTGAAGCAATATGTCCTCCTCAGGGCGTGTGATCTGAAGACACATGATGTCAGTTTGTTCAGTTTTGCAAGTGTTAGCTTTGATCACAGTGGTGAAAGTATATCTGCCAGTTTTCTTTCAGTATAGTTATTATTTTCTCTTTGTAATTCATAAATAACTTCTATGAAAATACTGTTTAATAGTGGTAGGGAGAATTATAACAGATTCCCTGCATCTGCTGGATGGAGGGAGGATGTGCTTGTCTTGGGCTCAATATGGAATTTAAACTTCTAGCAAAAAGCAAATAGGAAAATTCAAAAAAATTAGAAAATAAGAGAAATACAAAAAATCTAAAAACAAATAAAGTAAAAACACCAACAAAACAAGTATAATAAAGACTTAGGTACTTAGTGAAAAAAAGTTAAAAATGGTCACTGTGGAGGTTAAAACAAAAAGCAGAATGCAAGTGAGTAAAAGGTTACTAGACCGATTGATTGCTAGACTGAGTCACATTGGATGATATGATTTTATGGAAGATCATAAATATCATTGTGTAATTTGTGTCAGAAATATTCAATAGAGAAAAAGAAGGAGATAAATAGAAGTATATGTTCATCTAGAATTTGGAATTGGCAATTTCGACCTGCCAATGGGTTAAGGCAGTAAAGGAATCTATGAAGCCGGTAAGTATAGAATTGAATTATGGACCATGAAGTCAAATTTGAGTGCAGAAGGAAGGGAAGAATTAAGGAAGTGGCAGATTGAAACCACAAGGAGGGCTGTTATGAGTAATATGAGAGAGATGAAAAGTTAATTAACCAAAAAGGTGAGAGAGTTAGATAAATAAAACATTATGGTTAAAGAAAAAAATATCCAGATGCATTTCCTGGTGCAAGATATCAGATGAGGAACAGTTTTTTGAGGTCACAGGATCACAGGACAATGAGACATGTGGGCTGTTGATTGAAGAGTGGAAATGAAAGTAAGTGAAACGGAAAAGCAATGCCCAGGTCTGAATAGTTGATACACAAGGATATGAAATGTGCCAGGTTCTCAAATGCATCAAAGTTCTCAACAACAAAAAAGTTCTCAAATGCATCAAAGAAGTTTTCAAATGCATTGTTTCTAAAAATTTTGATACAATTTATATCTAGTATCTGGTAAGGTTGTAAGTTCTTCTGATATTTTCTTTAAAAAATACTCCTGGGTGCACCTGGGTGGTTCAGTCAGTTAAGCATCTGATTCTTGATTTCAGCTCAGGTGGTGATCTTAGGGTCATGAGATCAAGCCCCATGTGGCGCTCTGAATTCAGTGGGGAGTCTGCTTGAAATTCTCTCCCCCTGCCCCACCACCACTCCACTGGAGCGCTCTCACTCTTCTCTCTCTCACTCAAATAAATAAATGAATAAAATCTTTTAAAAAGTTATCCTGGCCAACATTTTAAAACAATCTATATCTATTTTCCCCTTTACTGATACCATCCCTTACATATAAGGTTTTATCAAGTTTTAATATTTGGCAAAGGTTAAGCTAGCATGCTTCTGTAATGTCTCTTAGAAGCTTAGAAAAGTGACAGCCCAGACTAAGTGAAATAGAAATTCCAAAACATCCATGGGAGATGGTAGGAGAAGGGATAAAAAGCTCAAAGAAACAAGCATGCTAAAGTAGATGTCACATAAGCCCCAAAGCCCCACCACCAATCATCTGTGTTTCACGGAAGACTCCAAAGGATATTCCATTTGCCCAAGCAAGATGGAATTCATTGGTAAGCATTTTTTGAGATTTCAGGATGGTAAGCCAGGGATAACATTAAGAGATGCTGTTATAGAATAGAGCTCTCTAAGAGCAAAGAGGATGATAATATCACAAAACAATAGAGGCCAGGTGATAGTATTTAAATATCAGAAGGAAAGTGGGTATAATTATTTCAAGTAGTATTATGCTTGGGGTAGTAATCAGTGGGATCTGAACTTCAGAAAGTTATGGGGATCATTAATACAACATGACAGCCAGAGGTACAAGATAGATGAGTAGCCAACAAGAATATTACCCAAGAAGCTGTAAAGACAATCATAAGAAATCAAAGATGGATTATAAGAAGACTGAGAGCATCCATCCCTAATAAAATGTTACAGTATCTTGTTCAATTTCCTGATATGAGTCATTTTTAGATTAGAACCCATTGACTGAGGAGAGACCAGGTCCCTAAGAGGAAAGGACCATGACATCTCAACTAGTATATATGGTTTCCTCCCATCTGTCCTCAGTGAGCTATATAGCCATTTACTAGAGTACTCTTATGCTGGGGAAAGGCATATATTCAAACATTCAAGAACTAGTATGTAAGGTCTGAGTTGACATTGATATCTAAAGACAATAATAGTCATTACAGACCTTCTGTTAGTCTGGGGCCATTTGTGGGCAGACAATAAACGGAGTCTTAGTCCAGATCTAGCTTGCAGAGGGTCAACAGACACACTCACGGTCATTTTTTTATCAGCAATAATTAGAATGGTTATTCTTAGTAAATGGTGGAACCCCCATATTTGTTCCTTGGCTTGTGGGGTAAGATCTTTCACAGTGATCTGGGTAGGGAGAACAGCAGAAATTAATGCTACACTAAATGATCAAAAATGCAGGATTCCTTTCCTATCCCCCATTTAACACACCACTCTGGCCCCTGCAATAATTAGAAAATGCTGGAGGATGACAATAGTTTATCACAAACTCAAATTAGCAGTGATCCCATTTGTAATTGCTGTGCAAGACATGTTCTCTTTTCTAGGAAGATTAACATGGTCTCAGGAACACGTTATACATGTATGTTATGCAACCATTGATCTAAAATATATTCTTTTCTATCTTTATCAGAAAAAAGAACCAGAAGTTGCTCATATTTGTGTGGGAGAAAAGATGGTATACATTTACAGAGATAGCTATCAGGGGGGAAGACAACATGTGGAGGTTATGGCAAGCCCCAGTGTGAGAATCACAACAGAGACACCCCCTCCCCAAATTTCCAAAGCAAGGCCATGCACTCTGCAGCTACTGGGCCCTGGAAAGGATGGAGTGACTGACTGCCTAGATAGAGTGACCATGTGACCAGAACTGCCAGAATGAACTGCATTCGGTCAGACTCAGCAAGTCAGAAAGTGAGGTGGGTGCCAAGCAATCAATCATAAGATAAAAGTGATGTGGGCAGCCTGGGTGGCTCAGCGGTTTAGTGCAGCCTTCAGCCCAGAGCCTGATCCTGAGGACCCGCGATCAAGTCCCACGTCGGACACCCTGTATGGAGCCTGCTTTTCCCTCTGCCTGTGTCTCTGTACCTCTCTTTCTCTCTCTGTGTCTCTCATGAATAGATAAATAAATAAAAAATTTTTAAAAAAAGATAAAAGTGATGCATTCAGTACGAGGTGCAAGCAAGTTTAGAGGGCCTTTGTAAGCTGCATAGCAGATAGACCAGACTCAGTGTCATCCAGCAGGTAATGTAATTGCATCTCTCCATCAGATCATATCTTCACTATCATATCTACACTATCCCTTAATATCATCTAATAGGAGATAAAAAAAATTATGAGCTCAGTTCACAGATGGGTGATCTCAATATGTGTGTGTTACGCAGTTGTCCCTAAAGAACAGTTATTAGATACAGTTTTGCCCTTGAGGACATGCCCTAATGGCCGAGACATCATCATTGTGATAGGAAACAATTTTATTTTGCAATCATGGATTTCTAGGTTCTCTATAATCCTTTTCAATTCTTCTTGAGAACATCTAATTTTCTGAACACATCTCTTTTGTAGTGTCTTTTGTTGTACTTAGCAATGACCAGCTCATGCCATTAACATTTCTCCCACAGAACTTCCTTATCTAAATTTTCTAGGCTACTGCAGAAAACTGTTTGACGAAATGTTTCACCATGTAACATAAGTCACTATTTTCCTAGATCATATTAGAGGTCTTTTTGCCATCGGATTCTAAGACTAGTGCTGCATACTTCATGTTTTTGTTACAGAAGAACTCTATTTCTAGAACCAATTTCTGGATTTATAAGGTTTTGTGCAATAATGTTGCAGAACAACCTCAAAAACCTCTATGGCATTAAAACAAGTATTTTCACATTTACAACTCTGTTTGGCTGTGAGTCAGGGTGTATGTACTTAGCTGAGTCAGGCTGGATGCTAGACTTCAATTATGGTTTCCTTCCATTCCACATGTTTTCATTTAAAAACACAGGTTGCCTGAAGCATATTCTTCTCATGTCAGATGACAAGAGTGCAAGTGAAGTAAATAGAGATGCAATTGCAGTGCTCCTGAGTGCTTCCTGCTGAATTTACACAGTATCATCCTGGCTGCTTTCTACTGACCAGAACATGCCAAATGACCAAGCCAATGCGAGGGGAGGGCAGAGTATATTCACTCAGAGCCAGAGGATCTGGAAAATCCCATGGCCCTAACTATAAGATCCATATTCATTTATATACTCACCCTATGCTCCAACTACCTGTATGTGGTAGTTACATTTTCAATTACACCCACCATTATGCTTTTCCCTTTTAGTAGAAAATGTTTCTGCTTTCTCTGCTAATTCCACTTATTCTTCAAGGTCACACCCACTGAGGTGCCACCATTTGAGGTCTCCCTGAACCCATCTTCATCTGCCTTCATACAATGTGTTATTTTTCATTGTATCACTGCTTCTTCATTATAAACATATAGGTATCTGTATCTCCAAATAGACTATCATCTCTTTAAATGAAGATATGATATTTTACTCATAAAAAAGAGCTTCTTCTACAAAAGAGCATCCCAAACTATGTTCCACTTATATAGTGAACAGGTTAAAGGTGTGGTGAGATATTAATAGCTTAGCCAGAAGATGGCCAGTCTCGCTTTGGGGCAACCAGATTCCCTAAGACTGGTCACCTCCAGCTGGGAGCATACACTTTTGTTTGCACTGGTCTGCAACACATATAGTTATTTTTATGTGTGCCATAGAAAAAGTTCTAAGGCACCTAGAAAATTGTTGTTCTGTTAATCAATAGCTCATACATACCCTCTGAATAAGTTAACAATCTATAAATCCTTTCTATAAATTGTCACTTCCAAATCATGTATTTTGAAGCAAATATTCTTTGAAAAAAAAAGAATATTTATTTATTTGAGAGGAGAGAGAAAGAGAGAGAGAGAGTAAGCATGTACAGGAGGAGAGGGCAAAAGAAGAGGGAGCAGGGACCCTGTGATCATGACCTGAGCCCAAGGCAGATGCTTAACAGACTTAGGCACTTAACCACCTACACACTCCTTGAAGCAAATACTGTAAGTTCATAATACTATAGGTCAGTGTGAATCGCATGATCTCTTGAAGTTCAGGGTGCCGAAATCAAACTGTCATAGACTTTCTTAATTATGATGTTAATACATAGAAAAATACGGTTGTGCAAATTACATTAAAACTATATGATTGAATAAAGGCACCATTAACTAAGTCTTTTCTTTCTCAAGTATACTGAAGTCCAACCAATATAAATCAATCAGATAATAATAAACAGAAGTTTTCCTGAGAAAGAATGTTCAGCACATTTCTGCTGGTCAGGAGAAAATTGTATTTCTGGGCTAATGAAAACATGCCAAGGTCAGTTATGACACAAAGTAATTTCTGTGTGTCTATTTTTTCTACATCAGAATCTTGGCTGATCTGATTTTCTTTCCTACATGGCCAGAACGCAGAAAATACAATGAAAACTAAAGGGTAGGCTGTGTCTCGTCCTTTGTATCTGGTACTAGGGAGCTGTCTCCATCCTATTTTATCTTCCTGATACTTATGCCAATGCAAATGAGGTGGATAAAAATAACTGGGCACTTCCTTTGGAGATCTGCCACCGTGGCAGAGGAGATTATTAAAAGCTTTATAATTAAAGCTTTATTTAATCCCACCTGTTCCCCTTCTAAGTGTCCTTGAATCAATTCTGTTTTCTTATCTCCTTTGCTACACCTTTGTCCAATTTGCCAGCTTGTCTAATATGTTCTCAATGTTAGCACTTTGATTTAGTAAGGCAAAATAATTCTTTCTCCTTTATTTGATTACATAACTCTCCCTATTCCTGCTTTGTATAGTTTTGGTCAATAAACATACCATGTATACCTAATACATACAGACGGTCTTCTAGATGCTTGGAGGATGAGTAGCTTTAGAAGATGTTGTTTTGGGGCACCTGGGTGGCTCAGTTGGTTAAGTGTCGGCCTTTAGCTCAGATCATGATGGAGCTGATGGTCCTGGGATCGAGCCCCTGCTCAGCAGAGGAACTGCTCTCCCTGCTTGTGCTCTCACTCTCTCTATCAAATAAGTAAATAAAAATCTTAAAAAGAAAAAAAATATGTGGTCTCTCTCTATAGAAGGCCTATGGCTTGATAAATAAGACTTCTAATTGCAGCAACTATAATTCAAGCTATGTCCCACCAATGCATAGGCTAAGGAACAAGAATGTCAGTTCTGGAGCCAGATTGACTCCAGCCCTGACTCACAACTTTCTAGCTATGTGGCCTTGGCAAAAGTATCCAACTTGTTTCATTATCAGTAAAATCTACTGAATAAAAGTACCTACCTCAGAGGTTTGTTGTGAGCTACTATGAGTTACTATGTGCAGAGATATGAGCATCATGCCTGTAACACAGAAAGTACTAAAAAATATTAGTTATTATTATTATTACTTATTTAAGGAGGAAAAGATCACTCTTAACTTAGGGAATCACAAGAAATTTCACAAATTAGGCACCACCAAACTGAACTTGAAAGGTAGAGGCTAGACAGATCAAGGGAGGCGAGAAGGCATTCCAGATAGAAGACTAAAAGAGCCAAAGTCTGGCATGAAATAAACAGACTTCTCCAAGAAGCTCTGCATTTCTGCATACGCCAGTGTATGGGAGCTGGGGCCACCACCTGAAAGAGGGTTTTGGTAATGAGTGAGACAAAATGGCCCATGGTTGCTTCTCTTCTCAGTCCTTCCCTCTCCTGCTGTTTCTAACGTGATGTTTTCTCTGTGTGTAAAAGTCAGGGATGGATTAGATGATTATATTAATTTCCTGAATGGAAAACCCTAAATCATTATGGGATTGGTTGAAAGTCATATACTAGATTATTTGTAGGAGCAAGCCATCACCTCCCCAGCCCCCAAAGAAGTCCCTCATCAGCAGGCCTTTGGTCTCTCCCCAACCCTGTCCTCCTGAACCCCCAACACACATGTGCACGTGTGCCCACATGTAAATAGACAGGCATATGAGCACGCACATGTACACAAACACCCAGGCATGCACACACATGCATCTTATTTTCCATCTGTCTACAAGTAGACAAATGTACATTCTAGTGTGAACACTTAGAGGAAATAATTTCAGTTTTGTCTCTGTTAACCCAAAATGGTGACTGGTTTCAAGACAAAGGGGAAGAAGAAAGTAGCCCCGTAGTCTGCTGTTTAGGACATTTCTGAGTAAGCAGAACCACAAAAAATTTCATGCAAACCAGTTAGAGCTCACTTTATTGGGCATGAAGGAGAAAGTGGAGCTGATGAAAATCTGATCTTCCCCCGCCCCCCAAATGATGCGAATAAGGCAAGCACAAAAACCATTACTTAATACTAGAGAAAGCTGAATAAAAGTAATTTTAAAAAAATTACTTAGGAAATAGTCACACTAGCTCTCTGCATTTTAAGTTAATAGATTCTTGCCAACTTTGCTGTTTACTTGAAACTGCATGTGATTGACATCAGTATCCCAAGCAGTCAAAATATTATCTCAAGTTAGCCAACCAATTTTTTAAGCAGTTCCCCTAATGATGTCATTTAGGATAGATAGACATGTTAAAAACATAACTTGAAATACTTCAAAGTTCATCTAAATAATCTTAATTGCTTGCAAATTAACTATCTTTCACAAAGGGCTTTGATTAATACAACCTAAAGAAAGAAATATGATGTAAGTTGACTGTAGCTCAAAGACTTCATGTTTTCTCAAGTTTTTCAAAAAAAAAGGTCATTAATTATGATTCATCAGTCACTGGCTTATGGAACTAGATAACATTATACGTTCATTACTCACCAGGCCATAATTCTGATTCTGTGGAAATGTGACTGTCTTCGAATTCATCATACAATGGCAAAAGGTTCTTGATTAGCAAAGTAGCTAATAGATGTAATTTACTAAAACACTTTTGTTTAAAACATCATTGGCCCTACCAATATAGAGAAATTTTAATTAAATACTGTTGGTGGTCCATTAACTCTTTCCTTAAGGTTAGCCCAGAATAAATAGTTGTCTATCCAATGGTATTTTAAATAAACTAATTCCAGACTAATCAACCTCGAAAAGTTAAAAATTTCCTATACTTCTTCTTAATAAGGTATTACAGAGTTCCTGTTAAAAATGTACTTCCATGTATAAAAGAGGCTCAGTCAATATGTGTAAATTAGCTAATAATACATCAGCCACTATCAGATTGCCTTGTGTGCAGTGAAATGCGTGGTCAATAGATATATCTGATCACATATGAAGGTCTGCCACATGTATCCAGTCAGGCTAAAACACCTGTATATACTGTGAGAAACCCACACACGTGTACACACCCATGTGTACCCAATATGTCATCTTGAAGGTCAAATTATCAATGTCACTTATTTTCCCTCCTTAGTCTATATGAAAAATGACAGGCTAAATCAAAGACTAACTTCTATGAGAAAATATTTTTTCAGTCCCTCTTGCTCTTCTCCCTTTCCCTTAACTTTTCAGGTATGTCCCTCAGGGATCTCATTTTGTTTCTTTCCAATGTGATACCAGCTAACTAAAGGTATCATTCTCATTAAAAGGTAACATCCTTTTCCTCCTTACCAGAAAAAAAAATGCATATGTTTGTAAAATAAAGAAGAGAGCCCTCACCTTGAGTATGTCATGCAAGGGAGAAATTCCAATATTGTGCATTTCCATTGGCAGGGACACAGGAGAGAATAGCACAAAATTTTGCAATAGCTTTTAAATCACATATGTTAGGTGGCCATTTACATATGCTAATGTATATGTTAGTAATATATATTTTGTTCTATCTACATATAGACCAGTTCTCACATATAAGGTGTGAGTATTGGCTGAAAAAAAAAAAAAAAAGGAAAGGAATAATATGAGTCAAACTTTCTTTTGCCTGCTGGATAATATTCTTTAACCCCAATAAAATTACTGTGGAACAGTGAAAACTAGCACTTTCATAACCAAATAGATAGATCTTCAAAAATCAGATAAATCTCATTTACTGAGTGACTATTTGCATGTAGTATTGATGTTAGGGGTTAAGTAAGTATATGTGCTGCCTGTCATAAGTATATGTGCTGCCTATCAGAACTACTAAATGAGAGATCCATAAAATTTTAGCATTATAAAAAACCTTGGAGAATATATAATCCAAGTAATATTCTCTTTCCCCTTATCCACCATAAACTGACAGTGTACCCCGTACTTGGCCTCACAGAAGCACAACTTATAGTGGTCCACCTGACCACTCAACTCCAACATCCAGTATGCTACTTTGTACCATTACATACCAAATAAATTGTACTTAAGGAAGTAGATCAACTTGTGCTCATTTATGCACCATTGATGATGTTTTAAGCAAGTTTTCTTTCAAGTTTCACTTTCAACAATTTCCATTTCGGGTTAGCAAAACAATAACAACACCTCTATATCTCAAAAAAACATTCCTCATCTTTCAAAATAATACAGTCTTGACAGGCTATCTATAGCTGTTTTTTTTTTTTTCTGTAGTTTGAAACAAGTCTGAACTTGTAATCAGTCATGTTACTAAGAGCTTCCTGCAAGGAGTGAAGCAAATGTTTTACCTTACATAGGTGTATTTACATTGGAAATTACTGCAAACACAAGCTACCTTTTATTAATGACTTATTGTCATGTGATGAATTTGGCCTCTTTGGTGACCCACCGTCCAATATCATCAAATACTGTATATACTGAATTTGCAAAGATATAATCAAGGCTGTGTGCTCTACTTCACAATGAAAAAGAGACACCCACATTTTCCAGTGCACTTTATCTGGAAACAAGATGAGCTAGCAAGCCATACACATTAAACCACTGTTTAATGAAACCTATAATCAGTATCTTTATTTCTTGACCTCATTTCTCATCCACTGTGGCTTCCAACCAAACCATTGCACTAAAATCCTTCACCAGTGAACTTAGTCTTGCTAAATTCAACATCTATCTTTTAGTCTTTTTCTTCATCTTTTAGCAATATTGGACACTGAAGACCATTCTCTTTTTAAAAAAATTATCTTTCCTTGGCTTCATGACACCACATTCTGTATCACCTCTTACCCCCACCCAATGCACTTTGAATCATTACTGATGACCAGAGATCAAAGCCAGAACACATTTTATTACTTGAATTAATATTAATTTAATTCAGCCATTTGTATTAGTAGTGATACTATCTTTCATGGATTTCCTTCTTGTGTACTCCTTCTTAGTCTTCTTTGGATGCTTCTCTTCTCCCCACTCCATAAATACTGGCAATTTTCCAGGCTCTGTTATTATTCTCTCCTTACCTATCTATCTTAACCCTGTGGAGTCTACCCATTCCTATTGTCTCCACTACTATCTATAAAGATACAAACATCAAACTCTTTTCAACAGTTGCCTGTTGAACATCTCAGCTTGGATGTTTTGCAAACATTTCAAATTTATTGGTACCATACTGTCCAAATATTGGAGTCCTTCTAGATTCCATTCTCTCCCTCACTTCCCAGTTGCTGAGTCCTGTTGACTTTGCTTTATAAATATCTGCTGAGTCCATCCATTTATCCCTACTCTGTAACGGACATCTGTTGTTTTGACTTTCTAGCACCCTTTCCACTTCTTTCTGTTACCAGAAGACCTCTGTTGGATTTATTTTTAACTTATTGAAAATATGAGTCTGTCCTTTTCTAGATGGTGAAGCAGTAATAGTTGCATTACAAAAGCAACCTGTGGCCTTGTTTTTAGTCATGTGGAGGAAGCCAGTACGAGAGAATAAGTTTGAAAAGTAGAAAGTATATACAAAAGATAGGTAATGACAGCAAGGGGGATGACAAAGAAAAGGAGAGGGAATGAGGAAGAGACTGCTGGAATTTTGAGTTTCCTTTGTCCAACCCAGATGAAATTTTTACTTTAATGTTTTGATAATGAGTCAACAAATTCTTCCTTTAGTCCTTGGTTTGAGTTAGATTTGTATCACTTGTAACCAAAGAATTGTAATAGATAATGGTAAGCCACTCCAGTCCACAGTCACCTCCTACCAAATCTCCCCATATGCACCCTTGCTCGCTGATAATCCATCGCCAAAATGCAACTAAATTATCATTTGAAAATCAAAATTTCTGTCCTTAAAATAAAGTCCTCAATCTTTTTTTTTTTTTTAAATTACTTTTTTTTTTTCAATTTATCTATGATAGTCATACAGAGAGAGAGAGAGAGGCAGAGACACAGGCAGAGGGAGAAGCAGGCTCCATGCACCGGGAGCCCGATGTGGGATTCGATCCCGGGTCTCCAGGATCGCACCCTGGGCCAAAGGCAGGCGCCAAACCGCTGCGCCACCCAGGGATCCCTAAAGTCCTCAATCTTAACATGGGATCTGATCTCTTACTACTTCTCACATCACATCTTGAATTATTCTATTGTGATCCATGTACTAGCCATACTATATTTCCCTTCAGTTCTTCAAGCATCAATCAGTCTGAAAAGCTCTTACTTCTGTATTTCCCTGCACTTCCTTCCCTTCCCAGCTAGGTCAACTTCTGCTCATCTATAAGTGCATTTCAAGGGCCTTGGCCTAAGTTAAAACTCTTTTAGATATGTTCTTCTTTATCACACCTTTAATTGCCACACATTTAATGTAGATTTAGAGTGACATCATTTCATTCATACCTTTAAACCTACTAAACTTTAAGTTCCATCAATGTACGAACCTGATCTGTCTTGCTTACCTCTGAATCATCTCCCCCACTTCCCACCATCACCCAATTCAGTGCCTGGAACAGAAGAAATGCCTATTAGTATTTGCTGAATTGAGAATTAATTTTAAAATACAAATGAGCTGCCATCTTTTTTAATCAAACTGCCATCAAAGGTTTTTTTATTATAATACTCAACATTGACAAAGATCTTTCACTCACTGATGATGAATATATAAATGATATGGTATTGTAATAATAACTGAGCAGTAGGTATCAATTATTTAAAAATACAGTCCTTAGGCACCTGGGTGGCTTAGTCCGTTAAGCATCTGACTTCCGCTCAGGTCATGATCCCAGGGTACTGGGATCTAGCCACTCATTGGACTCCCTGCTCAGTTGGCAGCCAGCTTCTCCCTCTCCACCTGCTTGTGCTCTCTCTCTGTGAAATAAAAAATAAATAAATAATCTTAAAAAGATAAAATAAAAAAATAAAAATGTAGTCCTTGACCTGACAATTTTACTTCTGAAAAGATTAAGAAGAATGTAATTCTAGGCAAAATAATGTACCAGGGAAACTTACCACAGCTTTGTCTCAATAAATTATTGTAAATTATAGGCAAAAACGCCCGAATGTCCAACAATAGGGATTGTTTATTTTCTACATATACACTAGAATAAAATGTGGCTATTTAATGTTACAAGGTTATTACTCACATGGGAAAATATTCCTAACATGTTTTTAAATAAAAAGAGGCAGGGGATCCCTGGGTGGCTCAGCGATTTAGCGCCTGCCTTCGGCCCAGGGTGTCATCCTGGAGTCCCAGGGTCGAGTCTCAGGATCCAGTCCCGCATCGGGCTCCCTGCATGGATCCTGCTTCTCCCGCTGCTTGTGTCTCTACCTCTCTCTCTCTCTGTCTCTCATTAATGAATAAACAAAATAAAATCTTTAAAAAAAATAACAAAAGGCATATTAGAGAATGATATGAATGGTATGATGTCACTTTAAGTCAACACTCAGATATATAGAGATTACAAATCAATGTTGGGAGAAAATTCATCAAAATGCTATGTTTTATTATCTTTCAAAGGTGAGACTAAGTTGGTTTTACTTTAATATTTTTGCTTATCTGTATTTTCTATATCTCTTTAATGAGCAAATACTGGATGATTTAAAATTTTTCTCATAATTTGCTACCATATATGGAGGGTTTATAATCTTGCAGGCTCTATGCAAAATGCTTCATATGCATTATCATTTAATTATCAAATAATTGCTTCTGTTATTCAGTATTAAAAATGAAGAACTAGAGATTTAGAAATATTAATTTGCTCCAGGCCACACCTGGATTCCAATCCAAATTTGTCAGCCTCCAAAGCCCTAGATCTTCTTTTTTTATTATTTTTTTAAAGATTTTATTTATTTATTAATGAGAGACAGAGAGAGAGAGAGAGAGAGAGAGGCAGAGACACAGGCAGAGGGAGAAGCAGGCTCCATGCCGGGAGCCCGATGTGGGACTCGATCCTGGGTCTGCAGGATCAAGCCCTGGACTGAAGGCGGCGCTAAACCGCTGAGCCACCCGGGGTTCCCCTCTTCTTTTTTCTTAAATGAAGACTTTATGTATGTATGTATTTATTTATTTATTTATTTATTTATTTATTTGAGAGAACATGTGTGCATGCACAAAAGCTGGAGAAGGAGCTGAGAGCCAGCGAAGGAAGGAGGGAGTGGGAGGAAGAGGGAGAGGAAGAAAATCTCAAGCAGAGTCAGTGCACAGTCCTAGGCTGGGCTGAATTTCATGACCCAAAGATCATGACCTGAGCCAAAACCAAGAGTCACACGCTTAACCAACTGAGCTGCCTGGGTGCCTCTCCAAAGCTCTAACTTTTAATCATTATACTATAATAACAAGGTACCTTAATGTGTACAAGGCACTCTGCTAAAGAGGTATTTGGTAAATAAGTCAGCAATTAGATCACCCTTACTTTCAAGCAGCTTACAAGTCAATAGATAAGACATATAGATGATTACATGGCATGGGAAAACGTGTTTTGAATCATGAGAGGTACAAACCTGGAGGTCACAAAATTCAGGATGTGTTGTGAATAACAAGCACCTCACATTGTAGTAATTAGTGCAGTTTCTCAAAATGTGGCCTTCAGTCCATAAGGGCCCACCTCAAGAGAAAAAAAATCCCTCTCAATTTGGGAGAATTCAGATTATCTCCATGAGCATCATACATTTATGTCTTGCATTTTTAAAATGCTTTCCAATCCTCATAAACATTACTAACAATGTAATCTAAAATCTTGAGAATAAGGGAATTGATTAAGGGAATATATGAGGTGCACCAACACCAGGCTGTATTATATCCCCGAATACCTGAGGTCAGACAAATGCAATATAAGCCCACCAACATACCCTAGGCCTTTGGGTCTTAGTTTATACTGATTTGAAATTGGCCCTAGGAAGTTTTCTCCTGGGTTTCAAACAAAATCTTGGGACATGTTTGAGGTACAGATTGAAATGGATTCAAAATGCCTCCATTTGCCTATATTCTTATGGAAAATGTTAGGTGTCCTATTGCATCAGCCTCTTAGTTACTACCTTAAAAGGTCTGCTAGGATTTTTTTTGTTTTGTTTTGTCTTGTCTTGCTTTTACTCAATGACACTTTTATTTTTTACTGTGGTAAGAACATTTAATATGAGCCTTACCCTCTTAAATTTCTAAGTACACAATATAGTATTGTTAATTATAAGCACAATATTGTGCAGCAGATCTGTGGAATGTTTTCATCTTATATAACTGAAACTTTATATCAGGTGAACAGCAAATCTCTATTTCCCCCTTCTTCAGCCTCTGGCAAACACAATTTACTCTGTTTGTATTAGTTTAACTATTTTAGATACCTCATATAAGAGGAAAATCATACAGTATTTGTGACATAGCATAATGTCTTCCGGTTAGTCCACATTGTCATCTATGGAGCTAACAAACTAAAGCCCTTATGGTTTTTACTGGATCAAATCTTTTAGAATTTGTTTAATTGCTACCAACCACCTCTCTTGGTCTTCCCTCCCTTTGCATTTAACAATAGCCTTTAAAAAGGAAGGTATTCTGTTTTATTTCATAGATTGACCAGTTAGAAATGCACTTTACCAAAGCACTTTAATGCAGACCTACATCCCCAAAACTGAATTTATCACTGGAAATGCAAAGAGAGGAAAGACTAAAATGGGTAAATAGTAGCAATTAGCTAAGATCCTAAGAGGCTCAAGCTATTAAAAGCTAAGAGGGCTTTAGTTTGATAGCTCCAATTCCATACAGTCAGTAAAATTACAAGTAATCTTACTTTATTTTCCCAGTAACTGGGTCATTACGCTCTTTCTCCACCTTTACCTATTTCAACAGGTCATCTGACTGCGGGAATCTCTATATTGATTGGGTCCTCTCAGTAAGAGTGCTAATAGCTGTGTGTAGGTATGTCTGAGAACACCAGTCATCATTTTGAGTTCTTCAAGGCTGCCCACATATAAATACTCCTTTGTGCCTGTCATCTGTTTATAGATAAAATTTGTTACCGTGGGCCTCTGAACTGAAAATATTCATTCAGAATACATAGGTGTTGACTCTTTCCACTCTTTCCAGCCACAGCGAACAGTGTGTTACACCAAATATCATCAATCCATCTGAAACACATTGAAATAAAAATACTCTTTCCCTGTTGCTCTACAAATCTGGTTGGTTCATTGGTTAGTTAACCATTTCTATGGGAGTGGGAGATGGAGGGAGTATGGGTGACAGTAAGCAAAAGTATCTGTGAGCTTGGCAATTTTGTCACCCAATAAATTATTATTAAAATGAAACCACTAATTTTTAAAGCAATTTTTGGCATAAGTTATTTAAACTTCTTAACAGTGGATATAAAAACAGGTAGATTTCAACCTAAATTATATGTTACTCTGAACAGTGTTATAACATAATCATAGAATATCCCTCTTAAATTATTGTAGGACCTGTTTAAATAATCAAATCCTAATCGGAGTTCTTTTGACTATACGTAATGTCAGTTAAAATTCATCTCTGTAATTAGATTCAACAACAGCATTCATAACTAAAAGAATTTGGAGCCAGTTAATTTCATTGCATATCTATTTAGATTGGAAGTTACTTAGCATTAGATAAAATTGCAATAAAACTCAAATATAAACAACAGGAAGTAATATTACTTATAAAGTGTTTCTAAATATAAAACAAACAAAAAACATGAACAAAGTTTCAAAGAGCTAATGAACTTCTGAACCTCATGGACAGTAATATTGTATAGAGGAAAAAGAAGTTAATTCCAAAACTTAGAACATGGAAGGCTGATAGCCCCTTCCCATACTTTCTGGATTGTGCTCAGAGAAAACAACAATAGTAACAAAAGTCAAAGCTCAATGGCTGTGGTAGGAGATAATGTATGATTGCTCTTATGGGCCTATTGTATTCTTGTTTTCTTCCTTTTCATTTAACTCATATTTGAAAATCTCCTATAGACAATTTGGCTCTTTCTCAGAGGTTTAGCCCAAACCTAGGTTTCATTGCTGTCAGATCTAGTGGAGGATAAAGCACAGGGCAAGAAGCTGAGTTATGATGTGTGGATGTCCCTTTAAGAAACTGACCACTCATTAGAAAGGAGAAGACTAAGCTAAGAGTCATTCTCAGCTAGTCATTATCTGCCATTTGATAGTGAAAATAGAGGTTTAAATTTCCCAAATTTACCTTCCTTTGAACTCCAATCTCAGTTATAAGAATTAATCTCTTAACCTATGTATAATGTTCCAATTGTGTGGCAATTTTGATGTATGGCACATGGAGGTTAGACTCTTCTTGCCATTCTCTAACGTGAATTTGAAACGTTATATTGTCACTCAAAGCATTCAAATGCTCATCTGTAGAATTTATATTTCCTACTTCACAGGGTTGTTTGAACATCAAATGAGATATTATACAAAACGTCCTAAGAAAATGCCGGACATAGAGCTGATTCTGGGTAAGCAGACAGTTATAATGTCTACCTCTCTCCCCTGCATAAGACATTGCCTTCCAGCTCTTTGGGAACCCTATGCCAACAATGAACTTTTCTTTCTCCCAGCTCACCAAACTCCCCTTTCCTGCTGGCTCCTGAAAGATCAACAAGCATTTATTGAATGTGTACTTACTAAGTGCCAGGTATTTTTCACATGTTATCTTAACCTAACCCTAACCTCTCCTGAAGTTATTGGTCTTTCTTTCTTCTTCTCTTTAAGATGAAACCTCTTCAAAGAGGCTACAGTAGAAGAATCTGTATAAGGAATATTGTCAGAGGAAATATGGATGTCTAGATATTGTGCTCAAAATTTAGGTGGTGGGCAGCCCTGGTGGTGCAGCAGTTTAGCACCGCCTTCAGCCCCGGGCGAGATCCTGGAGACCTGGGATCCAGTCCCACATCGTGCTCCCTGCAGGGAGCCTGCTTCTCCCTCTGCCTGTGTCTCTGCCTCTCTCTCTCTCTCTCTCTCTCTCTCTATGAATTTGTTTTGCCCCCCCCCGTCTCTATGAATAAATAAATAAATAAATAAAAATCTTTAAAAAAAGAGAGAAAAAAAAAAATTTAGCTGGCATGTTCGAGTGCCACCTAAATAGACACAAAAGTCTATTTTCCACATCATCTTCTTAAAAGAATCCTGATTCTCAATATGTTAAGATCCACTGATCGAAGTCAGTGACATTTTAGGACTGTTACACTATCCCTTCATACCTGCTCTTCTCTGTAATATGAACTGAAGTATTCTAGCTTTTGTCATCAGTAAACTTTTACTTGTCAAATTCTAATTTTTATTTTTAGTCTGCATCCTGTGTAATCTATCAGCATCATATGATGTTCAACCCAAGCTTTTCTTCTTGGAACTTTCTTGTCACTTCACTTCTGACATTACTTTCGTCTCCCAATAAGTCATGTTTGTGCACTCCCATTTCTTTCTCTTTTCCTACTCATCATTATGAGTCCTAAATTTTGATATTTACCAACATACACTTTCTCTTATTCTTGTTGTACATGCTTTTTTTGGATTATATAATTCATGTCCAAAAACGTCCCACATCTCTAGATCAGACCTATCCTGATATCCACATTCATGTTTCCAGGTGTTTAAAAAAATTTCATGAATGTCCAGAAGTATACTAAAGTTTTAAGCTTCACTAATAATAAAAGAAATTCAAGTTATTATAAAAGTGTTCCTTTCCTTTACCATATGGCTCATGGGTATTTTTTTCTAAATATACCATGTTGAAAAATTCAAGGATAAACAGATACACTAATGTATTTCCAAAGAAGAGTAGATTATTATTACAACTTTCATACAGAGGAATTTGGCTCTGTAGCTCAGAATTTTTTAGAATATGCATATATAGTTCTGTTTCTGTAGTATGAAATTATACCAAAGGGCCTTCCCATTAAGACAACTAGAACTTAGATGAATTAAGATATTTTTTAAGGCATAGTTAAGCTCATAAGAAGAAAAAGAAATCTCAAAGTATGAAGGGGGAGGTAATGAACTAAAATTTGAGAAGACCCACAAATAAGCAGACAGCAAAAGAAGGTTGCCCTGGAAGCAAATACTGACAGAAATCCTAAAACCCTAACGTCCTAACCTTTAGGTTTGTCTCAGGGTTGGAGAGCTAATGTGAATCTCTTATGTTACTCTGGACCCTCCATGGAGCTGAAGTGATCCCAGATATTGGCAAATTCTGATATTGGCAGATGTAACCATAGATATCCTTTCTAAGGGAACATCCCAGGAAGGGCCCCTATGATTCCTGCAGATTGAATTTAAGAACTTATGATCTTATAAATACAAATTAAGTCATCGTGAGAGAGTTATCAGAAACAAAATACAGATTCAATGTCTAAGGAAATTCATATTATGAAATTATCAGAAACACAACATTAAGTAAATATATGTGAAGTGATAAAAATTTAAAGATAGCTTATCTTAAAATCAAACTATTAAAAATGACCAAGAAGTATTTGAAACAATGTAATCATTGATATTAAAACTCATTGAGTCATATCAGATAGAGATGAAAGAGATAATTCATGAACTGGAGAAAAGATATCAGGAGAACACTCAGAATTAGCAAACATAGATGGCACAAAATAAAGAGACTGCATGATATAATAGAGAAAAGATTCAGGAACCAGACTAACTTTGAATTCCAGCTTGATCACTAATTGGCTCTGTGACCTTGGGCATGTTACTGTCCTCTCTGTACTTCAGTTTTATCATTCGTTAAAAAAATTGGAATTTGTGTAAGGATGAATGCTTGGACCAAAGCTGATAATATTAAGCATATAGAATAAATGTTATTAATATGACAGAAGTAAGCCCAAAATATATATTATATCAAGAAACATGTGGCTTAACTGCCCTGCCAAAAGAAAAAAGAGAAAAAGAAAAAACACAAGTCATGATAGCATCTAACAAGGTAGAATTCAGAGTATTAGAAAAGACATAGAAAGGTAGATTAAAGGTACAAAAGGGGGCAATTCACAGTGAAGATGTAAGTGTTATACATTTGTTTCACCCAGTGACAGTAAGGTGATTTCATACAGCAGAAAATGCAAGAAGTACAAAGATAAATCAGCAGAAACAGTAATCAGGCTTAATTCTCCTCCCAGTGCAAGATGTAACAAGATGAAAAGCGTAAGAAAAGATTTAGAAAACTTAAATAACAGTTTCAATAAAATAGATGATATGCACATATATTGAACTTTTGTACCTGAAGTGGAAATTACAGCTTTAAAAAAAAGTCCTTATGGAACCTTTATTAAAACTGATCATTTATTAGGTCACAAAGAGAGATTTATCAGAGTCTAAAGTAGAATCAATACAGAAAGCATTGCTTGACCACAAAACAATAAAAGAAAACTCCTCCACTAAGAAAGATTTAATCATGGAAACTAATGAGAATGAAGATACAACCGTTCAAAATCTTTGGGATGCAGCAAAAGCAGTCCTAAGGGGGAAATACATCGCAATACAAGCATCCATTCAAAAACTGGAAAGAACTCAAATACAAAAGCTAACCTTACACATAAAGGAGCTAGAGAAAAAACAGCAAATAGATCCTACACCTAAGAGAAGAAGGGAGTTAATAAAGATTCGAGCAGAACTCAACGAAATCGAGACCAGAAGAACTGTGGAGCAGAGCAACAGAACCAGGAGTTGGTTCTTTGAAAGAATTAATAAGATAGATAAACCATTAGCCAGCCTTATTAAAAAGAAAAGAGAGAAGACTCAAATTAATAAAATCATGAATGAGAAAGGAGAGATCACTACCTAACACCAAGGAAATACAAACAATTTTAAAAACATATTTTGAACAGCTATACGCCAATAAATTAGGCAATCTAGAAGAAATGGACGCAGTCCTGGAAAGCCACAAACTACCAAAACTGGAACAGGAAGAAATAGAAAACCTTAACAGGCCAATAACCAGGGAGGAAATTGAAGCAGTCATCAAAAACCTCCCAAGACACAAGAGTCCAGGGCCAGATGGCTTCCCAGGGGAATTTTATCAAACGTTTAAAGAAGAAACCATACCTATTCTCCTAAAGCTGTTTGGAAAGACAGAAAGAGATGGAGTCTTTCCAAATTCGTTCTATGAGGCCAGTATCACCTTAATTCCAAAACCAGACAAAGACCCCACCAAAAAGGAGAATTACAGACCAATATCCCTGATGAACATGGATGCAAAAATTCTCAACAAGATACTAGCCAATAGGATCCAACAGTACATTAAGAAAATTATTCACCATGACCAAGTAGGATTTATCCCTGGGACACAAGGCTGGTTCAACACCCGTAAAACAATCAATGTGATTCATCATATCAGCAAGAGAAAAACCAAGAACCATATGATCCTCTCATTAGATGCAGAGAAAGCATTTGACAAAATACAGCATCCATTCCTGATCAAAACTCTTCAGAGTGTAGGGATAGAGGGAACATTCCTCGACATCTTAAAAGCCATCTATGAAAAGCCCACAGCAAATATCATTCTCAATGGGGAAGCACTGGGAGCCTTTCCCCTAAGATCAGGAACAAGACAGGGATGTCCACTCTCACCACTGCTGTTCAACATAGTACTGGAAGTCCTAGCCTCAGCAATCAGACAACAAAAAGACATTAAAGGCATTCAAATTGGCAAAGAAGAAGTCAAACTCTCCCTCTTCGCCGATGACATGATACTCTACATAGAAAACCCAAAAGTCTCCACCCCAAGATTGCTAGAACTCATACAGCAATTTGGTAGCGTGGCAGGATACAAAATCAATGCCCAGAAGTCAGTGGCATTTCTATACACTAACAATGAGACTGAAGAAAGAGAAATTAAGGAGTCAATCCCATTTACAATTGCACCCAAAAGCATAAGATACCTAGGAAAAAACCTAACCAAAGATGTAAAGGATCTATACCCTCAAAACTATAGAACACTTCTGAAAGAAATTGAGGAAGACACAAAGAGATGGAAAAATATTCCATGCTCATGGATTGGCAGAATTAATATTGTGAAAATGTCAATGTTACCCAGGGCAATATACACGTTCAATGCAATCCCTATCAAAATACCATGGACTTTCTTCAGAGAGTTAGAACAAATTATTTTAAGATTTGTGTGGAATCAGAAAAGACCCCGAATAGCCAGGGGAATTTTAAAAAAGAAAACCATATCTGGGGGCATCACAATGCCAGATTTCAGGTTGTACTACAAAGCTGTGGTCATCAAGACAGTGTGGTACTGGCACAAAAACAGACACATAGATAAGTGGAACAGAATAGAGAACCCAGAAGTGGACCCTGAACTTTATGGTCAACTAATATTCGATAAAGGAGGAAAGACTATCCATTGGAAGAAAGACAGTCTCTTCAATAAATGGTGCTGGGAAAATTGGACATCCACATGCAGAAGAATGAAACTAGACCACTCTCTTTCACCATCCACAAAGATAAACTCAAAATGGATGAAAGATCTAAATGTGAGACAAGACTCCATCAAAATCCTAGAGAAGAACACAGGCAACACCCTTTTTGAACTCGGCCATAGTAACTTCTTGCAAGATACATCCACGAAGGCAAAAGAAACAAAAGCAAAAATGAACCATTGGGACTTCATCAAGATAAGAAGCTTTAGCACAGCAAAGGATACAGTCAACAAAACTCAAAGACAACCTACAGAATGGGAGAAGATATTTGCAAATGACATATCAGATAAAGGGCTAGTTTCCAAGATCTATAAAGAACTTATTAAACTCAACACCAAAGAAACAAACAATCCAATCATGAAATGGGCAAAAGACATGAAGAGAAATCTCACAGAGGAAGACATAGACATGGCCAACATGCATGAGAAAATGCTCTGCATCACTTGCCATCAGGGAAATACAAATCAAAACCACAATGAGATACCACCTCACACCGGTGAGAATGGGGCAAATTAACAAGGCAGGAAACAACAAATGTTGGAGGGGATGCGGAGAAAAGGGAACCCTCTTACACTGTTGGTGGGAATGTGAACTGGTGCAGCCACTCTGGAAAACTGTGTGGAGGTTCCTCAAAGAGTTAAAAATAGACCTGCCCTACGACCCAGCAATTGCACTATTGGGGATTTACCCCAAAGATACAGATGCAGTGAAACGCCGGGACACCTGCACCCCGATGTTTCTAGCAGCAATGGCCACGATAGCCAAACTGTGGAAGGAGCCTCGGTGTCCAACGAAAGATGAGTGGATAAAGAAGATGTGGTCTATGTATACAATGGAATATTGCTCAGCTATTAGAAATGACAAATACCCACCATTTGCTTCAACGTGGATGGAACTGGGGGGTATTATGCTGAGTGAAGTAAGTCAATCGGAGAAGGACAAACATTATATGTTCTCATTCATTTGGGGAATATAAATAATAGTGAAAGGGAATATAAGGGAAGGGAGAAGAAATGTGTGGGAAATATCAGAAAGGGAGACAGAACGTAAAGACTGCTAACTCTGGGAAACGAACTAGGGGTGGTAGAAGGGGAGGAGGGCGGGGGGTAGGAGTGAATGGGTGACGGGCACTGGGGGTTATTCTGTATGTTAGTAAATTGAACACCAATAAAAAATTTTAAAAAAAAGAAAGATTTAAAAACAAACTTGTTGAGTTAAAGAAGAGGGTAAAAACAAGCAAAAATTGCAGAATTTCTAGAAAATGACTGTTACAGGTTGATTGTATTTCCCCTAAATTCACATGTGGAAGTCCTAACAATACCTGAGAATGCAACCATATTTGGAAATAAAGTCATTGCAGATATAATTGGTTAAGATGTGGCCAACTGTAGAAGTTTGGGCCTCTAATCCAATATGTCTGGGGTCTTAATAAAAAAGGGGAAAATGGGGCACTGAGACATATACACACACAGAATGCCACATGGAAATGAAGACAGAGATGAGGGTAATGCTAATTCAAACTAGCAAACAACAGAGATTGCTAGGCAACCACCAGAAGCTAGTGGAGAGGCATGGAGCAGCCCTCAAAAGGAAGCAATGCTGCTCACATCTTGATCTCAGACCTCCAGCCTCCAGAACAAAGACCATGCATTCAATTTTTAAGTCACTAAGTTGATAGTGCTTTGTCCAAAAGTCTGAAAACTTTACTACTATTTTCTGCTTAGTTGCCCAAATCTCCAATTAGACCATATTTATCATTGAACAAATAAGCGTTTAAAGGGAGTAAATTAAATTCTCCTTACAGTCTCTTTTAACTCAAAGATTGTTGTCTATTTATTTGTGTGCTTATTTTGTTTTGATTTTAGGGGAACAGTAGGCCTTTCGAAAGCTCCTAATTTGTATGTCTGAAGTAACAGGATCTTAGAAGTCATTGAAAAGGCTTCTACGTTATTTTTCAAAATGCTAAAATGGCATAGAAATAACATGTAAGTGTTAAGAGCACTTCCTTTTTTAAAAAGATTTTATTTATCTATTCATGACAGACACAGAAAGAGAGGCAGAGACATAGGCAGAGGGAGAAGCAGGATACCCACAGGGAGCCTGATGCGGGACTTGATCCCAGGATACCGGGATCACGACCTGAGCCAAAGGCAAACCATCAACCACTGAACCATCCAGGTGTCCCAGTTAAAATCACTTCTTGAGAAACTTTTAAAATATAAAGATGCAAACCATTACATACCTGAGTAAGGATATTTCCCTTTTTCCACAAGAGCCTACAAATATAGGGACTTAAAATTTTCTGTGCTGCATTTTAAAGGGTGGCAGGAAAGAATGACTAGATGTGGAGTGAAAGTAATGGCAAGTCTGGATTGCTTTCCAGCAAAGTGTTTCTATGATACAAAGAAGTGAAAGTATGTGTTAATTTGTAGCTTTTTGCATAGAAAATAATCTTATTTAAGTCATTACAATGGAGTGGAATAGAAAATAACATTATTTGAGAGCAAGTGGCACAGATTTAAAAATATTTTTTCCTCTGAAAATGTTTAGAACAATGATACCACTTTCACATTATGTGTGGCAATTCATTAACAAGATAGCTTTTAATTAATTTATTTATTTATCTTCTTAATTCTGATATAGTTAACATACATATTAGTTTCAGGTGTACAACATAGTGATTCAACAATTCTGTACATTACTCAGTGCTCATCATCATAATTGTACTCTTATTTCCCTTCATCTATTTCACCCTTACCCTCACCAACCTCCCTTCTGGTAATAAACAACTATTCCCTACACTTAAGAGTCTATTTTTCTGTTTGTTTTTGGTTTTTCTTTGTTCATTTGTTTTGTTTCTCAAATTCCACATAGGATTGAAATCATATGGTATTTGTCTTTCTCTGACTTATTTCACTTAACATTATACCCTCTAGATCCATCCATGTTATTACAAATGGTATAATTTCATTTTCTTAGCTGAGTAATATTCCATTGTGTATATATATATATACCACCTCTTCTTTATCCATTCATCTATTTATGGACACTTGAGTTGCTTCCATATTTTGGCTATATAAATGATGCTGCAATAAATATAGCAGTGCATATATCTTTTTAAATTAGTGTTTTTGCATTCTTTGGGTAAATACCTAGTAGTGCAATTGCTGGATTGTAGAGTAGTTCTATTTAACTTTTTTGAGGAACTTCCATACTATTTTCCAGAGTAGCTGCACCAGTTTGCATTCCCAGCAACAGTACATGGGGATTCCTTTTTTTACGCATCCTCATCCACACCTGTTGTTTATTCTGTTTTTTATTCTAACTATTCTGACACATGTGAGGTGATATCTTATGGTGGTTTTGATTTGCATTTACATGATGATGAATGATGTTGACATCTTCTCATGTGTCTGTTGACCATCTGTATATCTTTTTTGGAGAAATGTCTGTTCATGTCTTCTGCCCATTTTTAATCGGATTATTTGGTGATTTTTTCTTTTTGGTATTGATTTGTGTAAGTTCTTTATATATTTGAGAACCAACCTCTTATCAGATATATCATTTGCAAATATCTTTTCCCTATCAGTAGATTTTTTTTGTTCGTCTTGTTCATTGTTTCCTTTTCTGTGCAGAAGCTTTTTATTTGGATTTAGTCCCAATAGTTTATTTTTGCCTTGTTTCCTTTGCCTCGGGAAATAATATCTAGAAAAATGCTGCTATTGCCAATGTCATAGAAATTACTGCCAGTGCTCTTTTCTAGGATTTGTTTGGTTTCAAGTCTCACATTTACCTTTAATCCTTTTTGAGGTTTGTGTGTGTGTGTGTGTGTGTGTGTGTGTGTGTGTATGGTGTAAGAAAGTGGTCTAGTTTCATTCTTTCACATATTACTGTCAAGTTTTCCCAGTGCCATTTGTTGAAGAGACTTTTTCCATATTGTATACTCTTGCCTCCTTTGTTAAAGATTAATTGACCATATAAATTCAGATTTATAGGTGGGCTTTCTATTCTATTCTACTGATCTATTTATCTTTTTTTGTGTGTGCCAGTGCCATACTATTTTGATTACTATAGTTTTGTAGTATAGCTTGAAATCTGGATTGTGATGCCTCCAGTTTTTCAAGATTTATTTGGCTATTCGGGGCCTTTTGTGGTTGTATACAGATTTTAGGATTATTTTTTCTAGTTCTATGAATAATGCTTTGATATTTTTATAGGGATTGTATTAAATGTATAGATTGCTTTATGTAGTATCAACATTTTAACAGTATTTTTTCTCCTAATCCATGACCATGAAATATCTTTTCATTTGTTTGTCTTTTTTAAAAGATTTATTTATTTATTTATTCATGAGAGACATAGACTGAGAGAGACAGAGACATAGGCAAATGGAAAAGCAGGCTCCTTGCAGGCAGCCCGATGTGGCACTCAATCCTGGATCCAGGGATCATGACCTGAACCGAAAGCAGGCTCCCAACCACTGAGCCACCCAGGCGTCTCCATTTTTTTGTGTTATCTTCAATTCCTTTCATCGATGTTTTATAGTTTTCAGAGTATAGGTCTTTCTTTTTTTTTTTTTAAGTTTTTATTTATTTATGATAGCCAGAGAGAGAGAGAGAGAGAGAGAGAGAGAGAGAGAGAGAGAGAGGCAGAGACACAGGCAGAGGGAGAAGCAGGCTCCATGCACCGGGAGCCCGACGTGGGATTCGATCCCGGGTCTCCAGGATCGTGCCCTGGGCCAAAGGCAGGAGCTAAACCGCTGCGCCACCCAGGGATCCCGAGTATAGGTCTTTCATCTCTGTTTAGTTTATTCGTAGGTATTTTATTCCTTGTGGTACAATTGTAAATAGCATTGTTTTCTTACCCTTTCTTTCTGCTGCTTCATTATTCGTGCATAGAAATGCAATAGATTACTGTTTATTAATTTTGTATCCTGTGAATTTACTAAATTACTTACCAGTTCTAGAAGCTTTTTAGTCCATTCCTTATGGTTTTCTATATACAGTATCATGTTATTTGCAAGTACCAAGAGTATTTCTTATTCCTTACCAATCTGGATGCCTTCTATTTTTTTTTTTTTTATCTGATTGCTATGGCTAGGACTTCAGTTTTATGCTAAATAAAAGTGGTGAGAGAGGACATCCTTGTCTTGTTCCTGATTTTAGGTGAAAAGCTTTTAATTTTTCACCATTGAGCATGATGTTAACTGTGGGTTTTTCATATATGGTCTTTATTATGTTAAGGTGTGTTCCTTCCAAACCTACTTTGCTGAAAGTTTGTATCATAAATGGATGCTGTACTTTGTAAAATGCTTTTTCTGCATCTACTGAAATGATCATATGGTTCTTATTATTTCCATTGCTTATGTGATACATCATGTTGTTTTATTTGTGAATATTAAACCACCTTGCATTCCAGAAATAAAGCCCATTTGATTAAGTGAATGATTTTTTTTATGTATTATTACATTCAGTTGTCTAGTATTTTGTTGAGGACTTTTGCATCTATTCCATCAGAAATATTGGCCTGTAGTTCCCTTTTGGTGGTGTTTTTATGTAGTTTTAGTGTCAGGTTAATGTGGCCTCATAGAATAAATTTGAAAATTTTCCTTTCTCTTCTATGTTTTGGAATAGTTTGAGAACAGATATTAACTCTTGATGGAATTCACCAGTGAAGCCATCTGGTCCTGGACTTTTGTTTGTTGGGAGTTTTTTGATAGAAATTCAATTTCATTGCTGGTTATCAGTCTATTCAAGTTTTATATATATATTTTTCCTATTTTAGTTTTGGTAACATATGTTTCTAGGAATTTACCCATTTCTTCTAGATATCCAATTTGTTAGCATATAATTTTTCATGATATTCTCTTACAACTGTTTGCATGTCTGTGGTGTTGGTTTTGATTTCTCCTCTTTTATTTGTGATTTCATTTATTTGAATCCCTCTCTCTCATTCTCCCTGTTTCTCTCTGTCTCTCTCTTTCTAATGAGTCTGGCTAGAGGTTTATCAATTTTGTTGATCTTTCAAAGAACTAGCTCCTGGCTTCATTGATCTGTTCAATTGTTTTTTAGTTTCTATATCATTTATCTCTACTCTAATCTTTAGTATTTCCTTGCTTCTGCTGGTTCAGTATTTTGTTTGCTTTTTTCTTTCTCGCTTCTTCAGGTGTAAGGCTAGGGTTCTTATTTGAGATTTTTCTTGCTTATTGAAGTAAGCCTGTATTACTATAAACTTCCCTTTTAGAATAGCTTTTACTGTACCCGAAGATTTTGGACTGTTGTGTTCTCATTTTCATATGGCTCCATGTATTTTTTATTTCCTCTTCAATTTCTTGATTGACCACTTATTATTTATTAACATGTTATTTAACCTCCATATATTTGTGTTCTTTCCAGATTTTTTTCCAGTGCTTGATTTCTAGTTTCATAGTGTTATGGTCAGAAAAGATACATAATATGATTTCAATCTTTTTGAATTTGTTGAGATTAGTTTTGTGACCTAATATGTGATGTATGCTAGAGAATGTTCCATGTTCACTTGAAAAGAATGGTATTTCACTATTTTAGGATGGAATGTTCTGAATATATCGGTTAGATACATCTGGTCCAATGTGTTATTTAAGTCCCCATTGACTTATTGATTTTCTGTTTGGATGGTCTATTCATTGATGAAAGTAGAGTTAAAGTCCACTATCATTACTGTATTACTATCAGTTACTTCCTTTATGTTTGCTAATAGCTGCTTTATGTATTTTGGTATTCTCATGTTGAGTGCATAAATATTTACAATTGTTATAATTTCTTGTTGGATTGTACCCTTTATGATTATATAGTGTCCTTCTTTTTCTCTCATTACAATATTTGTTTTGAAGTCTATTTTGTCTTACATAAGTATTGCACCTCTGGCTTTTTTTCACTTCCATTTGCATGATAAATATCTTAATATCTCTTCACTTTCAATCTGCATGTGTCTTTAGGTCTGAAATTACTCTCTTGTAGGCAGCATATAGAAAGGTCTTGCTTTTGTATCCACTCTGTCACACTAGTCTTTTGATTGGAGAGTTTAATCCATTTATATTCAAGGTAATTATTGACAGCTATGTATTTATTGCTATTTTATAACTTGTTTTATGGTTGTGTTTGTAGTTCTCTGTTCCTTTCTCCTTTTGCTTTCTTCTTTCATGTTTTGCTGGCTTTCTTTAGTGATATAGGTGTATAACATCTTAGGCATATAATAGTCTATTTTGCATTGATGGTCACTTAAGTTCAAACACATTCTAAAGGCACTGAAGTTTAACCGTTCTCTCCTCCTTCCCATGTTTTAGGTATATAATATCATACCTTATGTCTTTTTATTTTGTGACTCCTTTGACTAATTTTTATAGATATTGCTGCTTTTGTACTTCCAATTTTTCTTACTCCTACTTATGCTCTTTCCTTTCCACTCAAAGAATTCCCTTTAACATTTCTTGTAAGTCTGGTTTAGCAGTGATGAATTCCTTTAACTTTTGTTTGGGAAACTTTATCTCTCTTTCCATTCTGATTGATGGTCTTGTTGGAGAGAGTATTCTTGCCGCAGGTTTTTTCTTTTCAGCACTTTGAATATATCATGCCAACCTATTTGGATTACAGAGGTTTGGGCTGAATAATTAACTGAGAGCCTCATGGGATTTTCCTTGCATGTAACTGTTTTCTCTTGCTACTTTAAAAATTCTTTTTATCACTACTTTTTTTTTTTGCCATTTTGATTCCTGTGTGTCTTGGTGTGGACTTTCTCGGGTTGATTTTGTTGGAAGCTCTCTATGCATATTGGTTCTAGATTTCTGTTTCCTTCTCTAGATTCAGGAAGTTTTAAGTTATTATTTCTTCAAATAAAATTCTGCCTTCTTTTCTCTCTCTTCTTCTTCTGGTATCTTTATAATGCAAATGTTACTATGTTTGATGGTGTCACTGAGTTCCCTCAATCTAGTCTAACTTTTTCATTAATCTTTTTCCCTTCTCCTGTTCAGCCTGATTGCTTTCTGTTATTCTGCCATCTAGGTCATTGATCCATTCTACTTCATCTTGTCTACTATTTAATATTTCTAAGTGTATTTTTATTTCAGTTACTGAGTTCTTCATCTCTTATTGGCTCTTCTTTACATATTCTGTCTCTTTGTTGAGGATATTACTGATGTCTCCACTCTTTTCTCAATTCCAGGGAATACCTTTATGACCATGACTTTGAATTCTGTAGCAGACATATTACTTATCTGTGTTTTGTTTGGCTCTCTTGCTGTGATCTTGTCCTGTCCTTTCATTTGGAACATATTCCTCTATCTCTTCATTCTGTCTAACTCTCTGTGTCTGTTTCTATGTGTTAAGAAAGTCAGCTACATCTCCTGTTCTTGAAAGTAGTGGTTTTATGAAAAAGAGGTCTTGAACAAGGGGTGGTGGAAAGGAAGGTAGGGGGTGGGGGTGACTGGGTGATGGGCACTGAGGGGGCTGAGCACTGGGTGTTATGCTATATGTTGGCAAATTGAACTCCAATAAAAAAAAGAGGTCTTGTAGTGCCCTGTGGTGCAATGTTCCCTACTCACCAGAACCTATTTGTTGTGTGCACCCTACTGTTGTGGCTGAGATGCATTTGCTTTTAGTCCAGTTATCTGCAATGACTCTCTTTGCCTGGAGTGACCACGATTTGGTCCCTGTGTTGTTAGCGGCCTAGTCTTAGGCCACCTTGAGCATGAGTTCAGTCAGACTAGGCCTTTGACAGTGGTGTGGTCCCATCAAAGTTCAGGGTACTCTCCCTGTGCTGTCCCATTAGAAAATCTGTTGGTGGGCAGGACCTGAGGTCAGACCAGATATATGTCCTCAGACAACTCCTGAGACTATAGTCAAACTGGTGTGGTTATCTTCCTTTCTTCCCAAGATAGGGGTCACTTTGTGGTGATACTAGCCCCTGTTAGGGCTGCTTGCATATTGCACACTTGTCCATCCACTTTGGATGGACTCCTGTAGAGGGCAAGTTGGAGAGATTGAGTCCACAGAAGAGCAAGGGGGAGGGCAAGAGGTAATATAAAGTTTTGCACAAGTCTGCTATGGGAGGAGACCTCCGTGCTGCTTTGGAGAGCTACAGACGCTAAGTTGGAGGAGGTGAGTCTCCAGAAGAGCACGGAGGCAGGACATGTTGTCAACAAGCCAGTTGAGAATATTCAGCTGCGCTGTTTCCCATGGGTGTCCATGTGACCAGTCTGGGTGGTAGAAGAAGGGAATGGCACGTGCCAGTTCCTTTGTTCTTGGAAAAGATCCCTGCTCCTCCTGCATATGCTCTGAAATTAGTAAATCAATCTCTTTCCCATATACTGCAGGCATTTTTCAAACTGCTACTTCCAGGCTATATCTCAGAGGTTATGTAAGCATAACTTACTCAGAGGTAAGTTATGCTTTCTCTTTAAAGGTGGGGACTCAGTTTCCTCTCATCCTTTAGCTCTCCCAGAGCCAATCATCTAATTTTTAAAGTTCCAGGTGTTAAGCCCTGCTGACTGTAAAATTTAATGATGTTAAGCCCCTCTGGTTCTCAAAGTCAAATATTATGGGTATTTGTCTTCCCTGAGTGGGTTCTCCTTGCCTCCAGTGCCTGGTATGGGGTCTATTCCTCTCCTTTCTCTGTGCTTACAGAGTCCCTCCCTCCTGGGGACAGTACTATGGGTGGGCTTATTTCCCAACTGAGTCTCTGTCCTTCCTGTCATTTTTGATGTGGTCTCTTCTTTATGTTCAGTTGTAGAGAGTCTGTTCTTCCAGTCTTCAGGTCATTTTTCGGTTGTTTACACTAATGTTGGTATTATGTAGATTTATCCATGGAATAAGGTGAGTTTAGGATCCTCCTACTCCACCATCTTCCCTAGAAGTCCCCAAGATAGTTTTAAAACTATGTAGCAACAACAACAACAAAATGTTTACATAAAAATCAGCTCTAAACTATCACTATTTTTATGTTTTCTATTTTTATATGTAAAATATTGTATATGTTCTGTATAGTTCAGGCATTGAATATAGACATTTTTGTATCATATTCTATCTCTAAAAATATTATTTTCTTTAATCATCTGTCAACAGGAATTTAGGGTGTTTCCCTGCATTGGTTATTGTGACTATGCTGCAATGAACATGTGCAGATATCTCTTCAAGGTAATGATTTTGTTTTCTTGGATATATAACGAGAAGTGGGATTGCTGGATCATATGGTAGTTCCATTTTTAATTTCTCAAGCAACCTCCATATTGTTTTCCATTGTGACTGAATTAATTTTACATTTCTACCAATGTTGCACAAGGGTTCCAACATGGGATAATTTGAGCAGCAAAAAAGGGGGATCAGGGCATCTGGATGGCTCAGATGGTTAAGCATCTGCCTTCAGCTCAGGCCATGATCTCGGATCTTAGGATCAAGCCCCACATTAGTGGGGGCTGGGGGGGCGGGGAGGAGGTCCCATCTCAGCAGGGAGTCTGCTTCTCTCTCTGCCTCTCCCTCCTGCTCATTCTCTCTCTCTCTCTCTCTTTCTCTCTCAAATGAATAAATAAAATCATTAAAAACTTTTTAAAAAGGGGATAAAAATACATATATGCAAAAATATGTGAGTTCACAATGAGAACCCCCCAAAAAACTCTTTGGTCATTTTTGGAGGAAGCTAGAGAACCAACTCATTATCATGTGCAGAAAACTGGTAAATAAAAGGAAAGAATAAAGCATATATCTTGCCTTTCCTTTAAAATTTTGCCTCAAAAAAAAAACAACAACAAAAAAAAAAAAAACAAAAAAAAAAACAAAAAAAAAAAAAAAAAAAAAAAAAAAACAAAAAAAAAAAAAAAAAAAATTTTGCCTCAAGGTAGCCAAATAGTTAATGAGGAATGGTCTCCTTTATTGGAGAATTTCAGCTAATGAATGTAGAGGAAATAATAGAATTAGACTATCACTTGCAGCCTATAATAAAACAATGCTTCTAGCCAATTATCAGCAATAGTTGCTAAAATCAGTGACTGAAGGCCTAACAGAGAACTGAGAATTGGGCAATGTGGCTGACAAAATCTGACCTCACTGATCAATCTTAACACCACAAAAGAAATTCAGCCAGATGTTGTGATGCAATAGGAAATAAACAGTATCACATGCAAAGGATTCTTACCTGAATGGAATCAAGCCTCTGGACCAAACAACCAGTAGAGAGGAAATAAAAGTGAGAAGGGAACACATTAAATGATCCAACATGTATGCCATCAGCAAAATATGGGATGTGGGGAATTCTATACAATAAATAATCTAATTTCTTTAATAAGCTAATGTAAGAAAAAGGAGGGAAAATTATATATTAAAAGAGTCATGAGTGATGGAGAAACAAATATAATCTTGTTTAGATTGATTCAAACAAGCCAGTTAAAAATATTTTTTTCTAGACAATTGGAAAATGTGAACACTGAATGGATTGTTTAATTATATTAAGAAATTACTGTAAATTTTCTTTTTTAGTTAGGACAACAATTTTGTAGCTATGTTGCATAAAGTGCCCTTATCTTTTATGAATATAACACTAAAACGGCAGCCTGGGTGGCTCCGCGGTTTAGTGCTGCCTTCAGCCCAGGGCATGATCTTGGAGACCGAAGATCGAGTCCCACGTCGGGCTTCCTGCATGGAGCCTGCTTCTCCCTCTGCCTGTGGTCTGCCTCTCTCTCTCTGCATCTCTCATGAATAAATAAATAAAATCTTTAAAAATATAACACTAAAACATACTACATATAAAACTGTGTAATGTTGGGCAGCCCGGGTGGCTCAGGGGTTTAGTGCTGCCTTCAGCCCAGGGCATGATCCTGGAGACCCGGGATTGGGTACCACGTCAGGCTCCCTGCATGGGGCCTGCTTCTCCCTCTGCCTGTGTCTCTGCCCCTCTCTCTCTCTTTGTGTGTGTGTCTCTCATGAATGAATGAATAGAATCTTTAAAAAAAATTGTGTAATGTCCAGGATTTGTTTTTAACAATTTAGTATGGAATGGAAGGAAGAAGGAGGAATGTAAAAGAAATAAGATAGATCATGTGTTGATAGTTACTGAAATTTTATATACATATAAAATTTTTCATAACAGAAAGTTTAAAATATAAATACAAAAATATCCATATAATATTGATATAATCCGAATGTTTTACTAAAATATTTTAGGAATGGAGTAAAGGAGAAAAGTAAATGCGTTGTTAAATGCCAACTTTTGGGGTGCCTGGCTCACTCAGTCAGTAGAGCATATAACTCTTGATCTCAGGATTGTGAGTTCAAGCTGCCCCATTTTGGGTATAGAGATTTCTTAAAAATAAACAAAAGAATGTAAATGCTAACTCTTTATCTTTCAGACTAGGATGCCAACATAAAACATCTAAAATTGATAAATCAAGAACGTCCAGAAAAATAATAATTTTTTTAAAGATTTTATTTATTTATTCATAGAGATGCAGAGAGAGAGAGAGAGAGAGGCAGAGACACAGGCAGAGGGAGAAGCAGGCTCCACGCAGGGAGCCTGACGTGGGACTCCATCCAGGGTCTCCAGATCACGCCCTGGGCTGCAGGCGGCGCTAAACCGCTGCGCCACCGGGGCTGCCCAAAATAATATATTTTTAAAGATTTTATTTACTTATTTGAGACAGAGAGAAAAACACAAGTCGAGGTGAGAGAGAAGGGGAAGAAAGAGAGGGAGAAGCAGACTCTCTGCTGAGCTGGGAGCCTGATGTGGGGCTCAATCCCTGGACCTTGAGATCATGACCTGAGCCAAAGACAGACCCTTAACCGACTGAGCCACCCAGGCACCCTGAGAAGCAATTATTTTTGAAATATGGAGAAAACAGCTAAAATTGATTACTTAAGGGAGAGCAAAATTCAAAAAGTAGGAAGAAGGAAGACAGAGATGACTGCTGTTTTAATTATTAGACTTGGGATAGCATTTTAATTTTTTAAAATTGTAAACACACGCAAACTTGATAAAAATAGAAATTATTTTCTAAAAGATATATAAAATATCTTTTCCTTTTAAAATTTTGATCATAAAAAAATAAAATAAAAAAATAAAAATTTGATCAGAAGTAGCCCATTAATGTGTATTATTAACTATATCCTAACCTGGCTCTCATTTTTATGCTCTGTATCCTACTCATTTGTTCCCTGTACCTAATCTACTGCCAAATCATGTAAGGATCCAGAATATGATTTGAACTCATCTACTTTTCTAACTTCTCTGCCATCACCTTATGTGTGGCATCACTGTTTCACAGCTGGACACTGCCATAGTCTACTACCAGATTTCCTGTTTTTATTCTTGCTCCCCTCTGATCCAGTCCATGCATACTAGTCAGATTGATGTTTTCTTACTTATTTTTTTTTCATTTGATTGTAGTTGACATGCAATGTTGTATTAGTTTCAGGTATGCATTATCAGATTGATGTCTTCAAGTTGCAAACCTGAACATGTCACACCCCTGCTGAGATCCCTTCAATAGCTTCATACTATCCTCTGAATAAATCCAAGATTTTTAACATGGCCTCTGAGCCCTGCACTCTCAGACTGCTGCTTATGTCTCCAGCAGCATCTTTACAGCACTTTCTCCTTCATTCACCTGAATTTCCACATGCTGTTTCTCAGATCTTAAACACATCCCCATCACTCTTTCCTTGGTCATCTCTAATGGTTTAAGATTCAACTTAAATATCACTACTTTTCTTTCTCTTACCACCATATTAATGTTCTCCACAGCACTTGCCACTTGCAATTGCATATATACTTAATTGCTTTGACTTTGTTTCCTCCACCAGCTCTAAGCTGCATGAGAGCAAGGATTTTGTTTTGCTCATTGTTGTATCTCTAGTACCTAGAACATTCCCTGTCATAGAGTGGGTCCTTAATATTTATTGAATCAGTGAATAAATGGAATGTACAGTAGACTAGATTTTCTCAAGCTTTAATGTGCATACAATCACTGAGGGGAGATCCTTTTTTAAAGGCACATTCTGATTCAGTAGCTCTGGGGTGGGGACTGAAATTCTAACAGACTTCCTGTGAGACAAAAGCTGCCAGGGCCTTAATTACACTTTGACTAGAAAGGCTAAAGCAGGTACAAAGATGAGTGATAGTAATGTTTGTCCTGTAGGAAGGAGTTTATGATCTGGTAATGGACTTGCCTCATAAACACAATCTAAATCATCACCTATCACCTTCACTTTCATTGATGTATAAAGCATAAAAGGCTTAATTAAGGCTGTTTGAGATTGGGATGGATGTTGACTTTACCAAACATTATACAAGACCCTCTAAGGCCATATCTGACTGTGACCAAATCATTTAAAGTGTTATAATAAGTTGCAAAATTTAAAGGAAGCAATTGGCAATTCAGTATATGAGAACAGAGATCCTTTTTAACAAGGAAATAAATATCGTGGAACAGAGGGATGAGAATTTGAATTTCAGTTTGCCCCTGAGTAGGTGTGTAATTTTAGCAGCTAAATTCTCTGAATTTTCGTATCAGCTGATGATGATGAAAACTTAGAGGCATGATAAGTGAGGTATCACATATCAATTAAATACTGTGCCTGGCATAAGGTAGCCCTTAAAAAAAAAATCAAGTCCTTCTGTTACTTTCTTAGGTAGAACATTTTCCTTATAACATCAATTTCCCAGAGGACAAGTGAGTATCATTTTTTGAATGAGACCTTTAACATCTCACAGGGGGAAAAAAAAACAAATAATACTAGGAAAATAAAATAAATTTTGGTTTAAATGAACACTAGGCTGTAAATCAGAAAAACTAAGCTTTGGTTCAAGATTTCAAAATGAACTAGAGGTATAATGTTGAACAAGTTATTTAATATCTCTGGGCCTCTGTATCCTTTCTAAATCATTGTACATAGTTAAATACATTAATTATCTTATAGGAAACCATCATTCTTCCAAATCATTTGATTTTTATTTTTTTTTCCTTTTGGGATAGCAGTAAATTTTACAGAAATATTAAAATTGGATAATTTTATCATTGGATAATTAGAAAAAGGATTGGAAAAAAAAGTTTTTTTTCTTTCTGAAATTTTTACTAAACACCCTCCAGCCATATTACTAAGCTTTAAATAAGTATATGGACTCAGTGAACTTATTTTTTTTACTTGGAGAACTTCTATCTTTTTAAAATTACATAAATATACATGCTTTCACTAGCAGTTGGAATTGGAATTTGTTTTACTTGCTATATATGAAATTAAATTGTCATAGCTTGGAATATTAATTTAAATATAACTTGGAAATATAAGAAAAAAGAACAATGTGGAGAAAATAAAAAGTAACAAATTAAATCTATTCTTTCAAAGATAATTGCAATGTTTTTATGCAATAACAGAAAAAATTAGCAAAAAAAATTTAACTACATAGATACGTGTCACTACTTAAATGTTGACAAATGAATTTGGGGATTGAAAATTATTTTTTTGCTACCTTTAGTCTTCCACCTCCCACTTCATTATAAAGAGCTTCTCATTTCTCTTTTTTTTTAGTGTTCTTTTTATCCACTCTACCCTCATACTTTAAACTACTACTAAATGTTCATGGAATTAAGCCTTTGGGGTCATTTGGCTTTAGCTTCCTCATTAGATTCCTCAGTGTCCTCAGCTTCACTCTCTGCATATAAACACATTTGTTATTCTTAATCACTTCCTTTTATCAATCCCTGACTGGAGCATACTGATTAATCTTTGAAAAACCACACTTGTATTTTATAAAAATGGAAAATTCAAACTTCTGCTGTGTGTGACACATCATTAACTGCACAAAGACACTCTGTATCTGCTATGTTAGTATTTACTGATGGGTTAATGTAATTATGACCCATCTGCTTCTGTTGTCTAATGAGGCACTTTCTATCTACAGGGATAGAAATTTATGACAGTCTCTTTGAACTGCCTGATGTCAGAGCTGGGAAAGGTGTGAAGTATATATAAGAGCTGGGTTACTCATTGGCAAGTGGGGGACAAATACTCCAGTGGATGCAAGCTTGGGATTGTTCATGAAGCTTTCTTACCATTAGAGGCATTCTCTGATATACTGACACTGAAACATTAAAAGGTAAAGAGTTTTTTGTTTATGGGAAAATATTATTTGTTTAAGGAGGAGCAGATTTGGGATTAAATATATTGCTTGTTTCAAAGAAAAAGCTAAAGGGGTAATGTGCTATAATATCAACTTTCCAGATTGTTCAGGGATGGAAATTCAGAAGGGGAAAGTTTTGAAAATATTCAAAAATTGTTTGAACAGTATCAAGGGACTATATCAGTATAATCTTTGGAGATTATGTTTAAAATGAGATTTTTTTACAGTAAGTTTTAGTCTCAAATTCCATCAATCAGAGCTATAAAAAATTTCTTGATTTCAATGCTGCATTATTCTTTTCCAGTAAATTTGAGAAACAATGTGTCTCCTGAAGCTGCCAGTAGTTCTCATCATACTCTCGGTTGCATTAAACCATCTGAAGGCTACTCCCATTAAAAGGTTAGTATTTTAAAAATCCTGTTTCTTTGTAAAATGTGGGAAAATTAGAATTAAAAACTGCTATATAACTAACAGCCCTTATGCCATTAAGATGTATCTTTCTGACAGAACTTCTGACAGACAGGAATGGATAGTTCCAGTTTTGTCAAGAAATATGTTATTGAAACCTAGAGGGGCAAAACCAGATCAGGAAGCAGGAAAAGCCAAAGGGTAGTAATTTCCACTATATTAACCTGGTTCTCAAATAAACTAGAGAAGCTTGAAACATATATTTTATATTAGGTGGGATTTTACTGCATATTTACATAGATTTTTTTTTTCCTCAGAGGGCTCTGACAATGTCCAAAACTTTTCATCTCCTTCTGGAAAGAAATACATAGAAATAATCAGGGGGCAAATTAAAATGTTAAGAACTAGTTAAAAAGCCATTTGCTCTTAGGGGATTCTTTCTATATTAACTCATATTAATGAAATAAAATTATAAAAATTATGTTATTCATCAGATTAATTCTGAGCTACTCTAAATGTAAATTAATACTCTTAAAAATGTTTTCAATAGGTAATATGTGCATCAGGATTTCCTAAGAAGACTTATTTTGGGAGGTGTCATGTCGTTTGAGTGGTAATTTTAAGGAAGTCTAAAAACTCTGTAAGGTGAAATGTTAGCAGTAATTATAACTTTCAGGGGGAAAGAACTGTAATTCTCCCTTTATTTAAAAGATTCTCAAGGCCAATTCATGCATACATCATAAACAATACAATGATAATTTGTGCCTAAATCAGTTGGCTCCTTACAGTTTTGTAGAACTGAAACTACACACTCTTTAAGACCAAGGAATATTAAGATTACTTTTGAAAAGTTTGCTTTGGAAATAATATTAAAACTTTTCTCATAGAATTATTAGCATCTTGTCTATTTTCCTTTGGGTTGTTTTTTGTTGAGGTGGCAATCTGTGGTGATATGTAAAGAGTTCTACAGCACCCACATGTAGTAAATAGTAGGAATCATCAGATTTCCTTTGTCCCTTCAGGTTTACCGAGTTTAGAGGATGTTCTTCTCAGAATTGGCTCTGATTTTCAATTGGATTTTTGGATAAAAATAACTGAAACTGACATGATGTTTCTGGTAAACCAGTAGAACAATAGAATAACAGGAAAATTAGCAGTATTACACAGTATTTCTGTTCATATCTTGATCTTTTCTTTCACTAGATAAGCACCTTTATCCAGTTTGTCATTATGGATATGAGTTTATTATGAAGTGAACTTCACTCACAAATAAAATGCTATATAACATTATTTATTACCAAGTTATTTTCATGCTAGCCTCACAATCTCTTAATTTGAATTTTTATTAGGAATACTTCCAAGGCATTCTTCAGATTGCTCTTTAATGAGTTTCCAGAAATCTGGATGTCTGGTCATTTTTTTTTAAAGGGGAAGAATTTATCATCCTGAGCTCTTCATCCATGTAATAGTCTATAAATTTCATAAAATACTAAGAAAGCCTGTGTAGAAAATGACTCAAATCTCATACAACTTTAAAAGACAAAGCTGATGTAGATTTATCAATGTCATTTTTCTTATAAAATTTAATAGTCTCATTTGAGATCTTTTTTAACTTTTGTACATGTATGACATGAGATTAAGAGGAAACAAACTGATTAGATAAGCCATACCAAAAGATATTTTATACTTTTGACTGAGGGAAAAGGATCACACACTTGCTCACCAACTTTTAAACACTCAGTTATAAGTACCTGCCTAGCAGATAATCAGAGGTTAGCCAACAGTATAATTACTTCTACAAATTGAGAACTGGAGCAGGGATAGTTTAAAATGGTTTTGAAAATCTTTGAGGGGTACTTGGGTGTTTCAGGCAGTTAAGCATCCAACTCTTGGTTTCTTCAGCTCAGGTCATGATCTCAGTGTCATGAGATCAAGCCCCTCAATGGGCTCGGTGCTCAGTGCAGAGTCTGCTTAAGATTCTCTCTCCCTCTCCCTCTGCCACTTCTACTCATTTTCTCTCTCTCTTTCTCTCTGTCTAAAACGAATCTTTGAAGACTCTTGAAACTGAGGGGTTTGTAAAGAGAAACAACATAAGAGTGATACTTCAGTCTGTAGTCATCACTGTATAAATTCTTAAAGTTAGGAATTTGCACAGTGTGTAAATGGTCAATAGGTTTGAACTAGTGTCTGTTACGTCTGTTACTAGATACTAGGCAGGCCTAGTCTGCCCAAGTAGTTAAAGAGAAAAAAATGCCTGAAAGTAGGGGTGTGTTGCCTTTTTTTCCTAACCATTTCAGCCATCTTTTTCTATCTTAATGGTAGTTTGGGGTAGAATCTTATACATACTGATGCTATATTTACATGAAAAGTCTTGTTTGGAAAAGCAGCTTCATAATAATGAAACAAATCAACATAAAAGGTCTTATTATTTCTTTAAAGTAGAATGGTGGCTCTTATAGCTAACTCAAATAAGGTAAAATTTTAGTTGGAGTAATTTTAAGTCTGTTACAGACCTTAAGACCAATCATCAAAGTACCATTCAGACATTTAGCACATAGATTAGTTTACACTCTGCTCCAGGCATTTGCCAAACATTTTAGGACACATATCACTTTGAACCTTTCCAGTTTGACCCATTATTTCCTTTATTGCTTTAAATTTATTAGTTTGAAATATTTGATCAAAATACAATTCCTGCTTTTTTCAAGACAATTTTCTTCTCTTTTAGAATTAAACATCTGATGTTATGAATTATGGTTTAATTCTTAAAAAGCATTAAATCATTCATTGGAAATGCACATTGGCCATGCTTACTACACATGCAAATGGAAATAATTAAATAGATAATATGACTAACATTAACATATAGACTAGGTATTTAAGTCCCAAAGTGGGTTTCCTTTGCCTAAATAATAGATTTGTCAGCATACACTTATACTCAACAGATACCTGACATTTCTCCTTTAATAGCCTGATTTAATGATCTCAGGGAGCTTAACAAAAATATCTTATACTGCTTAATTTTCTTTGGAAAGATGTGGGAAATGAATATACATATTTAGTACCACATACTCCAGATTACATATAAATTTTATATTCCAAATCCTTTTTATATATTAGGAACTAGATTCACCAAGATTTAGAAGAATAAAAAGAAAGGGTTTAGAGGACTGTAAGACAAAGATACCCCTTTTTATTATGATTACTATCTGGAATATATTCTGAAATTTCAAAGGATTATATTGAGAAATTTAACATCGACTATAATGGAAGTTTTGTTATATGATTTCCTTGTCAAAAATTGCTTCTGCTGCATGTTCAAGGTGTCAAAAAATTTCAGTCATCTAGATGTTTCCAAAACAAATGCTGAGTTACTTACATGAAAATATTTTCATCAATATGAACTATTTGTTGTCCTATAAATATACACAAACCTGAGTCTAAGTCGCTAACCTTCCATATTTGTTCTATATTGTCAGTCACCAGATGGAAAAGCGGAAATGCAACACTGCCACGTGTGCGACTCAACGCCTGGCAAATTTCTTGGTTCGTACTAGCAATAATCTTGGTGCCATTCTCTCGCCTACCAATGTGGGATCCAATACATATGGCAAGAGAAACACAATTGAGATTTTAAACAGGGGACCATTGAATTACTTACCACTTTAGAAGGTCAACGCACCCCTATCATTCTTACTTTCATGTATAAAAATATTCTAGTGATTTCCTGTGTAAGTTAACATTAGCATGAACATAAGTTTTTATGTACTATGTTTGTTAGCACTACATATAAATTGTTATGGTAAGAATTGTTTTAACTTTAATGCTAATTAAGACCCCATCATAAAAAGTCAATGTCTTTAAAAATGAAATGTTCTTGCTATAGATATTTATTTTGAAAACATATTAAAAAGTCATTCTTTTGCCTATATCTTTATGATCTGAGTTTGAGAACAAAAGAGAAAATAGTATTTGGAAACTTGGTAAATTGTAAACAACGGAGAGTGAAGTTAAGCACATTAAAAGTCAACAATTATAAGGACCCTTGTTAAGCAATTCTTTTTTGCATTGGATTTCTCAAATGTTTAGATAAAATGCTATTTAAAAAATAATTAATTTTTGCTCCTGACTCAGTCAAAATATTTTTTTAAATTATATTCTTTGCTGTATTGTTGGTATTAGAAGTTATTTAAGAATATAAAGGCAATTTGTGTTTATGAGGGTTTCATTGTGTGTTGTCATTTGATGACCTTTTATTAAACATAAATGCCCTTTTTTCTGTTCAAGTGGCTTACAGCAAACCTCGGTCATATTCTGATACAGGATATTGCAAAGGCAACTTGTGTTCCTCTTAATCATGTATGTCTTCAGTTAAAAGACCACAGAGTTATATATTTTATGGTAACTTATTTTGTTTGTTAAACTAATTGGACATTTCTGGCAGAGGTTACATGTGTGTGATACACTTTTCTTGAAGAAAACTGTTGAATTGGACATGAAATGTAATGTTTCCTCTAATTCTCATTCTTACAGGGGTTCTTGTTTTATCCTGACCATGATTTAGTCACCTTTGGAAGTAGCATTAACCCAGAACAACTGCTATCATGTTGTGTTATGCCATTCCTAAAGACACTAAACTTGTATTTAAAAAAAATAGAAAAAAATCTCATTTTTAATGGGAATCTAACTTGTTAACTTGACTTATACACTAAAATTTCCCCTTATGAAGTGTGCCTTAGATTACCATATTTTAGTTGTGTGTGTATGAGTGTATAGCAACAGATGATATTTATAATGATTTTATGTCATAAGTTGCACGTTAAAATAAATGAATGTATAAATTCCTATTTGTGATATTCGACTGTCAGCCCTTCTTTCAAAGTAGATTTGAGTTCAACATTTTAAATTGAGTAAGGTGTGATTAAGTTACAATTTCTTAAACTTCCTTATTTAAAATTTTCCTATAATAGTCTGCTTTAAATAAAACTCTATTGCATATCATGTCTATATCAACTTTCCAATCTATCTTTGAAGAGTTAAAAAAATGTAATGAGTGTATATGATATTCAAGGACAATGTATATAGTAGCAGATAAATATCAGGAATATGATGAGAAGAGTTATGTGTAGTTATAGTGACCTAACAACCTTTGGTGCTAAGGAGTAAAATGTAGTCAGGGTGGCTATGTAACTTATTCCAGCTGGAAGATTTTGGAGAAGAAAAGAGTCACTATATTGATATGAGAGATATTAATAGTAAACACTCTCAAGTTTATTCATTAAATTTATTATCAAAGTAAAACATTTGAACAAATTCCATAGTGTTTTCTTAGCTGGCAGGCAGTAGGGATTTAAATATATAAAAGTTGGGAATGCTTTATTGCATGAGGCTTACCAAATACTTTTCCAGATTTTTTATAATTACTTGTGAAAATAATGAGTAAAATTCAATTGATGTAATTGGAGATATCAACAGTAAGTTTTGATGTTTATGTTTGTCCCAATTTTTCTCATTATGTCTATGATACCTGAATTCACAGGTACTCTTGAATAATCTAGAAGTGGGTTAATCCTCCAAATACTAATATGCATGCCACAAATGATATTTCACTAGACAACTAAAAATACAAATGATTCCTCTATCTTCCATGTTGCGATACAGAGTCAGACATAGAATTTATTTAGTAATGCTACGTTTAAAACTGGAAATTCTCTTGAGCACGTTTAGAGAACATTATGCAATGAGCCTCTCACTTCTCTGAAGCCTGAATATCATTACCTAGCAATATTATGCAGAATACCTTTTGGTCAAGAGTAGAAAAGTCCAGTGAGTCCAAATCTCCTTTGAGTACAAAACAGGCTTTCTATATAAAGTAGGGGAAATTATTCTTTTTCTACCAATTATTTTCCTTTTCACACACAGACTACTCAAAGCTATGGAAAGATTCATTTTCCACTCAATGCATTTGCAGGAGGCATTATTAGTGCTCACCAATATCCTCTTTCTTGAGAATATAAGAGATTGTAGTCTTAGCCCTTTTGCATTCAGGTGAGGCCATGTGGCTGATTCTGGCAAGTGAAATATTAGCAGAAGTGATGTGTGTCATTTTCAGGGTGGTCTACTAGGTGAAAAGCCTATCTTTCTCTTTCTTTCGCTGCAGCACTTCCTGATGAGGAGGCCTCTTATCAGGCTGGAGCCCTGAGTGACTTCATGGTGAACATTCCTACTAATCTGTCTTGGACATGGAGTAGGATCAAGAAATAAGCTTTTGTGACTCTTCTCTACAACCTACCATAATATAATAACCAAAGTCAGACTGTCACCCTAACAAAGCTGCTTCTCTTGTCAACTCCACTGAATTTAATAATAGCATACTATGCTCCCACTATAGTTCAGTCTTGGTATCTTGGAATTATCACCAGCTGCTCAAATTCCACATTCCACATGCTCAAGTCAGTTACCAAGACACATGTACTTGAAAGCGTCTTTGCTATTAGGATATGTTTCTTCCTTCTTCTTCTGTTGCAACCAGTGTAACTCCAGTCTATTGTAAGCCAGAACCCTACAGTAACCTACTGTAGTTTCCTAATGCATGTTTCTTACTACATCAGTCTTCTACACAGAATTTTTAAAAGACTTATTCTTAACCTAAAATTCATCAAATTCTTTATCCTAACATTCAAGTCCCACTATAAATTAATCCTAATCTTTTCCAGCTTTATTGGACATCATCTCACTTTATACATTTATTCCCTGCTAAATTCTTTGGTTGTTTTAGTTGTTTCTGTTCTATCATCACGTGTCCTCTTCTTTTCCAGTCTCTATCTTTTCCTTCCATTCCCTCTAGCTGAACAACTGTCCCTAGTGCAACCTTTTTAAATCTTTTAATGACAAAGTCAAGATCTATCATCATTCCCTTCTTGAATATGACTTCTCCACCCACTGAGCTGTTACCACACCTTGAGGATATCTTTTAGATTCAAAAGAAATATGTAATTTGAGTAATTATATTATTGCTACTTTGTGTTAAAAATACCGCATTGCTATGTTGTTTCTGTATTATTTGTGTGACTGACACATTTTTCTCCCACACTGCTATGTTCCTAAGGGCAGAAACTCAGACTTAATTATTCTCCATTCCACAAATATTCTTTTTATAACTAAGGAGCTTAAGCCTATTTACACATTCTGGAGAAAAGTAAGCTACTTGAGTAGTTTCCATTTTCTGTCCTTGATACTGTACTGGCATAGAGCTGAACAGTTTTTGTCTTCGGAAAATGACTTGACATTTACCACCAACATCTTTTGGTATGGAATGTAATTTACATATGCCAGAACATATTAATTATGGTTTTCTTGCCTTGAGTTACTAAACCTTTAGGAAGTTAATTCCATCACCTAATAAGATAAACATAGTATAACACAATTAAATATTTAAATTCCATAAAATAATAATTGAAATACAATCCTAAATTTCCATATTAAGTGGGATTAAGTAACTTCCAGAGTAAATGGGCTTCCTAGTGGAGTGAGACAGAAGCAAATAGTCATATTTCACAACTCTTTGTAAGAAAAATGCCCTTTCATTTGAAAAATGATGAAATATGCTAGCATCTTTACCTTTCCCATTACTATTCATTTAGGCTATACATTGAATTTATAAACAGATTTCATAAAATTTAAATTTTGGCCTATTGCTTAAACTTTGAAAATTATTTAATTTTTTATTACTTTTGTCAGAACATAGTGTAGATTGGTCATTTCTATTCATTTGTCTCTTTAACCTATGTTATTTGGAAAATATTTATTGTAGCTGAAACGTTTCTACTTTGAAACATTTATTGAGAGTGCATAATGAGATACCAAGGAACACAGTGAGTCATAGTCTTATAGCATTTCCAACAGAAGAAATTAAGACACTAAGCATATTGGAAATCCATCCCTGATGCTCAGACATTCCTTGATAATTTAGTCAATCAGGGAGAAATGGATTAAATATTTGTGCTAAGATTTATCAATTTAGAAGCCAAACAGAAACTAAAACTTTACATATTAACAGCCAAGTTTTTGTGGATGAGTCAACACATAAATTAGTAAAATAGCTATATCATTCATTTGGCCTATAATTAATATACTTAAGGGTATTAACCATCACACTTTATATTGTCGGGGATTAGGGCAACTCTCAATGATTAAAAACTAAATAAAAAAAATAAAAAATAAAAAAAATAAAAACTAAATCATACCATGGCAGTTACTTCTATTACAGCTAATATTTTTCTTCTGGGGATTCAGAGACCTTTTCTGCATAGTGACTGCCATGCTCTAATACCTAAACACTTTCAGTTAGGATTCCATAAGAAGATCCTGTAACAATAAGAATACAAATACATGCTTTACAGATCACAAGGTAGATCACAAGCTTTTTGTGATGGGTGGGATCAGGTATTCTCTTTAGTTAAAGTAATTGAAATAATCTAAAAAGGCAAATCTAGTATTAAAACTCCATAGTACAGTTTTGGGAAAAAGCCAATTTATGCTTTTGGACATCTGCAAAATACTGTTTATGTGATAATTATTTAAATGGGCTTATATACCTAGGAAAGAAAGCTATATAATACAGTATCACGTTTCTATTGCTAAAGAAATCACTGAGTAACAAGTTCCAGTGGAAAAGTCCATGATGTTTCCAAGGTCTCTTGGTCATCTACAAATGGTGAGAAATACACCTATGTTGGGTAAGTAATGGCAGATTTTTTAAAAATTGCTGTCAAATTCTTCACTTTTTCTTAGTTACATAGGAAATATCAGTAGCATCCCTGGTGATTTTGGACTTGATATTTCTTCACAATGATAGTGTAGAAATGCTTATGAAGTGAAAAAATAAACTAGAGTATAGACCAGATATCTGAATTTTGATGTATCATTATTGACATGAAAATGTAGGTCTTTTGTGTAGGTCTCAGAAAAGTTAAGAATACACATTCCTCTTACCACAGGGCATAGGAAGGCCTTGTCTTTCTCAGAGGAGGGAACTACCATTTTGCTTCTGGTCACCATGGAGATGAAGATGGGAGATTTACATTTGTTCCAGAGCAACACTCTTTGGAATGACTAAGGGAGAGCTGATCAATGTATGTCCTCCTGTGTACCTTACAATAGGAAAGCTATCCAGACTAGAGTCATTTAGACTTGGGTGATCATGATTAAGTTACTCTGAACCTCTCTTCATATGTGACGTGAAAAGAATAATAATTAATTCAGAGATTGACTATGAAGATGAAAAGTCATTGATGAAAATAGTTAAGATTTTGACTATAAATCTGTCCTACAATAAATGCTGGTTGTCTCCCTTTCCCTTTGGAGAAGAATTCTCCTCTCTCCCTCTAAAGCATTTCTTTGGATCCCTGGGTGGCTCAGTGGTTTAGCGCCTGCCTTCATGCCCAGGGTGTGATCCTGGAGTCCCGGGATCGAGTCCCACATCAGGGTCCCTGCATGGAGCCTGCTTCTCCCTTTGCCTGTGTCTCTGCCTCTGTGTGTGTGTCTATCATGAATAAATAAATAAAATCTTTAAAAAATAATAAAGCATTTCCCACAAAAGCAAGCTTTCCACAGCAGAATGAATTGGGCTACACTTTGAAAGGGGGAGGTACCTGCCCACTGTAGAGCTAAGGATGGTGCTTGAGGAAGCATATAACATGCTTTTACTCTATTCTATATCTGAATATGCATATCTGTTTATCCATCTCAGCTTGTGCTCAGTACAATTTAATTGGTACCCATTAATTGCTAAGCACTCGTTGTCTTCCAATTTAGAGCTCCATTTATGGCATGCTCAGTATGTACCAGATACTATTTTAAGTTTATTCAGGTGTATTATCTGATTTAATCCTCATAAATCCTATTAAATAAATACTGTTATTTCCAGTTGTAAAGTAGATAACTTCTGGAGATTTTTTGTACCATATGGTGACTATAGTTAAGAATACTGTTTTGTATGTTTGAAAGGTGCTAAGAGAGTAGATCTTAAAAGTTCTTTTTGTTTGTTTTTTAAAGATTTTATTTATTCTTGAGAGACACACACAGAGAGAGAGGCAGAGACACAGGCAGAGGGAGAAGCAGGCTCCATGAAGGGAGCCTAATGTGGGATTTGATCCTGGGACTCCAGGATTATGCCCTGGGCGGAAGGCAGGCGCCAAACTGCTGAGCCACCCAGGGATCCCCTAAAAGTTCTTATCATAGGAAAAAACATTCGTGACCAAGTGTGGGTGATAGCTATCAACTAGACATATTGTGGTTATCATTTTCAGTATATACATATATTCATCATTATAGTGTACATCTGAAATAATATATGTCAATAATGTCCAATAAAAAGTATAATTTTTATCCCTCTTTTGCAAATGAAAAAACTGAGGCTGTTTGACCTTGAGGGTCATTTCACTTTCTTCTGCTTCAGTTTGTACCAAGTATAATACAACTCCCATGGCAGAGCCAAGATATTACCCTAAATATTCACCATTCCTCATGTTTGCTGAGCACCTATTATATTCCAGGCACTCTTCAAAGTGCATGGGATGCATCAATAATCCAGACAGACAGAACCTCTATCTGCATGGAATTTGCATCCTAGTTTGGGGGGTTACAGGTTCAAGAGCTGTGCCCTTAGCCACTATGGTATACTGCTTCCCCCAACCTCAATTTTCCCTAATTTCTTAATTTGTAAAATCTTTCATTTTCCTTTCATAGCTTAATAGACTAAATCACAAAAATTTTGAAGAAACCAAAATTCTGACCAGACGGAATTAGGAGAAAAAAGACTCTATTTTTAAAGTACTGTCTACATACACTTTATATACATATGTACATTTTATGTATATGTTATTGCTGATTTTCACAAAACTCTATGAGGCTGGTATTTTAAACCATTTACTGATAAGAACTAAGGAGCAAAACAATGAGCTGACATAAAAATTTCATTCTGCAAAAGTAGAGAATAATGATAGGGATTTCCTTACTGTCTTAAAACAATTGCATATTTCAAAATACAGGGATTATATCTTTAAAAGAAAACTTGTCCAAGATCACACAGTTAATATAATCATTCCAATAGTGGAACTCAGGTTTATCAAAGTCCAGACAATTTCTCTACATCATGTTCAAAGAAAAATATTTTTATTCTACTTCCACTATGTCCTGTGGTTTATTTTATGTAGAACCCTGCCAAATTAGCTTGTCTTGGAACTGGATAAACAGGTCAGGCAAAAGAATAATGGGACAAAAATATCTTCTCAAAATATGAACAACTTGTTTGATGTTGAGAATAACAATCTTTACTCAGTATGAGATAGTTTTGCCTTGTTTTTTTTTTTGTTCTTTAATAGTTTCAACTGAAAGTTTGAAAAATTGAATATACTTATTGAATATTTCTCATACTGAAAGATTCCTTGTAACTTATCTTGATTCCCATCCTTCACCAAATTCAACTTGCATTTTCATATTGAGTTTTCTATTGAGACTTTTATTTCTTTGTTCTGTATACAACTAAGAAAATTTTCTCTTGTGGTTTAACAAAAACTCAGCTGAGTGAATGGGCCCTCGTTTTGGAATTATTCCATTCAAGTCTTTTCCATGAGAGTTCAGAACTCATTTTTATCTGCATTGCTATAGCACTTCTCTTGTATGTTAACTTCAATGTACTTCACACATTATGCTCCACAACTGTGGTCATATGATTTGCTTATCTTGCAGTATTCTCCCTTCATCCTCTAGGAATCTACCTCCAGGTTCTTCTCAAATACCACATTTTCCAGGGAATCTCTCATGATTCTTTTAGCTCTTCTCTGGATTTACATAGCTCTTATTTGTATTACTCTTCTAATATCAGTTTATTCAAACATTTACTCAATCACTCAATAAATTTTTATTCAGCTCACTTTGGTATTTGATAATACTTTACTAGTCGGAATTTTGATAACATTGTGATCATGTTCATAGTTTCTATCTTGTACTTCGGTTATATATGCACAAGTGTTATTGCTTCATGTAGCCTGTAAACTACCTGAGAGCAAGGAAGTATGAGTCATCTCTGTAATCCCAATAGTATTTAAGCCCATTACTCAAATATAGCAGGCACTCAATATATATTGTTTAAACAAACATACTCTGAAAAATGAACAAATGAATGAGCAAAAATAATATAAATTTATGATATGTGTGATAAATTTGATAGAATATGAAAATTTACACCTTTTGTAAACAGGTGATAATAATTGTAGGGTTTTATTAAAAAGTAGGAATAAAATATGCAAGGTACCTCACCCATCTTGGGTGTTCAATCAGTGAATGATAGCTATTATAGCCATGGTAACTATACACAAAGAAAGGAACAATATGGTATTAAAGTAGGTGCTTTTGTTATTGATAGCAAACAAAAAAGATTTAAAAAGAAAAAAGGGGAGGGAGAGAGAAAAAAGATAAAGGTAGGTAACAAAAGTGGGCTCAAAACAATAAGGAGAAGTGTTCAAGGAGACAAAAGGGAAATAGAATAAAGACAATAATCTACTCAAATCCTAAATAGGATTTGTATCACAAGACACTTTTCCTGCTCCAATAACCAATGATGCAAAGGCACTTGTCCTGCACAGCATGTCTAGAATTACAAAATTTTACAAAGCCATAAAAGATGTAGGTTCTAAAAGTCCACCCTCTTTGCTGTAAAAAACATTCCTTTAGTTAGGTAGAACCAAGGTCATGATCAGTAAGAAGTGGCACACAAATCCTTACAAGGAAATCATAGATATTGTAGAAAAAGCAAATCTGGTTGAGTTTACCTGGGTTGGAAATAGATTAGAAGAATAAGAGCAAATTCTAAAATTTTTAAAGGATGGAATTTAAGTGGCCAGAAATATTACTACATATATAACAAACTATATATTAATAAATTTAATACTTTTAAAACTGAAATCAAGGATAAGCATTATAAAAAAGAAAAGTAATTTTATCAAAAAACTGTAGACTTAAAAAAATATTTTCATCTTCCTTTTAATTATCCTTTAAACATGTAACTGTAACATGTAAGAAAAGTAATTTTATCAAAAAACTGTAGACTTAAAAAAAATCTTTTCATCTTCCTTTTAATTATCCTTTAAACATGTAAACATGGGGCCTATGTAACTGACATGCTGAAATACTTAGTGTGAACTCACCTGAAGGCTAGGATCCTGTGGCCCTACACACATATAGTTGTGATAAAATTGTTTACAATAATTGACTTTATTTTATTAAATATATGCCTCCACTTCCAGAAATATGAGTGATCTGAATAAGCCAACAAGTCTTGCTTGAACAAAACTCCAATCCAAATTAACCCCCATAACTTTCTATGATTTGAAATCTATAATTTTCCTTTTAAGTGTTTTTAGTTCAAAAGTCCTTCAGTAAAAGACAATTCATTCTTGATGGGGAAATCTTTACTATCAACTAATACCCTGGTTGAAGTATGTTAACAGCTACCTAAGAACAAACCCTTGGAGAATGGAATAGGTACCTGAAGACAAGAAAAGAGGTGGGTGGGTGGGGGTAGGACTCCAGCTGCAAGGAAGAGAAAGGAGAAGGGCAGGGGGAAAAGACATAAAAGGTCCTGGTTACCTTATAGTTTCTCAGATCAGGCTTTGGGGCCTACCTTCATTTGTAACCATTTGTTGCACACAGTTAGGCATGATCATTGTTGAAAGCACCAGTTCTACCCTGGTTACAAAGATTTTTTTAAATTTAATTTAATTTAATTTAATTTAATTTAATTAATTTAATTTAACTTAATTCATTCATAAGAGACACATGGAAAGAGAGGCAGAGACACAGGCAGTGCGAGAAGCAGGCTCCATGCAGGGAACCGGATACGGGACTTGATCCTGCGACTCTAGTATCATGCCCTGGCTGAAGGCAGGCGCTAAACCACCAAACCGGGGATCCCTGGGTGGCGCAGCGGTTTGGCGCCTGCCTTTGGCCCAGGGCGCGATCCTGGAGACCCGGGATCGAGTCCCACGTCGGGCTCCCGGTGCATGGAGCCTGCTTCTCCCTCTGCCTATGTCTCTGCCTCTCTCTCTCTCTCTCTGTGACTATCATTAAAAAAACAAAAACAAAACAACAACAACAACAAAAAAAACCACCAAGCCACCCAAGGATCCCCGGTTATAAAGTTCTAAATGTAGCCTGGGTCAGTAGGGTACAGAAGGCCGGCAAGACAAAACAGGGAAAACAAGGGGACTATGGAAACCATTTGTTTCTCTGAAACTTCCTCGGGCTTCCTGAGACAGTATTGGATCCTTAGGAACACTTTTGTTCAGAGTCCTCCACCTACAGAAATGGAACTGGAAAAAGACTCTCAAACAGAGCTACAGTCTTTGAGTATCTTGACATTCAAAGTCAATTTCTGGAGCTTTCCTTGAATTTAAGCTTATAATTAGTATCTGTCTATACCCAGGAGATATTGTTTAAGTGTGCTCAACTTCCATAATAGAAAAGTAAAATCAAAGAATTTGAGGATGTCCTGTTGTCATGGTGAAGAGCAAAAAATCAACAGGATACTGGAAGCTACTATAGTAAGGCTGCTGGTGTAATGGGAAGGATGGGCTTTATTTTATTTATTTTTATTTTTTAAAAGATTTTATTTATTTATTCATGAGAGACACACAGAGAGAGGCAGAGACACAGGCAGAGGGAGAAGCAGGCTCCATGAAGGGAGCCCGATGTGGGACTCGATCCCAGGACCCCAGGATCATGACCTGAGCCAAAGGCAGACGCTCACCCACTGAGCCACCCAGGCGTCCCAAAGGATGGGTTTTAGAATCAGGCTAACTTTTGTTAGGATCTAGCTCTTTTTCAAAACTTTATAAACATTTCTTAATTTCTTTTGGCCTTAATTTCCTCATTTACATATGCAAAATATAATATCTATTCTGCAGAGATAAAAGGATAGAGATAATGCATGAAAAGCATTTATTATGCAATTATACTTGGCTATACTACATTTAGCAACTTTTATTTTTTTAAGACTATATTTATTTGAAAGAGTGAGCATGAGTGAGGGGAGGGGTAGGGAGGGAGAGGGGGGAGGGGGAGAATCTCAAGCAGACTCCCTACTGAGCATGGAGCCAGGCATGAGGCTTGATACTAGTACCCTGAGATAATGACCTGAGTCAAGGTTAGAGGATTAACTGACTGAACCACCTAGGTGCTCCTGTAATTATTATTAACTCAGTTCTAGGGTGCAGCTTTGACCAGAGCATGAGGTATTAAGAATTTAAACAACCTCTCTACTTTCACATTTGGCTGCACCTTGATTCTGAATAACTTTATATAACAATCTAATGAAAGCTTAAATGTGTCTATTTTGAGACATAATGTGCTGAGGCTCTTCACTATCCTAAGTCTCACATATCTCTAGTATGTGCTGCTCTTTTGGTATATTTGAGTTTAGGAACTGAATCACCTACAATGGATACCGTGTTGCTTTACCACCAAAAATGAGCTTGGTCACTGTGACCAGTAATCTGAAGTAAATTTTTTTCCATCTATAATACAGGAAAGCATCAGGATATAATGTTTACATATCTTAAAAATAGCTCAACCATACAATTACATTTTACTACAAGTTTTTTTTGTTTTTGTTTTTTTGTTTTGTTTTGTTTTCATGAGAGACACAGAGAGAGAGAGAGAGAGAGGGAGAGGAAGAGAAAGAGGGAGAGACACAGGCAGAGGGAGAAGCAGGCTCCATGCAGAGAGCCCAATGTGGGACTCAATCCCAGGCCTCCAGAATCATGCCCTGGGCCAAAGGCAGGCATTAAACCACTGAGCCACCCAGGGATCCCCTTTACTATAAGTTTATATTGGGAACTTTGCTTAAGTATTAACTATCACCTATACACCTTTCTTTTCAGCCTGTTCTAGGAATGCATATTTACAACTTAATTAGCCACTTTTGGGGCACCTGGGTGACTCAGCCAGTTAAACATCTGACTCTTGATTTCAGCTCCGGTCATGATCTCAGGGTCATGAGATTGAGCTCTAGATCAGGTTCCATGCTCAGCAGGGAGTCTACTTGAGAATTCTCTCTCCCTCTGCTCCTCTCCACCCTGCTCCTGTTCTTTCTCTCTCTCAAATAAATAAATAAATAAATAAATAAATAAATAAATAAATAAATATTTTAAAATAATTTAATCTATATAAATATACTCAAGTGTATCCACGAGTTCCAGATGCAAATGAGATTATTAATAAGTTAAGATCCATTTGTACAGGGTTAGCAAATGATCAGTGTCCCAAATGGGAAACAGAAATGTGGAATAGTCTATTTTCTGCCCTTTCCTTCTGTATATAAGCAATTTATTCTCTCAGGTAAAGGCAAAAGATGATATAGCAAAATCAAAAACATATTCACTGCTCAAATGTATATTTCTGACATTGTAGTTCATATCAACTTTAGATATTAAAATATTAAGTAGTACTACCAATTAGCCCCATTTACCATGGATTTTAACACCAAATTTCACAGCATAGAGAATAGGAGTGCATAAACCGCAAATGATATAAGTGTCACTAGCAGATGAAGAAAAAAAAATCACATCCAAATAAAAGAAGATGAATAGGAAAAGAAACCAGGATGCCTTCAAAATGAGGTGCCTCTAGTGGGTTTTTCATAGTCCTAGCTCAGTGGCTGTTTTTCCATTTGAGAATGCAAATAAAATTACACAATTTCACTGGATCACCATATTATATTTTCCTAAAGTAAATTAAATCACAGATTATTACCACCAGAAAGATTTCTGATTTGTAATACAAAAATCTTAGTGAACCAAACCAATGTCAAACCCAATCTACATTCTCTCGTGCTTTTCCTGCATTAGCAACACAATACAGTTTACAGCATATATTTAGATGACATTTGAAACACCCAGGCTCCTGCTGCCACATATGAATTAATTCTAAATTTTTTAAAAGATTTTATTTATTTATTTATTTATTTATTTATTTATTTATTTATTTAATTTATGAGATACACACACACACACACACACACACACACACACAGGCAGAGGGAGAAGCAGCAAAGCCTGATGCAGGACTCTATCCCAGGACCGCAGGATCATACCCTGAGCTGAAGGCAGCAGCTCAACCGCTGAGCCACCCAGGCATCCCTAATTCTAACTTTCGAGCCCAGGGAGCCCAAATACCTCTGTTTTTTCGGGACTACCAAGGGACCATGAGGGATTAAGGATCTTGTCAGGATTTCTAGAATTGACTCAAATTGGAGATTTCTAAATCTTTTTGCTGGATCCTAAAAAGATTAGACATCCACAGGCATGTAATGAAAAATGATAAATGACGTAAAATACCTATGAGAAAACCTGACAAAAGCTTCAATAATTGGTAATTCCTGCTGTCTCATTGCTAGCCAAAATAATTAAAAAGTCGACGAGCTTGAACTTCATCTTATCCTTGTTCTCCCTCTAACTAGCTATATTAAGTAATTCTTTTTTTTTTCTTTAAGTAATCTCTACACCCAACATGTGGCTCAAACTCATGATCCTGAAATCAAGAGTCCCATGCTCTTCTGACTAAGCTATGCCAGGCATCCCTGTGTTAAGTAACTCTTAAGACATTTTCTACTTTCTGTCCTCATTTCAATAGGACATGTAATCTTATTTATATCTTGTCTTTTGAGAAATAAATGGCTATTTTGAAGATTTAAAATACTATATAAATTATTGAAATTAACATCATTATTATGAAAAATAAATTCAATAATAATAATAATAATAAATTCTACTTAAAAATCTCTCTTTATAAAGTAGCTCAAATTTGATTCACTTGCTTTGACTGTCCTAACCCACCTCTATCCTGACATAGATGACATGCTTTTAAATCTAAATCTATTACCATGATTCATAAAGAAGTCTTCAGACTAAATGGTAAAACATTATATATGTGTAGAAAATACTTAGGTAGAACAATCAGCCACAGTATATTGAAGTAAAGGGAGGATTGAAGGAAGGCAAATATATAATCCTAAGAAATCCTGTGGATTTCTAAGAAGTCCCATGTTTATTGTAAAGGATAAGTTGTTGAAAAAAGACTTTAAAGTTGAAATAATTCACCTTTGTGTTCCTGAACAGTATTTACATACAGAAATAGATCACAGTACAGACCCTTTGAACAAGTGGGATTTTTGATATCAGAGAAAAAGCCTTACTCTTTTCCCTACACTTCCTATAAAATTTACTTTATGGGGCCAGTTCTTTTCCTGATATTAAATGGAATCACAGACAGGTTGCTCTACTTTCTGTTGAATTTCAAAAGAAAAAAAAAAAAGCCCTTTGGTTAAATTAGTCCTGCAAAAAGGTATTTGAACTTCATTTAAATTGCAGCTTTTTTCCTCCCACTACAACATATCCAAGCTCTATGGTTGGGAAAAAGATCCTGGTTTCTCTATGTTCTGGGTCAGCTTCTCCTGGCCTCTTTCCTCAGCCCCACTTCAGGCCTCCCTTCACAGTTGGAGAAGTATGTTTCTGTGTCCTCCAGAGTTGAAACTTATATGAGGGATGTTAACAGGGCAGGAAATGTCATCCTTGCTTTCTATGGCCTTGAAAGTTATTTAAAACAGACTCTCTTGGCCCTTCTATGGGTCTTTGGATATGCTCCCCCTTCATTCATGATCACTAACCTGCAGTGTCCTCGGCAGGGTACATGCACTTCCTCTGACAGTCACACACAAGTTCTTCAAAATTTTGCATGCATCACCCACTTTGAGCCTCTCTGCTGAGGTCTCATCACTGCTCCATATAATCCAATCAGTCCAGGTGGAAGACTGACCCAAACTAGTGATGGTTGACCCACCACTGACTGGATATTGCTCCTTTTCAAATGTAGTTCTTGCTTCCTTCCACCTCCTGGCAGGAGGTTTCACTCACAGCTTTGCTTTCTAGACTTTTTAGCATGAGTCAGACACCAGTCCCTGTGTCCACCAAACTGCAGAGGACAAATATAAAGCCCTCTGAGCAAACCTGCACAAGCAGTGGGGGAGGGGTAAAGGGAGCCCATGCAGGGCTTATCTGATGATTGCAAGATCATGACTTTAGCTGAAACCAAGCGTTGAATACTTAACCAACTGAGCCACCAAGGTGCTCCTCTTATTTTTGAACTTTGAAAGAAAACAGCAATAAATGGTGTGTGTGTGTGTGTGTGTGTATGCATATATAGTATTTCAGGGGAGAAAGAGAGGAACATGGGGCTTGATCAGAATGAGAAAGATGGGTTTGGAGGAATTAAATAAACAAGGAGCAGTCTAAAAGACCATGGGCAAAGCAAGAGAAAAGAAATACTATCTGGAATCACTTTAACTCATTTCAAATGGTCTAAACCACTCGTAACTACGTATTTGAAAAAAATCAAAGTATATATCCATGTGTGTGTGTGTGTGTGAACAAGCAATATTATTACAATTACGTAGTCCAGCATTACACAGAATTTTTGTCAGTACCAGGAAATTATAGACAAAGTAATTAGAAAACCCAAGGAGTCATATTTCTGAGTAATACATTTTCATTGCATTTTTAAAAGCAAAAATAACTGAATTGAAACTCACAACAAACCAAATAAATGAACTCCCTTTACCTTATCATTCACCATCCTCTTCATTCACTGCTGCTTCTATACTGTAAGATCATCAGATTTTTTTAAATTACACACTGAGTAACCAATATGTATAAATCTCTGCACATGTGTAATGTAAGTGGAGCTTCTTGTCCTGCAGAGAGTCAGTTATAAATAAAGGAATCTTTGTTTATATAAGTTTTAATCCTTTGATAAAGTTTCTTTGGCTTTGAAGGTTATGTAAAACAGGTTATAGAAAAGATTAGTCACTTGGAACCAGGGACTCCTCCCTTGCTGTTTTTTCTTAACTGTTAACCCTTACATGTCTGTGGCTCTGACTATAACATCGTGTTAAAAGAGTAAAGAAAAAATCAGTTAGTGAGGAAGTAGTAAATTAAGAAGTATTTAACTTGCAAAGCCTTCAGTATTTTTCTTTTGTGCCTTAACAAGTCTTTCATAAGTCAAGGAATTACTTACTGGTTTCTCATTTATTAAACAAAAGGCTAATATGGTTAACATTAGTTTAATTTTCTGAGTGACTGGATAACCTAAGAAAAGATGATGCCAAAATAAGAATAAGCTTGGAAGCAATAAACTTGGAACACTGCTGTGGACAGGAACGTTCACTTCTATAGGGTACCACCATTTCTGAACAGTAGACTGATGGGAGAAAATCAATGTTTACCAATTATTTTATTGGTAACTTGCTACACAGATTGGATGAGTGAAAGATTAGGGGCTATGTCATGTGTTCAGGTGGTCATATCCAGGTAAAATGGATGAAAGATGAAAGGATGGTTAGATTAATATGCTACAAATGCTATGGGATGCTTACAAGCACTGGCTAAACCAGCTCTAGTGCTATGAGTTGTGGTCTTGGACATGCTCATTAGCTTCAGTTTTTTAACCCATGCTAAAGGGTAATTATGGCACCTACATCAAATAACAGCAGAGATTATCTTTCTTTCATTCAACAAATATTTGCCAAATGCCTATTCATGACAGACACTATCATGGTTGGTAAGAAGTGTAGATCTCTATAGATGTTTTTGTTCTGATAATAGGAAGACAATAAACAAGTCAACATAATAAGATTAAGAGGGAATCTCTTCCCCTCACTAGGCCTATTTAATAAATATATTTTAAAAACTCTAAGGGGCTGGGAGAGAGGCAGGATTATGATGGGACTTAATATTTTCAGAACTGAGATGTGTTTCTGAGGCCAATCTACCAACTCTGTTTATAATTTCATTTCCTGTGTACTTTTAGGTTTGAAGCTGTTTAGAAACAAAAGAAAGCTTTATTCTACCAACCATTCAGAAATTGTTTTAAGATAGCCATGGGGATCTTTGAACATATTTTTTTCAATTCTTATTTTTAAAGTGAATAACAAACTCACTTTTTGAGTGACTGTGTTCTATCTTGTCTGTAAGCCCTGCCCCAATCACACACACACACATAGACACACACAGACTACACACACACACACACACACTAAAAGGGGGTAGCCTGCTTTACTGACTCCACATGCCTGTCTGCCTGGGACTTTTATTTGGCAACTTACAGAACCAGGATCTTCGACATGATACTGACCAGGCTGGATTTTTATCTGCAAAGAAGGGACTGGGATACACCTTTAGTGAACAGCTTTTCCAGTGGACTCACCAGCCAAGTGCAAAGGAACACACACACAGATCTTTAGGTACAACGCAGAATATGGTTATGTAGTACTGAACATTTTCAATAAAATATATTTATTCAAAGAAGAGGCATCCAAAAATAACAGAAGCCTTCTTTAAACTCCTTTTACTGTTTGCTTCCCTCAAGTCCTCATCTCAAATTTGCAGCTCTGGATATAGTGTTCTTTGGTAATAATTCCACCATAAAGATTCTGATAGTCTGGATCATAGGATTGAGTTTCTTGCCGCATTGGAAGATGTGGCAACTATTGAGTGATAACTCATTAAACCCTAAGTTCTGGCCGAAATATCATCTCACCACACTGGCAAGCATGCTGTATTGATGCTCGTTCTAAAACCATACAATATACAGACGAACCATTGGGTGGATAAGATTAAAGAGGGTTCAGAAAACTATGCTTTGGGGCTAAATCTGGCCTGCTATTTACTTTTGTAATCAAAGTTTTATTGGAACACAGCCACACTCAACCATTTAAATTTTGTCTCTGGCTGCTGTCAATAAAAGCATTGAATAGTTGTGACAGTGATCTTATAGCCTACAAAACCTAAATTTTTACTATTTAATCCTTTACAGAAAAAGTTTGCTGACCCCTAGTATAGAATAATGCTTTTAGTAGTAGCAATATCAGTGTGAAGTCATGTCAGCTGAAGTTCTGATAAAAATTGGGACTTACGGAGATCCCTGGGTGGCGCAGCGGTTTAGCGCCTGCCTTTGGCCCAGGGCCCGATCCTGGAGACTCGGGATCGAGTCCCACGTCGGGCTCCCTGCATGGAGCCTGCTTCTCTCTCTGCCTGTGTCTCTGCCTCTCTCTCTCTCTGTGTGACTATCATAAATAAATAAAAATTAAAGAAAAAAATTGGGACTTATGGCTATTCAGACATCAATGTGAAGTGCTGGAAAGAGTCTATGTGTGGCTAGTGACCCACTACCATCCTTTCCTCACATAATCTTTGAATTGTGGTTTTATCAGTGAGTAGTGTGGTTCAGAAGCTTCGTTCCGAGTCTGCATATCCGACTTACCTCTCTCTGAACTTAAAACAACTATGTGTGTTCCCTTCACTCTATTACACACATTCTTTCCTCTCAGCACTTGTTAGGGAGTTCCCTCATAACTTTTTAAAAATATATTTATAGTATTTATTTTTTCAAGTTTTATTTAAATTCCGGTTAGTTAACCAACAGTGTAATATTAGTTTCAAGTATACAATTTAGTGATTCAACACTTATATACAACACCAAGTGCTCATCACAAGTGCCCTCCTTAATCATCATCATGTATTTACCCCATCTTCCCACCCACCTCCCCTCTGGTAACCATCAGTTTGTTCTCTATAGTTAAGAGTCTTTTGTTTTTCTTTTTTGCTTTTGTTTTTTGTTTGTTTGTTTTTTTTTTTTTTTTTTTGGTTTGTCTCTTTTTTTTCCTCTATGATTATTTTGTTTTTTAAATTCCACATATAAGTGAAATCACATGGTATTTGTCTTTCTCTCACTGACTTACTTCACTAACATTATGCTCTCTAGCTCCAACTGCATCATTGCAAATAGCAAGACTTCATTCTTTCTTATGGCCAAGTAATATTCCATTGCATGTATATGCCATATCTTCTTTATCCATTCAGGACCATAGCAACTTATTAGATATGTCTCCCTGAGGTAAGGGAAACAAAGGCAAAAATAAACTATTGGGGATTCATCAAAATAAAAATTTTCTGCACAGTGAAGAAAACAATCAATAAAACTGAAAGGTTTTAGGAATGGGAGGAGATATTTGCAAATGACTTCTCTGATAAAGTGTTAGAATCCAAAATATATTTAAAAAGACTTATACAATTCAACACCCAAAGCCCAAATAATCCAATTTTAAAAAGGGCAGAATACATGAATAGACATTTTCTGAAGAAGATATACAGATGGCCAACAGACACATGAAAAGATACTAAATATCATTTATCATCAGGGAAATATAAATCAAAACCACAATGAAATATAACCTCACACCTGTTAGAACGGCTAAAATCAGCAGTTAAAAACAAAAACAAAAACAAAAAAAACAGGTGTTGACCAGGTTATGGAGAAAGGAGAACCCTCTTGCACTGTTTTTGGCAATGCAAACTGATGAAACCGCTCTGAAAAACATAGAGATTCCTCAAAAAGTTAAAAATAGAACTATCTTATGATACAGCAATTGCACTATTAGTAATTATTCAAAATAATACAAAAAAACACCTTACTAATTCAAAGTGAGACGTGCATCTCTCATAATTTTTTTTCTGTACTCTGTTTTTAAAATGTGGAAAGTTACCTTTTTAGGAAATCCTTAATTTAGACACAAACATATTTTATGGGGCTTCAGGAACACAAAATTAGTTTGATCATACATACTTCTTGGTTTACTTGTTCCCATCTTTGTCCATGCATGGATGCTTTTATTTGCAAAGCCTAGACCTTATCAATAAACTGCATCTAACTGTCTAATTTTCCTCAACCCACCTCCTGTCTCACACAGCTCAAGGTAACCATCCACCTGAATCTTGTGTTCATTGTGAATCTTTCGTTCATCATTTCTTTGCTTTCATTTTTATGTAGCTTTGCATTTATGCATATTCCTGGAGAGAGAGAGTGTGTGTGTGCACCCATGCATACATGTATATATTTAATTGTTTTAAACTTCATAAAGAAAGTTTCAGGCTGTGTGTAATTTGAGGGTACTCAAATTTTTTACCTATTGCTGTGATTCATTTATTTTGGTGGATATTATATCATTGTAGTTATTTATTTTTATTGCCAAATAAAACTCCATTGGGTAAATTTACCACAGTTAAGTTATCACTTTGCCTTTGAGGACATGTGGATTTGTGAGATTACAGAAAATATGTATTGGTCCCTGCTTCTTGTTCCTGGTACAGAGCTCCCCAAACCCTTTTAATTTCTAAAGTGATATGAGCACTAAGGGTATCTTGTTCTAATATTTGTTTTTGACCCCACCCCTGACACAGGGTTCCTGGATATTCTATTGAGAGAACTCTAGATGGGATCCTGGGAGGGCTCCTGCATGTGGGCTGATCACAGAAAGACCAAACTATGATTAAAAGCTTGGAATTTTCAGTTTCACTCTCCCCCCGCCCCCATCTTACAATCTGAGGAGAGATGCTGGAAATGGACTCAAATATTGATCATGTTTATGTAAGAAAGACTCTATACAATCCCAATAGTATGGGGTTCAGAGAGCTTCCAGTTTGGAGAATACAACCCCGTACCAGAAGGGTGACATACCACAACTTCATGGAGACAGAAGGGCCTGAACTTAAGACCCTCTTGGACCTTGCTATATGTATATCCCCACCTGGCTGTTCATCTTTGTTCTTTATCATATATTTAACAAACTGGTAAATATAACTGTTTCCTTGAGTTCTGTGAGCTACTCCAGCAAATTAATCAAACCTGAGGAAGGATAATGTGAACCTGTGATTTGTAGCCAAATCGAATAGAAGTCGTGGGTAACCTGGGAGATGTACTATTTGTAATTGGCATCTGAAGTTGAGGGCAGTCTTCTGGAATAGAGGCCTTGTGAGATCTGACTCTCTCTCTAAGTAGATAGTGTTGGAATTAAGTACAATTGTAGGACACCCAGCTAGTGTTTCAGAGAATTGCTTGATATGGGGAAAACCTCACACACATCTGGTAACCACAAGTGTCAGAAGTCAAGTGCCCTGTATGAATGTGGTAGTGGTGTCAAAGTAAAGATATACAGAAGAGAAAGATAGGAGGAAAGAATTGGATTTTTTCCCTATGCAAAAGGGAGAACTGTAATTTTCAAACACAGAAATGCTTCTCTGGATTTTGCTATTAAGAAGACCTCTTGTTGTACAAGTGCAAAAACTTCTTTTGAAAATAGACTTACCTGTGGGAGGATGCAACTGAGGGGATGTGAATGTTCAACTTTAGGAGGTATATCCAAACTCTTTGCTGGTAATTATGTTACTTTATACTCAGCAGCAATGCATGGAAGATGCTATTGAAATACAGACTTGGTATTTTCAGACTTTTTCATTTTTCTCAAAAGGATGGATATAAAATGATATTTCACGATAATGATGTGTAATTCCTTGATATGATGTGTAATTCCTTGATTTAAAAAAGATTGGACATTTTTTAATATGTTTATTGGCTCTATGAGTTTATCCTGTGGTATGCCTGTTCATTTCTCTGGTCTATTTTTCTATTTGGCTGTTTGTGCTTTTATTCATGAGGAAGTGTTCTCTTATATTACTGATTCTAATTTGTTAGCTCTAGGCATTGTAAATATTTTCTCTCACTTTGTTACTTGTCATACTTGTCATTTCATTCTTTATGTTGGCTTTTGATGAACAAAAATTCTTACTTTTAGTATAGTCAGATTTTTCAATTTTTAAAAATATATTGCCAATGCCTATTTGTAACAAGAAAACTGTCCAAAATTTCTTTATTTAAATTTAATTAATTAACATAACATGTATTATTAGTTTCAGAAATAGAGTTCAGTGATTTATCAGTTGCATATAATGCCCAGTGTTCATTACATCACATGCTCTTCTTAATGTCCATCACCCAGATATACCATCTTCCCACCCACTTCCCCTCCAGCAATCCTATTTGTTTCCTATGATTAAGAGTCTCATATGGACTGTCTCCCTCTCTGATTTTGTCTTATTTTATTTTCCCCTCCCTTCCCTTATGATCCTCTGTTTTGTTTCTTAAATTCCACATATGAGTGAAATCATGGTAGTTGTCTTTCTCTGATTGAATTATTTCACTTAGCGAAATACCATCTAGTTCTACTCTTGCAAATAGTAAGAGTTCATTTTTCCAATGACTGAGTAATATTCCATTGTGTGTGTGTGTGTGTGTGTGTGTGTGTGTATAGTGATACACATATATCACTTCTTCTTTATCCATTAATCTGTCAATGGATATCTGGGCTCTTTCTATAGTTTGGCTATAGTGGACACTGCTGCTATAAACATAGGGATACAGGTGCTCCTTCAGATCACTATGTTTGTATCCTCTGGATAAATACCTAGTAGTGCAATTGCTGGGTCATAGGGTGACTCTATTTTCAACTTTCTGAGACACTCCCACACTGTTTTCAAGAGTGGTTGTATCACCTTGCATTCCCACCAGCAGTGTACAAGAGTTTCTTTTTTTCCCACATCTTCGCCATTTGTTGTTTCCTGTCTTGTTAATTTTAGTCATTCTGATTGGTGTGAGGTAGTAGTTCATTATGTTTTTTTAAAATATTTTATTAATTTATTCATAAGAGTCACAGAGAGAGAGGCAAAGATAAAACCAATTCAAAAATAAAGTGCTTGACACAGGCAGAGGGAGAAGAGGGCTCCATGCAGGGAGCCCGATGTGGGACTCGATCCTGGGATTCCAGGGTTATGCCTTGAGCTGAAGGCAGATGCTCAACTGCTGAGCCACCTAGGCATCTCTCTCATTGTGGTTTTGATTTGAATTTCCCTGATGTCAAAAGATGTTAGCATTTTTTGTGTGTCTGTTGGCCATTTGTATATCTTCTTTGGAAAAATATCTGTTCATATCTTCTGTCCATTTCTTAACGGGATCATTTGGTTTTTGGGCATTGAGTTTGTTAAGGTCTTTATAAATCTTGGATATTAGCCCTTTATCTGATAAGACACTTGCAAATATCTTCTCCTATTCTGTAGGTTGCCTTTTGATTTTGTTGACTGTTTCCTTTGCTATGTAAAAGTTTTTATATTGATAAAATCCCAATAGTTCATTTTTGCTTTTATTTCCTTTGTTTTTGGAGACATGTCTAGTAAGAAGTTATTGCAGCCGAGGTCACAAGTTCACTGCTGCTTGTGTTCTTCTCTAGGAATTTGATGGAGTCCTGTCTCAGATTTAGTCTTTCATCTATTTTGAGTTTATTTTTATGTATGGAGTGAGAAATAGTCCAGTTTCATTCTTCTGCATGTGGCTGTCCAATTTTCCCAACACCATTTGTTGAAGAGATTGTTTTTTTTTTCCATTGAGTATTCTTTCCTGACTTGTTAAAGATTACCATAGAGTTGAGGGTCCATTTCTTGGTTCTTTATTCTGTTCTACTAATCTATGTGTCTGTTTTTGTGCTAGTACCATACTGTCTTGATGACTACAGCTTTGTAATAGAGCTTAAAGTCTAGAATTGTGATGAACCCAGTTTTGATTTTCTTTCCAACATTCCTTTGGCTATTCAGGGTCTTTTTTGGTTCAATACAAATTTTAGGACTATTTGTTCCAATTCTGTGAAGTAAATTGACAGAATTTTTTTTCTAGAATTTAATTTTATTGTAGTACATTAAGAGTCATGTATGCCAGGAAAGCCAGTAATTATTCATAAGCTTAGTAGTTCACCACAGTTTTAGAAAGCACATAATACATTCAAATAAGGCATTACAGAAAGTTTTGTAAAGAATTAAGTGTGTCCTGCAATCCTTTTTAAAAAAAGCCTTGGTCCATTCTGAAAGATCAACATTGAATTTTTAAAAATCAAAAGAAAAGTTTTTTCCCACAAAAATACACGAAGACCCACTTGCTGGCATTTATATTTTGCGTGCCTGGGATAACAGGCCGGTGTTCAAAGGCAGTTCATAACAGGTTGTACCAGGACTCGTTGCATCTGATTTAGCACCAAGTAAGAGTAAATATCCCACTGAAGATGTAGCTGATTTTTTCATCCACCTCTCATCGCCCCACTCTTCCTGCCAGGCCACAGGACATAAGCACGCATCCTTGTTGCCCTACGAAGAAATCAAATTCTCTTCGCTTTTAAAGGGCTACTTACTCAGGCTACACACACAGGTGGAGTTCTTGCCCTGCTGACGGTGGCAGGGAAAGCCAGCAGCTGCCCACTGCTTTCACTAGGAATAAAGTCCTTCAACAAACTCAGTTACCTTCCTGTTCCTTTTTAACCTCTCATGTAAATCCTTTTAATTGCTACTAATTTGATTAGTTTACTAATTTTGATTGTTTACTTATTATGATTGTTAAGCGTGTCAGGGAAATTCTCCCCAGGCATAACTGATCTATTTCTACTTCCTGAGGACCCAGTATGCTTGCTTTTATGTAGGGCCATGGGTTTGCTTTTCTTCTTGTATTTTAATTTGTCACTCATCACAGCAGATTTTACATAGTGATCAAAAAGAGAAACTGGCAAGTAGATCCTAAAGCACATACTTATACTTCTTAACCTGAGTAATAATCTGAAAACACAAGACTAATTACATTTTCTGTTGATAATTCAACCTCAGTGCTTTTATAAGAACTTCCAATGTCAATTTCTAATAAATCATTTTTTTCAATACACATGTTCTCAAAACCTGTCATAGGAAAGTAATATTTTCCTATATGCTAATTTAACACAATTTTATAGCAGACTGAAAATTCTGAATAAACTGAAAGTTTATGACATAATAAATACAGTATATACGGTTAAGTTTTTAAGTTTCTTACTGTAAAGGCAACAGTGAATTTGCATCCTAAACTAATCTGCATATCTGGTTGCTTGTTTTCTAGAATTTGATAGTGTTTCACAAAACCATGTACCACAGTGCTAACGATGCTGGGTTTTGGCATCAGTCTACAACACATTTCTCTGATGAGATACTTTACCGAGTGACATGGAAATGTTTTTAGCTTCTCCAAAGAATAAGAAAATTTTTTATCAACCGCTTAGTCTTCTGAACAAAAGTTAATATTACTACCAATTGCTCTTTTAATTAGGACATCTGATGTTTTTAAATTACATACCCGTAGAAGATACCCTGGGTAGACAAAAAGATGAATCTTAGTATCGGACTCATTTGGCCCATTCTTAATTTCCAGAATGAAATCAGTAGAAGTGAAACTAATATAATTTTCAAAGAACTCATACATGCCAGTCTCAGAACACAGAGCTTCTAAATGCACAGGCGAGGAGTCTCTGCTCATCTTACTGGTGATGTACACTTTTCCTCATGGAGTAACTGATGCTTTCTGGTTTATTTGTGGAACTTTTGTTTGTAGGAAAGCATACACATGGGGCCAGATCTTGTTGGTTTCTGTTCCAGAGAAGGTTTCCAATACTCCCTTTTTCCGGTAATATTCCAGGACCGGGTGTGTTTGGACTTCATAAGCCTTGAGTCTCTTGACAACCGTCTCTGGCTTGTCATCATCCCGCTGAATGAGAGGCTCCCCTGTCAGGTCATCAATGCCCACGGCTTTGGGAGGGTTGAATTCGATGTTGTAGACTCGGCCGCTGGCCGGATGAATCCAGCGCGCGGTGAGACGCTGCTTAATGACTTCGAAGGGCACGTTCAGATTAACCACTGTGTCTGTTTGATAAGCTCCGTCCAGGGCTTCTGCCTGTGGAAGTGTCCTTGGAAAACCATCCAATAGCCAGCTATATTGGGTGAGGTTTTTCAGCTCATGAAAGGTCAGCCGAGTCATGACCTCATCCGGGATGAGCTTCCCTTGGTCAATGAAAGTCTTGGCTAACACACCAATTTCTGTGCCCCGAAGCATGTCGTCCCGGAGCAGGTCCCCGCTGGAGAGGTGCTTCAGCGCGAAGTGCCTGGTGATGCGCGACGACACGGTGCCCTTGCCGGAGCCCGGCGCCCCCATGATCACGGCGCGCAACAGCCGCGCGGACGCCCCCTTGGCCGCAGGGAGCCGGGCCGCGCGGGGGCTACGGCCTGGCTGCGCGCTCGCGGGGCTGCGGGCCAATTGATAGAATTTTGATAGGGATTTCATTGAATGTCTAAATTGCTCTAGGTAGCATAGACATTTTAACAGTATTTGTCCTTTCAATCCATGAGCATGGAACATTTTTCCATTTCTTTGTGTCTTCCTCAATTTCTTTCATCAGTGTTCTGTCAGTATACTGATTTTCTATATTCCTGTAGTATCTTCATTTTTTTTTGGATAGTTTGTGAAGAAAGTAGAGATAGGAACAAAGAAAACTAAACAAATAAAAAAGCAAGGCAACTATCAACTCCAGGAAAAACAAAAAGGTTGTACAAGACAAGAAGTGTAATTATAGTGTAATAGCAGCCGTGAATAATATTTATACAGTCATAACTATATAAACATTGAATATGTATTTAATCAGCATTATAATTAATGATACTGGGATGCTATCAAAAGCAGTATTGTATGTGTAGTTGTATGCATAATGGATTATTTGAGAGTTACATCTTCCATAGGAAGAAATAGATAAAAAGTATAAGGCCAGTTACTTAGTCAAAAAAAAGAAATGATGCCAGAAAAAAAAAATTGGGTAAAAAGAATATGTAAAGATGGGAACTGGTGTATATCAAAGAGAAGTCAAATCATGTTAAATTTCCTGAATTGTTTGGGAGGATAATGGAAGCATACACATTTTAGAAAAGTACAATGTTTTTGGTTTTTGAAAAGTCAAGTCTGAATGATAATTTATATGGTTAACCAACTGAAGACCTTCCATTGCAATATCTAATGGACATTTTTCAGTCTTCTTTTATTTAACTTATCAGTGGCATTTGACAAGTCTAGCATTCCTTTCTCCTGAAAACTCTCTTCACTTGGCTTTCAGGACACATTTGTTGGTTTTCCTCCTAACCTATGGGTGATTTACTTCTGTCTCCTCTGATGGACCCCCTTCTGCATGATCTTCTAACACTGGAATACCTCATGGCTCAGTTCTTAGTTGTTTTGACTATTTCATATGTTTACTTCCTCAGTGATCTTGTCTAGTTTAAAAGCTTATAAACACTCCCTACAGGCTGATCATTCACAAACAGATATATCCAACCTATTACTACCAAACTTCAAACATATGTCTACTCATCATTTCTACTGGATCTCTAATGGACATATCAAACTTAACATGCACAAAATAGAATAGATCTTCCCCTTCTCCCTTCTGTCACTTTAAAAAAGAAAGACCCTAGTCCACCTTCAGGTTTCTCCATCTCAGTAGATGACATATCATCCCATCATCCTCTGGCCACTTATGCCAAAAACTCTGGAGCAATATTTGCTTTTCTTTATCTTCCAGAATTCAGTGCTGATTTTTCCCAGAGGACATTTGGTCTGACCAGGATAAACAATTGCAAAATGGATCAATTTTTGTGGATTATGGGGCAGAATTTGACTAGAAAGGAAAAAAACAAGAGAAGTTGTTCAGCAAAGTGGGGATGGGATGAGGGGAGAGGAAGCTCTTGGTCACTAATGACTAGTGATTTTATGCCCACTTTTGTCCAGAACAGGACACTTTTATGTCACTTGTCCTGGGAGAATACTTCATGGCATTATTTTTCAGTTTTAGAAATGTCTAGCATACATAACAAATAATATATGATTAACTTCCCCAAATCCTGTTAATTCTTCCTTCAAAATATACCCAGAATCCAAATGCTTCTTTCTGATGCAAACCACCATCTCCTCTTATCTGATGCATTTTGTCTCTGATTTTGACCTTGCCTTCAGAGCATGTCACTCATGTTCAAAGCCCTGCAATGACCCCTCATTTCATTAAACAAGTGCAAAAGTTCTCACATGGCCTACAAAGCTCTACTTAATCTACCTCTTTCCTGATCGTTTCTCACCTCATATCTTACTTCTTTCATACTTACGTCTTTCTTCCTCAGAGCTCTGCTCCAGCCAGATTGGCTTCTTAGCAATGCCTTGTTCATGACAGATATGTTCCCATTTAGGGGTACACTTGCATTTACTGCCCACCACGTTGTCCTTGCTCCACCACTTATAATGCTCTTCTCCCAGACATCAGTATGACATTTTTCACTGCCTTCAAATCTTAGCTCAAACACCACCTTTTTAATGACTATTGACTTTGATGAAAATTGTAAATAGCACACCTCCACATGTATTATTGACCCCACTTTTTTCTAATTATTTTCCATACATTTAGCATTTTTCAAACATACAACCCTATATATTTTATTTATTTTAGTATGTCTTTCCCTGGTAGGGCAGAAAGTTTTGTTTAATTCACAGATATATTCCAAGTGCCTGGAACCAATGCCTGGCTCATAGCAGATGCTCAGTAAATATTTGTTGAATGAATAAATCAGTAAAAAATGTAATGATTTTTAATCTTTTAAATAACATTAGAATGATTGTGTTGGTTTGCATTTGCATAACCCACATGCTCACCTGCTAATTCATTTTATTATTTTCTTCATTACAAAAGTGAAATTTATTGATCTTATTGAGCATATTTGCCTAATTTTGATTAATACGAACTTTTACAAAACTGAAGAAATATATTCAAACTTAGAAATTTACTACATTAAATAGAATCCATGATGATTGGGAGGAAAACAAAGCCATTGCCTTGGAAAACGTATTTAAGTACATACCTGATACCTCAATCAGATCTAGACGTAATTATAGATATATAGGGGTGCCTGGGTGGCTCAATCAGTTAAGCATCTGACTCTTGATTTGGGCTCAGGTCATGATCTCATGGGTCATGGGATTGAGCCCCCTACCTCACTCCATGCTCAATGGGGAGGCTGCCTAGAGATTCTCTCCCTCTGTCCTCCCCCACTCATTCTCTCTCTCTCTCTCTCTCTCAAATAAATAAATCTTAAATATATAAATATATATGCAAATATAGATCTAGATGTGAACATTCATATAGATATGTACAATTATTAATTATAAATTTGTCTGCACAGTGACCTACTGCTTGCTCACTGCTAAGCAACCTCAATATAGGAAGGGTAGGAAATGAAAAACTGTGTCTAGTAAAATATGACATGCCTTTTCACAAAGTAAATTTACAGAAGGATTAATTTGGACTGGATTTGTAGGAATGATTAACATGAATTGACATCAGCTGTGGTCAGGAATGGCATAGGAAATAAAACCATCAGCAGAGTCTCCAAATTATAAATCATGTCATACCTACAGCAAAATGTTGCAGATAAATCATAGCGAGAAATACCACAATAAATCATCGAACTCCTTTGAGCTAAAAGCAATTTGTCTGACTTTGCAAATAATATAAAATACTGCCTTCAATTCTGTACATTTTCAAATACCACACTGAAGGGAAATCAGAGATGAGTAGTATGAATAAATCTAACTTGAAGACATGCTTTTCAAGATATAACAAGAGTGAACCAAATGCTTTTGTCTTCAGTTAACTAAATAAAAGTGTGCTAGATTAGGATTATGTTCAGCAATAAGAATAGAAAACTCATAAAGGTTTAAATATAGAGAGATTATCTCAGGCAACAAGAGACCTGGAGGTAGGCCATCCAGAGTTTTAAAAGAGGCTTAATTAAGCCTTAGAGAGGGGTTTTTCCATTTCTCCCCTGCGCATCATTAGCAAACATATCTTCATCTTCAAACTTCTGATCTCATGGTTGCAAGATAGTTGCTCTACCCCTAATCTCAGATCCACATTCCAGACAGGAAGAAGGAGAAAGAGAAAAGGAGGAGCTAGCAGTACCTGTGTCAGGAGAACAAAGGTTTCCTAAATTCCTGGCTGACTTGAACTTACTCAGTGGCCAGAACTATGTCTCATGGCCACCTCTGCCGCCAAAGGTATGGAAAGACAAATATTTTTAGGTAGCACACTGTCAATTTAAACAAAATTGGGATACTGTTAGTGAGGAAGAGGTGAAGAATGTATATTCAGTAACCAACAAAAAGCGGATGTATTATAAAGGCAGTAAAGAAAGAGAAGAGAATTTCACAGAGAATAGAACTTTGAGAAACAGATACATTTAGGGGCAGGTGAAAGAAAATGGATCATCATAGGACAGAGAGCAAAAGGGCCTAGAGATTTAAAAGGAAAATAGAATACTGTTGAAAGACTTATCTAAGTTTTGCAAAATTATTAGGTTTGTATGTTATGACACATTACTAAATTACTTTTAAATAGGAAGATCATTATATTATGATTCCATAATATAGCTATCTGATAATTGACATTAATATTCCTTTTGAAATGGAGCATTGAGGGATCCCTGGGTGGCGCAGCGGTTTGGCGCCTGCCTTTGGCCCAGGGCGCAATCCTGGAGACCCGGGATCGAATCCCACGTCGGGCTCCTGTGCATGGAGCCTGCTTCTCCCTCTGCCTGGGTCTCTGCCTCTCTCTCTCTCTGTGTGTGACTATCATAAATAGAAAAAAAAATTGAAATGGAGCATTGAGGGCAGCCCTGCTGGGGATCAAACCCCATGTCGGGCTCCCTGCATGGAGCCTGCTTCTCCCTCTGCCTGTGTCTCTGCCTCTCTGTGTGTGTGTCTCTAATGAATAAATAAATAATCTTTAAAAAACATAATACGAATTTAAAAACAAAATCAATAGAGAATATAATGTAGTATTTACAGTATTATTTGAAAGAACATATTTTTTCTTCTTAAAACAGATATATGTTCTCATTCATTTGGGGAATATAAATAATAGTGAAAGGGAATATAAGAGAAGGGAGAAGAAATGTGTGGGAAATATCAGAAAGGGAGACAGAACGTAAAGACTGCTAACTCTGGGAAACGAACTAGGGGTGGTAGAAGGGGAGGAGGGCGGGGGGTGGGAGTGAATGGGTGACGGGCACTGGGGGTTATTCTGTATGTTAGTAAATTGAACACCAATAAAAAATAAATTAAAAAAAACAGATAAAATTCTTTGATAAAACTATTTCTAATGCCAATATGTTTTTTATTATTTATTTATGATAATCACAGAGAGAGAGAGAGAGGCAGAGACATAGGCAGAGGGAGAAGCAGGCTCCATGCACCAGGAGCCCAACGTGGGATTCGATCCCGGGTCTTCAGGATCGCGCCCTGGGCCAAAGGCAGGCGCTAAACCGCTGCGCCACCCAGGGATCCCCTAATGCCAATATTTTAAAAGAACTAAAATAAATTAGCCACATCCATTTGATACCATAATTTAGCATTTTTTGCATTTGGAAGAGAATATGCTTTACCTTCTTTATACTTCCATTTATTTTATGGGAACTACAATTTCAATAAACAAAAAGTAATAATGCGAAGTGTTGTTCCTTTCTTTTCCCTTAGAATATTAACTAGCTGTGGGAAGTATTTTACTTATTTATCATAAAACAATATGAATTTCTCTTATCTTCAGTGTAGCTGTTGTTAAATTGCCTTATACACTAAAATGGAAAATAGTAAAAAAAAAAAAAAAAGGAAAATAGTTAAGTATTAAGATAAGTAAACAATAATTCCATTCCAGTGGCCTTTTTCCATTTCCTCTGGGTTCCAAGATGTTCTTCTCCTTGCCTTCCCTAAAGAAGAACTAGCTTTCATAATATGTGGGAGGATCTTGACCCTGGAAAATGAATCTAAAGGTCCTTAGGGGACTGGGCAGTCTCATGTTCCACCTAATTGCTAATTCATTTGGGACATCTACACTGAGCACTCACTACTAATTGAAGATTGGGGATATAAAGGGAGACTAGTAATAAACCCAGAGATTAAGAAGGCTATGGTGGTGGGGGGACAGTCAGGTGGGATAGTAGGTAGTTTTAAAATAAGGCCATATAAGGCTAACTTCAGGGGACGACAAGGTGCTATTGAAACATACAGAGAGGACACTTAGCTCAGTTTTAAGGACATTCAATAAAGCTTCTTTAAAAAAAAAAAAGATTTTATTTATGAGAGAGAGAGAGAGAGAGGCAGAGACACAGGCAGAGGGAGAAGCAGGCTCCATGCAGGGAGTCCAATGTGGGACTCGATCCCAGGACTCTAGGATCATGCCCTGGGCTGAAGGCAGGTTCTAAACCACTGAGCCACCCAGGGATCCCCCCAGTAAAGCTCCTTAAGGAAGGCGATGGCTGGCTGAAACCAAAGGTCAGTGAGAATTGCACTATGGAAAATCAGTTGGAGGAAGAGCATTATAGAAAAAGTTAGGTGCAAATGTTCAGAAAAGAAAGAGCATGCTGTAATCTGGATGCTGCCAGTGTATTTCAGTGTAGATGGAGCACATTGTGAGTGAGACCATGTGAAAATAAGAGGCTACAGAAGTAAATAGGACTAGATTTCAATGGGTTTAAAGTACTATTTCCTCCTAGAATGTTTTGTTTTCTTGTCTAAGCTAGTAATACGAATTAGAATCACTGTTGTACTCCCTACTATTTGATTTATTAAATCAAAACACAATAATTACTAGGGATATCAGTAAATAGCTGTAATTACATGGTAGATTTTTCTATTTATATAGAATGATTATTTCCAGAGTTTAAAGAATTAAGGGGGGGGGGGCATTGTAATTACTAGTTTTAGAGTGAGCCACTTAGAGAAATTGTACCTTCTTAATATTATAGTACAACACTTAAGGAAAATATTACAGGAGACAATAGTAAATAGCAAAAAAAAAAAATCAAAATAGTAAATACTGTAATAACGTGAATATAGTAAAAAAAAAAAAAAAGTAAAAAGAAAATAGCCATTCCTCCAAGAAGAATGAATACCACAAAAACATATTAGCGGTAAAATTAAGATTGGGAATATTTCATTCAGGCTTCACACATGCCATTTCCCAGAAACTTGGGAGGAATGTTCACTTATTTTGGCAAAATGGCGAGTAACTCTCTCTACTACTGGGAATTTTAGCTGGGGTCAAAATTGCAGATGGAAAGAACTTCTTGGAGAACAATTCAGCAGTACTGCTTTGCTTGAATGCATCACGAAGAATGCGCTTCCAAACCACAAAATCCCGCACTGCTGGGCGAAAGGCAGCGAGGCCGGTACTGCCCGTGCCTCCGAGTCTACAGGCTCAGCCCACGCCCAATTCCTCGCAAGAACGAGCAGCGACAGCTCGGGGCAGCTCGTGGGATCCCAGAACGCTCCGCCGGTGGGAACTCTGGGCTGCGCTCAGACAATCCGCCGAGCTCCTCGTGGAGACCCATTCCCTTTCCTTTTGTTTCGTGTCTTCTCTTTATCCAACCTGCGTGGAAAAAACCACATCCAGGGGTAGAGACAGTACAACAAAGCCCTGAAGTCAAAGGGACATCCTCGGGATCCTCAATCAGCCCGAAGCGCAAACGCAAGGACACTAAGTGTGAGCCGCCGGGCACCCGTAGCTGAGCTTCCCAGGCTCCTACGCGGGCACCGGAAGTGGCCGCCCAGCTTGACTTCCGCTCCCAAAGCAGTCGCTCCCGGGGCTCGCGTTCTGGTTGTTAGGAAACCACCAAGGAGTTTGAGAGCATGGAGGCCGCGCGCCCTCCCTCGACGGCAGGGAGGTTCGTGGTGGTCGGCGGAGGCATCGCGGGTGTCACCTGTGCTGAGCAGGTAAGCGGGCGCGCAGAGTTCCGCCGCTTCCCCGGCCTGGGGGCGGTGGCGCTCAGGGCACCTTCCCGTCTCTCCCAACGTCCTTCCTCTGGATCCCTGTGAGCCGCTGTTAGCCGCTTCCTCCCCCCCCCCCCCCCCCCCACTCCTTCTTGCTCTCCAGGTATTAGAGACTGTGAGGTGGCCCTTGGACGAAGTTCTTAGTACCTCTCGCTTCGCTCAGCCGCAGGGAGGAGTGGGGAGCAGGTGTTTCGGAAGGGGACCCCGAAGCCGACGGAATCAGACTCTGGGCCTAGTTATGCCAGAGCAGCAAGAGGCCTTAAAACTAAGAAGTGGGATCCCTGGGTGGCGCAGCGGTTTGGCGCCTGCCTTTGGCCCAGGGCGCGATCCTGGAGACCCGGGATCGAATCCCACATCGGGCTCCCTGCATGGAGCCTGCTTCTCCCTCTGCCTGTGTCTCTGCCTCTCTCTCTCTCTCTCTCTGTGACTATCATAAATAAAAAAAAAAAAAAAAAAAAAAAAAACTAAGAAGTACTTGGTCAGAAAATTCAGCCTCTTTTCTTAGTTAGTTGATGGAATCCAGCTTCCAAGTAAACGCCAGGTCCTTAGTTCATCGTCAATAACTGATTAAACCCTTACGTTGTTTCCTATACTTTGAACTCCCAAAATTAAAAGAGATTTCATCTTTAGTAATGTTTTGTAAAACAACCAGCAAGGGATTAAATGTATCTGGGGAGTGCTTTTCTGATTATAGTGACTAATCAGACTATATAGATAGATAGATATTTAGTCTAAAAAGGACTAGTTTTTTTTTTTTTTGTCGTTGTTAAGTCAACATTTTAAGTAAATATAAGCAATTATTGAAGTCACAGAAGTAGTGCAAGAAATTCGAGTTGTTTGCAAACTTTTAATCTCCAGGTCTGTATTTTCCTTTTTTCCCCCCCCCCCCCCACCAAGTAAACACTTAAGATCTAGACACTGTACTAAGAGCTGATTAGTTATTTATAAACAAAGCATGCTACTTCCTTTTTAGGACTCACAGTCTAGTAGAAGAGACATGTGGATAAATCGTTCCAATTTAGGGTGCCTGAAGAGTTGGTAGGGCATGAATTGATGGGATCCTTTCGTTTCAGTATAGAACAATGGGCAGAAGTTCACCAAGTAGACATGAACAATCAGATGGTCCGAAGGGAGGCTAGGATATAATGTCAGGTGGAAAAGCATGGCACTACCTGAGAGCAGCAAAGTTCAACGTACATGGTGTTGAGGGGAGGTAAGCGGAGATGAAGCCAGAAAGGTTGGCAGAGGCCAGATCATGTAAGTCTTGCTAAGAATTTAATAAGAACTTGCAAGTAGGAGCTGTGGCCTAATGTGGTCAAATGAAAAATTTTGAGAGGTGATTAGCTCCAGTGTGTTTAGGGCAGGGGCAGCTGGTTAAAATGAGACTGTTAGGCCAATTGGAAGGCGAATTTAGTAGTATGAAGAAATTTTGAGGGCCAGGTGTAGCAATGAAAACAAAGTAGGGAAATAAATCATAGAAATACAAAGAAAAGAAAGGTAAAGAGAGTGGTAATATTATCAAGTTATTATACAAAGTTCAAATAAAGTGATATTAAGAAGAATTGGTGGAATTTAAGGATGTATAGGTGAATTGAAGATGCTCTTTTTTTTCTTTATGGAAGTATTGACGTACAATATCCTATAGGTGTCTGTCTCTCATAGTGATTGGATATTTTCATACATTATGAAATGATCACCTCAGTAGGTCTAGTTACTCTCTACCACTATAGAAAGTTATTACAATATTGTTGATTATGTTCTGTATGCTGTACATTACATCCCTATGGCTTATTTTATAACTGGAAGTTTGTTCTTCTTAATCCCTTTAACCTAATTTGCCTGCCTCCCCCACCCCCAACCTCTTTCCAGTCTGGTAATCAACAGTCTGTTTCTCGTATCTATGAATCTGTTTTGTTTGGTTTTTTAGTTTCCACAAATAAGTGAAATTATATGGTATTTATCTTCTCTGACTTATTTCACTCAACATAATACTCCCTGGGTCATTCATGTTGTCACAAATGACAAGATTTCATTTATCTTATAGTTGAATAATAATATTTCATACCACATCTTTTTAATCCATTCGTCTATCGGTGGATGCTTAGGTTGCTTCCCTAGCGTGGCTATTGTAGATAATGCTGCAGTGAGCATAGGAGTGCCTGTATCTCTTTGAATTGCTGTTTTTGTTTTCTTCAGGTAAATATCCAGAAGTAGAATTGCTGGGTCATATGGTAGTTCTGTTTTTAATTTTTTGAGGCGCCTCCATACTGTTTTCCATAGGAGCTGCACCAATTTACATTCCCGATAGCAGTATACAATGGTTCCCTTTTCTGCATATCCTCACCAACTCTTGTTATTTCTTATCTCTTTGATAATAGCCAGTGGGACAGATATGAGGTGATGTCTCACTGTGGTTTTGATTTGCGTTTCCCTGATTAGTGATGTTGAGCATGTTTTCAAGGGTGTTGACCATCTGCATGTCTTCTTTGGGAAAATGTCTATTCAGGTTCTCCCCATTTAAAAAGAAGTTAAATATTGTGTAATATTTTATTAACCTCAATTAGATGTATGATATCCTCTCCCATTCATTAGGTTGTCTTTTTGTTTTGTTGATGGTTTCCTTCTCTTTGCAAAAGTTTTTTAATTTGATTTAATTTCATTTGCTTGTGTTAGCTTTTTAGCTTTTTGTTTTACCTTGCCTGAGGAAAATAGTTCAAAAAATATTGCGAAGACTGGTGTCAAAGAGCTTATTACCTGTGTTTTCTTTTAGTGTTAGGGTTTCAAGTCTTATATTCAGGTCGTTAACCCCTTTTGAATGTATGTCCATATATGATGTAAGGTAGTGGTCCAGTTTTATTCTTTGGCATGTAAGCTGTCCAGTTTTCACAATATTATTTATGAAGAGACTTTTTCCCCTATTGTACATTCTTGCCTCCTTTATCAGAGATTAATTGACCATCTATGGGCTTCTTTCTGAGCTATGTGTTCCATTCCATTGATCTGTGTGTCCATTTTTGTGCCAGTACCATACTACTTTGGTTAATACAGCTTTGTAGTATGGTTTGCAATCAGGGAGCATAATACTTCTAGTTTCGTTCTGCTTTCTCAAGATTGCCTTGCTATTTGGGATTTTCTGCAGTTTCATACAAATTTTAGGATTCTTTTTCCAGTTCTGTGAAAAATGCCATTGGTATTTTGATGGGAATTGCATTGAATCTGTAGATTGCTTTGGGTAGTATGGACATTTTAACAACACTAAGTCATAAGTCTTCTAATCCATGAGCATGGTAGATCATCCCATTTATTTTTGTCTTCCTAAATTTCTTTTCAGAATATAGGTCTTTCACTTCTTTGTTTAAATTTACTCCTAGTTGATGCAGTTGCAAATGGGATGCAGTTGTTGATGCAGTTGTAAATGGGATTGTTTTCTTAATTTCTCTTCCTGATAGATCATTATTAGTGTATAGAAATTTGACCACTTCTGCGTATCAATTTTGTATCCTGAAATTTTACTGAATTTATTTTATTCTAATAGTTTTTTGGTTGAACATGCTCAGTTAACAGTGGTATAGAAGGTAAAGAACTATTTCTGCAGTGAACTATTTCTCCACTTGGTGGAGTTGAGGAACCGGAGTATAATTTAAGAAGATTCTTTCAAGAAGTTTAAAGTGGGAAAGAGAGAGGTGGTAGCCAGAAGAAAATGATGAAAAATGGCAAGTTAAGCCTCTAAATTCTGTTCTTTTTTTTTTTTTTTTTTTTTTTTTTTAAGATTTTATTTATTCAAGAGAAAGGGAGGGAGGAGCAGAGACACAGGCAGAGGGAGAAGCAGGCTCCATGCAGGGAGCCCAACGTGGGACTCGATCCTGGGTCTCCAGGATCACACCCCGGGCTGAAGGCGGCACTAAACCGTTGAGCCACCTGGGCTGCCCAATTCTGTTGAAGCTAATACTAAAATGGTTCTGTTTTCCTAGGGTGTATACTGGTTCGACATTTGGAAGAGGCAGAATAGTGATGCCAAAGCATTTGGGAAAAGTCAGGCTAAGAGTCTGAGTTTTTATTACTAGTAAGGATTTGCCGTAATATTATACTTGTGCAAGGAAGTGAAAATATTATTTTAAAATAAATAGAAGTTGGTTTAACTGTTAATTAGGAAAATATTTTCCTCTCTTTCTCTGCATGACTTTAAATTGGTATGTAAAGTAGTTTAAGTAAATAAGGAATACCTCTTTGCATCATGTTTCTTGTTCAGCAGATCTTTGTTGTGTTTAGTATAAATATATCCTTCGTTTTGTCAATATCAGAGTTGAGCATTACTCACCATCACCCCATAAATAGGAACAAGCCCCAGAGTAATGAAGACCATTAGATGTTGAAAAGTGAGTTTATAGTTTCCCAGGTTAGTAACATTATTAAAGTTGCATTATCCCCCATGGTATATATATATATTAACGCTTAATCTTATTTACCATATATTTTCTCCCAACTTTTTTTTTTTTATAAGTTGGCTATTCAGTTTCCATCAGAAGATATCCTCCTGATAACAGCTCGCCCTGTTATTAAAGCGGTTACAAATTTCAAGCAGGTAAGAATCTATTTATAACTTTCTTAGTATTCGGGTTTTTAGTTTTTATTTATTTTATTTTAAAAATATTTATTTATTCATGAGAAAGAGAGAGAGAGAGAGAGAGAGAGAGGCAGAGACATAAGCAAAAGGAGAAACAGGCTCCCGCAATGAGCCTGATGCAGGACTCGATCCCAGGACTCTGGGATCAGGACCTGAGACAAAGGCAGACACTCAACCACTGAGCCACCCCAGGCATCTCAGTATTAATGTTTTTAAGTTTCAGTGACTTTGATAGTAGTGTAATTACAGTTTTCAGATGTTTAAAAGGACAAATGTTCTTTTGATAGTCATTTTAAAATCAAAGCTCAGTTTAGAATTAAATTGAATACAAAAAGTACTCAAATGATTTGAATTTGTAGTCCTTTTTTTTCTTCCCATCTTTTCCTCCCACTCAGAATTACTTTTCAGGAAATTTTAAATAAAGCTCTTTTGAGGAAAAATGCTATGCAAATGTAAACTATGAATACAAATACATTTGGATATCCGATTTATGTGCAGTTGTATATATACATATGTATATAGTGTATGTGTATAAATGTGTGCCTTCGCAAATCAGAAAAGTGCTTCCTAGGCAAGTTTACACTTGCAGATAATGTTTCAGATGTGTAATAAGCATCTCAAAACACCTAGTAGTTCCATGAATTTACATTACATGCATCATATCATTACCTTAGGAGTCTGAAATCATTTGGGTCATGATATAGAATAGTGATCTCTAAACATTTTTGATATGGTGTACCTCACATCAAAAAAGTTTCGACTGATGTCCTAATATATGTATATTTACATATTTATAAATTATGCATATACTGAAGTGTTATAATGCCTATGCAAAAAAATTACGTAAGTAAATCTTTTGTTCCCATAATTCAGGGAAGAATCCTACCATAGTCTTTAATATAAGTTTTCCCTTATATTCTGATAATAAAACTTTCTCATGTTGTAAACCCCTAAGACCAAAGGTAATTTAATACAGTATGTTGATCCTTTATAACCTGCTTGGAGGTATGTAAGAGATCTTACTACCCAGGTACAGCCAAAGGACTTACGGCAGGATTGAGAAAACAATAGAATAAATTATGGCTATCAATCTCTTAAAAGAGAAAGCATATATATTCATTTAAAGGATCAGAATGTATTGCTGGGCCTTACAAGTGTTTTCCAGAATGAATTTGGTGTAACTCTTACGTAGTTATAAGACTTGAGTTCAATTTTTGCTAATTTTGTAAATTTTGTACAGTAGAAGGAGAAAAAAATCTTAGGTTTTAGGCCTAACTTATTTTCTGGCTGCTTGGTTAGCCTGTGGCTAATCTCTATCTCAGTTGCTTCACTTATAATATTAGGATAATACCTTCCTTGCTTACTTAACAAGGTTGAGAGTTTAAGATATACTAACATGTGAAAGTGCATTGGAATAACAAACATGCAAATATCAGCTAGTCTTAATATTCAGGAGTAGGAAATTGCATCCTTTTTCTCATTTTTTGAGCATTTATACAATGTATCAACCAGTGTGCTAGGCACCCAGAATATAGAGATAGAAAGTATAGAACATACAACAAAAAGTCACTACTGATTATCTCTGGAATCAAGGGACAGCAGTAGTGGTGGGGTAGTGTGAGATTCAGAGAATGATAAAGAGGCACATTTTATTTTATATTAGGTACTGTTTGCTTTCATGGCATGTGTAACTTCTAAAGGAGAAAAAAGATTACTAATAATAACTCACATTACTTCTAGAACATTTACTATGCACCAAACACTCTTCTAAATGTTTTAAATGCAAGAAGGGATCCCTGGGTGGCGCAGCGGTTTGGCGCCTGCCTTTGGCCTAGGGCGCGATCCTGGAGACCCAGGATCGATTCCCACATCGGGCTCCCGGTGCATGGAGCCTGCTTCTCCCTCTGCCTGTGTCTCTGCCTCTCCTTCTCTCTGACTATCATAAATAAATAAAAAAAAAAATTAAAAAATATATATAAATGTTTTAAATGTATTAGTTTAATCCTTAAGTAACTCTATGAAGTAAGTTCTTTTATTACCCTACTTATAGATGAGGTAAATGAGTCATAGTGAGGTTGGGTCAATGTCTGAGGTGTATATAGATAGGTTTTGAATACAGGTCCTTTGCCTTCATGGCCCTCATGGTTAATGAGTAGACCTTTCTCAGAATGATTCCTTTCTATTGGGGGCAACAGATCTGTGAGACATAGTTATCATACAATATGGGAATTGTCCTGATTGTGGCAAAAAACAAAAACAGCTGAGGTCATATTGCAATATGTGCATAATCATTTTTATAAATGTATTATGAATGAGTGCCAAAGCCTGCCTTTGGGGATCCAGAAAGGCTTTACAAGAGTACATTGAAACTGAGACTGAAAGAGTAGTAGGTTTCCCCATGTCTGTAAGAGGTAAATGGAGGCAGGCAAGTGCCAGGTGCATGAAAGTATGTGGCTGTGCAATATGCTGTAAGAGGTACTAATTCAGTGCTGCTAGAGTAAAAGTGTGAGGTGGAACCAGTAGGCAGGGACCTGACCATTATGGGCTTGTATGCTATGTACAGAATTCTATTTTCTCCAGATTTAGATGATGCCAAACTTTTGGAGGATTTTCAGTAGGTGAGAACACTGGAGATGATAACTTAGTATTCATCATTGTCTCAGTGTCAGCTGAGCCATAGGCATGGGATGCAATTTATACAATGAAAGAGCCCAGCAGCAGGGTCCTGTGGAACACTGACATTTAAAGGAAGGTCACAGAGAAAGGAAGACCTGAAAACAGCCACTCTTATTAGTCTAGATTGAGGAGAACTATGAAAGAGGAGTATCTCTGAAGACATGGAAGGCAAAAATTTAATTAAGAGAAGTGGTCAGGGACAGCCCTGGTGGCTCAGCGATTTAGTGCCGCCTTCGGCCCGGGTTGCAATCCTGGAGATCCAGGATCGAGTCCCACGTTGGGCTCCCTTCATGGAGCCTGCTTCTCCCTCTGCCTGTGTCTCTGCCTCTCTTTCTCTCTGTGCCTCTCATGAATAAATAAATAAAATCTAAAAAAAAAAAAAAAAAAAAAAAAAAAGATTAAGGTGCCCCCTTAATCTGTCTCATGTTGATTTAAAAAAAAAAAAAAAAAAGAGGTCAGTGGTGTCAGATCTACAGGAATAGTAAGGTCAGACAATGACTCAAAAAAGTGCCTATATCTAGTAAAATCTTGGTGACTTTGAGGCAGTTTATACTGTTTTCAGAAGTTAGTGAAGGTAACTCTAACATGAAGTCACCATAACTTTTCTTTTTTGAAATTTAATTGGAAAGGTAGAAAAGACGGGTGGCAGCAAATAGAGGACATGAGGATTAGCATTAAGTTGAGTTTTATTCTTTTAAGATGAAAGATACTTTAGCTTGTTTACCTGTTGATACTAAGAAATCAGTAGGAAAGGCCATACATAAAGGAAAATAAGGAATACAGAATAAGGAAAGAGTTCTGAGGAGGTGAGAGACAGTGGGATATAGAGCACAGATTGCTGGATTCACCTTGAAAAGGTAAAAACCGGTCAAGGAAGGCAGACTAAGGGGAGAAATGTATAGATGGTGGAAAGAAGTAGTAAGAGTTTTTAGTCTCCTTGAACCTCGGAGTAAAATTATTTGCTGGGAATGCAGAGGAGGATAGAATGTGTTTGGGAAACAGAACAATGAACATTTGGAAAAATTACTGAGGGATGGAAGATGTTACTCTTCTCACTATATTGACCCTTAAACACCGATTGTATAAGAACAACCATGGCTAAAGTGTACTAGGGGTACCTTGTATTCTTCTCTGCTACAAACTCAGTTAAATGAATTAAAGTCAGTAAAAAAAAAATGCTAATTTTATTAAATCCTGACTCTTAACTGCACATCTTTTTAATACCATGTATGATGGAATGGGATGTAGGCATAGGCACTTGTTCTATGCACAGGAGTGGTAGTGTCTCAAGGAAAAGCAGTTGTGCAGTTGCCAAGTTGCAAGAGGAACTAATTCCTCTTTTATGAACACCAACTTTACTTGAAAGAACAACTGACAAAGTAATTCATATTTGGAAAATGAGTGAAGTGAGCCTATCCCTTCAAGGAAAACAAGTGACAGTATTTGTTGCCAATTAGAGCTTTCAAGTCAGAATTAGAATTTTGGAAAACTTATGTCTTCACTGTGAGTCTCATAGTACTTAAAGACTTCTCTGGTGAGATTGTTGGTGATAATAATGATTTTTATGATATTGTAGTGATTTGAAATGTGTTAATGTTGGGAAGATTTCCATTAACTTAGGAAACCACTATTGTCCACATTATGAATGTGATGTTACAAGATCCATTCAAAGTGCAAGATAGACCAGTGGACTTCACGGTAACAGAGTATGAAAGATTATTTTGATATGGTTTCAAATTCTACATTGCAACTAATCTTTAAGAAACCATGCTTGTTGGGTTTTAGTGTAACATCAAAGAATTAACAGTTGCCTGAAAAGGCTGCATATCTGTGTGAGGCTGAACCGTCTCCATATACTTCAGTCAAATTAACATACTGCAATAATTTGAGTGCAGAAGCAGATCTTTTATTAAGGTCAGACATTAAAGAAATTTGAAAAAACATAAAACAGTACCATTCTTCTTAATTTCATTTGGAAAAATTGTTATTTTTTATTAAAAGGATATTATAAAATGTTTAACATGTTTTGGATTTTTTATTCTAATTGAATTAAATATTTTAAATTTTTCTCAGTTTTCTTATGTAATATAGCAAATATCACTGGGTTTAACTCACATGGACAATAGTTCTTTGTAGTCCTCAGTTATCTGTAGGAGTGTTGTAAAGGAGTCTTGAGACTAAAAGTTTTGCAAACTACTAGGGCTGTGTAGCAGGATTTCCAAGTAGTATTTAAGGGGCAGCTGAGGTCACATGATATCTGCAAGGTGTGGTCCTTCCACCACAGACCAGGTATAGGACTGGAGAAAGCAGTAGTTGGATCTGTGGTTGCAGCTTTGCAGGGTAATGGTTAAAGATAAGAGAGCAAGGAAGTAGAGTTTGGGCAAAACATGATATGATCTGCAGTGGAGTCACAGCTGCACTGGAAGAAAAGTGAGTCCAAGAGGAAGCTACTAGGTGTGGACAATAAGAAAGAGTCTGAAGGCCAGATCACAATAAAGTTAGCTAATGAGTGGACAGAGAAAACTGTAAGGATAAGGAAATCAACAAGCTGTGTGGTGAAAGTATGCAGAAGTAAGTAGAGTCAGCCCTCATTTTGCAGGCTAGGAGACTAAGGTGCAGTGACCTGGCTGCCCTGCCTGAGTGCTAGGACTAATACTTGAGTTCAGGTCTTAAAATGTGGAGTTGGCCCTCTTTATGCTGTATGTGATGTGACTGGCCGACTTTCTTTTATGAAAGTAAGTACATGAAGTAAGTAGTGTATAAAAAGAAGTGACGGTATTTTTATTATTTAAATTTTTTAAAAGGAAACATTAAAAACATACATTTTTACCTTTCGGATTTAATACAGGTTTCTAAAGTATTAGAGGAGTTTGATGTTGAAGAGCAACCGAAAACCATGTTAGAAAATCGCTTTCCCAACGTTAAGGTTATACAATCCGAAGTAAAGCAACTGAAAAGTAAAGAACATGTAAGAGGATTTTTTTTTTCCTTAATGACTATCCACTGTTCAATCTTGATGAGTTTTCGCCTGCTTTCTTTTGACCCCATCTGTACCCCCACCATGGCCAAGGGCCCTAGCATATAAAGTTTAGTAACATTGATTTGTATTATTACTGGGAAAACTTACACATCTTGTGAGTTTATTGGGATTATATAATTAGTTTGATTTAGCATTTTCGGTTTTACATTTTACATAAGCATTAATGTTTGTATGGTGTCTACTTTGTTCTGGGCACCATGTTAAGTGCTGGGACGGGAACATTACAGTGAACCTGCCCTGGGAGCTCCCAGTGTTGTGGGGAATATACGCGTGCACGCATATGATGCTAGGGACATGCAAAGCACAGTCACTGAACTCTTATCAAAGGGCTGATATGAGGGATTTGGGAGGACTTCACAGAGGGAGTAATGTTTGAACAGGTTTAAAAGGTGAGTGAAGTAAGAGTTCTTAATTAGGGGCATTGTAGGAAAGAAAAGGAGGTTGCTTATTCAAAGGCTGAAAGCAAAGGAAGGGGGCATATGGATGAGTGACGCTGTCAGAGGACTCTAGGTGGGGACAAGGAAAGGAGATGGGCAGATGAGGCCAAACAGGGCTGCAAAGAGCTGTTTGCATCATGCCAGGAAATTCATTTATCATCAGTGGAGGCAGAGTGATGATATACTGTCCTAGGAAGGCAGATCTGATAGCAGTATTAAGGATAAGGTGGTGTGAGTGGCTTGTGGCCAGCAACCAGATCAGAAGGTGGCTACAGTGATCCAGGATGGTAGAAGGCCTGAACTAAGACAGGGACAGTGTAATGGGAAAGAACAGCCCAGATATGAGTGACATTTCCGCTATAAACTCAGCAGGACCCAGTAACCCACTGCACATGGGAATGCAGACAGCAGGCTCTGGAAAGGGTGTTGCCAGGTGATCAGCAGTATCCTCAGATGAGCTTCAGGCAAGATGGGCAGTAGAGTTTGCAGTTGTTTCTCTAAAGCAGCTCTAATTCGTGAGTTCTTCCTTAGGGAGAAAACACACATATGAGACATTCAAAACAAAAAAAATAAATAAATAAGAAAAAGTACTGAATTTTAGGAGAAAAAAATAAGAAATCTGAATCCCAAAACCAGAATGAATCCTAATATTTACAGTAGTATATATCCCATATAACATCTGTGTCTGTTAATTTGCAAATAGACGTGTGCTCAAAGGTATACTAATAAATTGTGAAGGAATTTATATTTGGGCATGTGAATAAATCAGAGTGCTTCCCATTACTGTTGAACGTGTCCTAAATGAGATCATGTTTGTATTCTCTTATCCTTTATATTCTTTAATGAATTACAGATTGTGTTTTATCTTCATGTCTACTTCCAAAAATTTAACAGTAGCCAATGAAGAGTTTATGTGTTTGTTTTTACAGTAGCTAAGTGCAAATTATTTTTTAAATTTGCTCAATGTGTATAACTGCTGTTTGTCGGATAAAATTCTAACTATATTATCTGCAGGAAGACTTGTACAGAATTTGTATACCCATTATATTGTGTTGAAATATTAGCTTTATGTATTTGCTATGCAGTTGGAGAATTACAATGGGTAACAAAGTCTCAGTAGCTATCAAGTGCTATAGTTACGATTTGCCATGTTTTATAAATCACACACAGGGCAAATGTTAATCTCTAAACCACTCTGAAAAAGTCTGGTATCTCATAGTCTGTGTGTGTGTGTGTGTGTGTGTGTGTGTATGTATGTATATGTATGTATATGTATGTAAGTATATATATATATATACACTTACAAAGGGCTACTACTTATATGTAGGTTTTTGATACTACAGAACAAAAACAATGGATTTCAAATATATATTTTAGGTTCAAATTCAGACTCAATCAAAAATTAATATAAATAACTTTAAAGCTAGTACATGCTCAGATTTAAGGTTAATATATTTTTCACTTAATATGAAAATATCCCCAAAGAGCATTTATTTGCTGGTAAATTGATTGTTATTTGTACCTAAGAAGACTATACTGGTTTCTTTCTTTCTTTCTTTCTTTTTTTTTTTTTTTTTTTCTTTTTGAGCACTTCTGATGTTTTTAGATTAAGAAGACATACATTGTAACCTTTTCTGCCACATTGTACTCCCCTGTACCCATACCAGTTTTAAGGCTTAAAACCATTAGAATTACTAGATCTTCCTACAGTAATTTCCACTGAGATCAGAAATGTACATTAAGGCCTGCCCTGGGTATAACATCAGAATGTTCAATTAAAAAAATTCTAAATGTTTAGTTTCTAACATGAGGTCAACATACCTCGCCGAATATCATGAGATTAAGTTTTATGCAAAATTCTGGTGTGAATGTACCTTTCAGGGAGAAAGATAGTTTTCACCAGATTCCCAGAATGGTTCATGACCCCAAAATGATGGCAGATCACTGACTGGATGGGAGACTGCATTCTTAAGTTTGCAATTGCTATAACACAGTATTGAGTGCCACCAAGAGGCAACATTAATGTGTGTTTTGCTTTCTTGAATTTTTTATTTGAAATGAAATTGTACCTACCCATGGATAAATGTTTCTCCCTTCCCCTTCCTTGCTCTGTGTTTTTACAGTGCATTTTAACAGGAGATGGCAGTCAGCATGTGTATGAGAAACTCTGTCTGTGTGCTGGAGCTAAACCAAAGTTGATATGTGAAGGAAATCCTTATGTATTAGGAATCCGTGATACAGACAGTGCTCAGGTAACATTCTGGGGTTGGGTCATAGGAAAGGAACATGAATATTTCTTAGATTTTTCTGTATTTGAATCAAAGTACTCACAGTGTTAATTCCTAAATCTTGTAAGAGTTTTTTAATGATCCATAAACCAGAAAATAGTTACAATGTTTTATTATTGCCAATTTCAGATAGGTTGTAGCTGATAATTTTCCCTGTTTTTTAGTTCATGCTGATGCTCTGTGTTCTTTCCATTGTCCGATGTGTCCCAGATATAAAAATTAAGCTAAAGGTCTAACTTACATTATGCATATGTTTATTATTGTACTTTGGGAATATGTGATTTGCAACCTAAATAATGGTCTTTTTCCAAAAACATAAAGCATATCCCAAACTTACTGAACTTACCCCTTAGCAAAGAAGTTAACATTCAGAAGATTTGAGGTACAGAATCATGACAAAATCCCAGAACGGAAAAATTCATTTGGTTATTGTTCTGCTTAGGAACCATAATAAATTATCCCAAAAAGGTAAAACTCTGTGGAACCTTCCACAGCTTCTGGTAACGGATTTCAGGGCTTCTGGCTTCATTGACCCTTCTTGCCAAGAAGCTCTTTCTGGTTGCCAGTCATAATATTCTTTTTGTTTGTTTGTTTAAAGATTTCATTTATTTATTCATGAGAGACAGAGAGAGAGAGAGAGAGAGGCAGAGACACAGGCAGAGGGAGAAGCAGGCTCCATGCAGGGAGCCCAATGTGGGACTCGATCCCGAGTCTCCGGGATCAGGCCCCAGGCCGAAGGTCGCGCCAAACCGCTGAGCCACCCGGGCTGCCCCCACCAGTCATAATATTCCATCTTACCGGGACTGGGACGCCTGGGTGGTTCAGTGTTGAGTGTCTGCCTTTGACTCAGGGCATGATCCCAGGGTCCCGGGATCAAGTCCTGCATTGGGCTCCCTGCATGGAGCCTGCTTCTCCCTATGCCTGTGTCTCTGCCCCTCTCTGTCTGTCTCTCTGTGTCTCTCATGAATAAATAAGTAAAATCTTTAAAAAAAAAAAAATTCTATCTTACAACTCAAGCTCGTTGTTCTGTTCACAGGGTGATAATTTACATTTATTAATAATGTTTTAGGGATCCCTGGGTGGCGCAGCGGTTTGGCGCCTGCCTTTGGCCCAGGGCGCGATCCTGGAGACCCGGGATCGAATCCCACATCAGGCCCCTGGTGCATGGAGCCTGCTTCTCCCTCTGCCTGTCTCTCTGCCTCTCTCTCTCTCTCTCTCTCTGTGACTGTCATAAATAAATTAAAAAAAATAAAAAAATAAAAAATAAAAATAATGTTTTATATTCTTGAAAACTGATGTTTTCTTTCAGCTTGTTCTTAATTAAATAGGGATATTGAGACAACTAGAAAGACTTTATTATCTTCTTGTAGACATTTCAAGTTCCTGTTACCAGAGATTGAGTTCATAACTGTGTTCCTCCACATACATGAACTCACTGGCTGCTTATGATAATCCCGTAACAGTATTACTCCCACTTTACAAATAGAAAACTCTGATGGAGAGGTTATTTACGTATAGTAAAAGTTAATCAGAAGTACAGCTTAAACTCATGCCATTCATCTCCACATCCAGTTTTTTTAATGGATCTTAAATTATTTACTTTGCTCAGTGTAGTACAAGCTAAAATTAACTTCAGCCTTTTTTTTTTGTTTGTTTGTTTGTTTTTTTAGAATTTTAAACAAGTCAGTTGCAGTGGTTACTGACTATTACAGTAAGTTTTTGGATGAATTTAATAGAAATGGTAACTTGACATTGTAGGAAGAGGAATTTAGCTATTCAGGTGTCACCGTGAAACAGTGGGACTATTCTGTACTTTTGGAAGTGCCATAAAAATGACCATGGCTTCCCTAAGCACATTGTGATCTTTTTTTAGAGGGCAGAAGAGCAGGGTGGGAGAGACATCAATTAATTGTCTTATAAGAACATAACCTTTTTTTTCTGATAAATGTTAGACATTATTGTGCCCTCTTCTAATAGCTTTATTTATATTATCTTAATTTTTTAAAAAAGATTTTATGTATTCATGAGAGACACAGAGAGGCAAAGACATAGGCAGGCTCCCTCTGGGGAGCCCCATGTGGGACTCGATACCAGGTCCCCAGGATCATGCCCTGGGTGGAAGGTGGCGCTAAACCGCTGAGCCACCCAGGCCGCCCTATTTATATTATCTTAATGCTTACAGAGACCTAATGAGATTGAGTCGCTTTTTTTTCCATTTATAGTTGAAGAATCCAAGGCAACTTGCCCAAGTTACTAACTCCTAGAGCAGGGACTCTTCCTGCAAGTTTTTAGTGTTGAGTGACTCCACAGAAAGTGTCAACTGAAGAACTAGATGAAAAAGAATAATCCTGTATGCAGGATACAAATCAGTCCTGTTAGTAAATTGATCTGATCAAGTAGTTGGGAATGTGACGGACTAGAGATCATGCTTCTTGCTGAAATTTGGAACTATTCTAAATGTAATGACCTAAGAGGCAAGAAAAGTCAGAGGCATCGCTCTGAAGGCAGCTTGGCTGAAACAGCACCTGTAATATTGGGAAGATGTGTCCTGCAGAGTTGGAAAGTGAGATTTATTCTGTTCCTTTGTAAATTGGATAAAATTCTTACATTTAAAAAATATCAGCAAAGCCTCTTGCTTCAAGGTTTGCCCACTATTTGTGAAACATTGTCTCATTTTGTTTTTAAAACAGGAATTTCAGAAACAGCTTACTAAAGCTAAAAGAATAATGATTATAGGGAATGGTGGCATTGCACTTGAACTAGTGTAAGTATTATTTTAAAATACTATTTAAACACTGTTCGATGATTCATGTAATTATTGGGAGACTGGAAAACATCTCGGTATTCCGAAATTCAAAGATAAATGTAATTGTTTTTCATATATTTTCAAGGAAAATATCAACTTTATCTTTTTAGTTTTACATGGAATTTATAGTTGCAGAAGTATCATTGTAAAACATGACTTCAGGGAATGTTTTATGTCTCAAGGGGTCACACACAGGTGACTGCATAGATACGACCCATAGATGGTAAGCATGTAGTGTACTGAGAAACAATTCAAATGTGCTCACTTTTAGAGATTTCTAGCCACAGCCCCCACCACTTTTTATTTATACTCACCCTGCTTCACTCATATGGTTACCCATCTGGCCCATGACTCCTATTTCAAGATATGTGGTATTCCAGCTCTTGGGTTTTTGAAAGCTAGAAAATGTGAACACATAAATTAATATAAAATACTATTTTAAGATGATATTTCAAGATTAGAGAACATTGAGGAATAAATATCCTGCTATGATATATAGAGCATTGATTCTCTTTGTGATTTTATCTTCTGATGGATGGCTGACCTGGAATAGTCTAGATATTTTCAGACTAGAAAGTTGAGTCCAACTACAAAGAGGACAAATTTGTATCAAAATGATGAATTTGCCAAAGCCCTGTCCATTCTAATTCTCGGACTAGGTTTTTGCTCCTTTTTTTGACAGGATGGTGAATCCCAGTGGAAGCTTGTAAACGAGTCCTAAATTGCCTGAATACTAGGAATGTCTAGTACATTCCTAGTAACTGTGAAGTATGTGGCATTGTATGGGGAACTGCAGAGAAGAAAACTAAGTCAAACCCAAACAGGGCCAAAAGGAGGGAGGCACATGACAAACTTTCTCCCATCAGTGATGACCAGAAGTATAACTTAATACTATTACTATTTATATTGGCAAATTTTCCTACATTCAGAAATGTTCAAAGTCTTACAACTTTCTGTTCCTCATTTTCTTTAGGTTGGAGATAGACTATATAATTAAATAAAATTCCTAAAGAAAAGCCATATATAGTGCTATTGTGTCAGCTTAGGTCCAGTGATGATCAAGTGTTTGTCATCTCATGACGAAAAATGACATACACAAACACGTTGTGTTTTTCAGTAGCCCTCGTGTTCCCCTGAGGCTAATGCTGACTTTCTTCAGTGTAGTTTTCTTCTTTACTAGTGTAGGTTAATCCTTTCCATTTCAAACAGACTTTTTTAAAAAATAATTTCACAAAACTGTACCTCACTTTATTTTTTTAAGACTGGTTTTAAAAATGAAATTATTTCTGTTTTGCGTGATATCTCTGTGATTATGCCTTTCTGAGGGCATAGTTCATAGACTAAGGGGAGTACACAAGGTGTCCTGTGAGGTAGGGCATGTACGGGATTTGTTACTTACTACTGTGGCCTATAAGTCAAGCATTGGTATTTTAAGCTATACTGATAATGTGTTATACTATTACATTATTTTAAAATTTTTAGAAAATGGTAGAATTTCTAATTTATAAAAGGTAAAGAAAGTATTTCATAATAATGATGTGCCTGTCTGTAAATTAAAATATTACTGAATATTTGTATATTTTGTTTTCTGCTCATCAGTAATCCTGTATGACCTAAGCACCATAAAATAGAATATTCTCCAAAGAATCTGAAATTGAGTAACTGTAAATACTTATTTCTGCCATAGGGGAGCAGGAAAAATAAAGGCTCATTAGATGTGGCAGGGAGATCCTTTACCATATTGTCAGAAAGCAGGATTATCAGGTGACCTGAAGTCAGATGTACTAGACCTTCTTTTTTGTATCATCTGCTTATCGATTAGCCTTGAAAAGTCCACGTGTTATGTTATAGTGTCTGTGACATGAAGACAATACTTTGACCAGAAGTCAGCATTAAAAGTTCTTAACATATGATACTCTTAGTACCACTACAGGTTCAAGTAAAATCTTAGTATATTTAAAATGACAATGTATCCTGTTTGTCTGGGATTGTCCCAGTTCATCAGTTATACCAAAACAAGTATTAATAGCAGAAAAATCTAATGGACTTCAGGGACTTGGTGAAATAAATACTAGGCAAACCACATTCTCCATGACCAAAACTAGAGATAAAGCAGATGTGCAGGAACTCTGGCCATCTCATGAGTTCTGATGGCCTATGTACACCAAGGCCATTCCTTTCTTTCTTGATTTTTCTGTGAACCGATCTTTCTTTGGCTGGATGGCTGAAATTTCTGGGGCAAAGGGAAAGGATTGCAGGGTAATGGTTCCTTTATAACAAAGTTAAAATTTTAGTTAATGACTCTTATTCTCTCCTTTTTATATCTCCTTCTATAATGTCGTGCTTTGAGTATACAACAAGTTGAATATACAACTTGTTACAAAAGTGAGGTATTCTCAGTATTGTAACTGTATGCCATCCATCCACCCATTATTGATTACACTATAACCATATCAACAAAGCACTGCTCACTCATGGAACCCTGGGGAATATCCATATAATTGTGTTGGGGAAACTGGAACTCTAGAAGTGATGGTCATTGCAATGAAATTTTATCTGATACTCAGTTACATATGTTTGTTATTTTTATGTTCTTTCAATGAACTGGTTAAATTTCTTTATTCTACTTTAATTCTTTTTATCCTGAAAGAGGACATTCCTAGTTATAATCATTCTTGCTCAATTCGCCTTAAATTACTTTCTTTTGTCTTCAGAGATAATTATTATTTGCAAATACAGAGATTTCTTCTCAGACTTTCGAAATTGGTCCGAATAATTTTAATATTCCGTTTAGGTATGAAATTGAAGGCTGTGAAGTCATTTGGGCCATTAAAGATAAAGCTATTGGGAATACTTTCTTCGATGCAGGAGCAGCTGAATTCTTGACTTCAAAGCTCATTGCTGAAAAACCAGAGGCTAGAATGGCACATAAAAGAACCAGATATACAACTGAAGGTAAATCTAGCATCTAATTCATTGATTCACAGATGAAACTATCTAGTTTCTTAGCTATATAGAAAAAGGCTATAAGAAAAAAAAAAAAAAAAAAAAAAAAAAAAAAAAAAAAAAAAAAAGAAAAAGGCTATAAGAATATTGAGCAAAGTATTATAGTTGGGAATAGAAATATAGGTAATATTTATTTCTGTATCTTATATGACAGATTTTCCAGCATTTTTTTTAATGACAAATATATATAATTAAAACTGGAAATATAAATGAAATAAATGAACCAGCCCATCTGCATCTTTGCAGACAGATGGTACAGCTGGATAGCACCTCAAGTAATTTTACAAAAAAATGCAGTGAGTTAAAAAAAGCATTGATACAAACCTAGTTTTTTTATTATAAGATCTTTTTTTTTAAACTTTTGGTTTATACAGTTCAAAAAGAATATAAATTTTGAGGGTGCTAAAAGTTGACAAAATGTTTAAAAACTGGCTAATATTTTATTGAATTATAACTACAATTTATTAGTTTCAGGTGTTCAAGAATAGTGATTCAGTATTTTTATACATTATGATATGGTCACCTCAGTAGGCTTACTTACCCTCCATCACGGTGCAAAGTTATTACAGTATTGGCTGTATTTCCTGCACTGCACTTTACAGCCGTGTGATTTATTCATAACTGGAAGTTCGTACTTCTTACTCTTGTTCACCTGTTTTGCCTGCGCACCAGTGCCTCCCTTGTGGCAACCACCAGTTCTCTATACCTGAGCCTGTTTCTGCTTTATTTCGTTGTTTTAAAATATTTTTTCTAGTTTAATTTGCATGCATTTATTTAAAACAATTTTACTTAAGTTTAGTTAACATAAAATGTTAGTTTCAGGTGTACAATAAAATGGTTCAGCAATTTTGTACATTATTCAGTGCTCCTCATGATAAGCGTATTCCTAATCCCCTTTATTTCACCCTTCCACCCACCCACCTCTCCACTGGCAACCACCAGTTTTCTGTATGGGAGGCTGGTTCTTAGTTTGTTTTTTGTTTCTTAAATTCCACCTGAGTGAAATCATATGGAGCTTGTCTTCTCTGTCTGACTTCATTTAGCATAATCTAGCTCCATCCATGTTGTACATGGCAAGATCTCATTCCTTTTTAATGACCGAAAAATATTCCATTGTATATATACCCCACATCTTCTTTATCCATTCATCAGTTGATGGACACTTGGATTGCTTCCATAGTTTGTTTCCAAATATTGCTGCAGTTAACATAGGGGTACATCTTTTTGAATTAGTGTTTCATTTCCTGGATCATATGGTAATTCTGTGTATCTATTCATTTATTTGTAATTCTATTTTTAATTTTTTGAGGAACCTCCACACTTTTTTTTTTTTAAACAATGGCTGTACCAGTTTGCATTCCCATCAACAGTGCATGAGGGATCTTGTTTCTCCACACCCTCACCAAGACTTATTTGTTCTTATCTTTTTGATTCTAGCCATTCTACGAGTGTAGGGTGATAACTCATTGTGGTTTTGATTTGTACTTCTCTGATGGTTAGTGATGTTAAGGATCATTTCATGTCCCTGTTAACCAGCTGTATGTCTTTGGAAACAGCTGTCTGTTCAGGTCCTCTGCCCATTTTTATTTTGGTTGTATTTTTGTTACCAAGTTGTAGTTCTTTATATATTTTGGATATCATCAACCTCTTATCACATAGATCCTACCCTTCATATTTACCGTGTACATAACATCCCCCAAACACATTGTGTTTATACTCAACACTTGATTGAAAGATAATTCATTTCATAGCTCTATATCACAAAACATTAAAATAATGATCAATTCGGGTAACTTAGTTTAATCATGCTGTATGTATGTATGAGAATCCTAATATTGCCTAAAAGCTTGAGAACACAAGTATACTTTTCTGCCTGGCAATTCTTAGATCATTTGAATTTTTAATTGAGTTTATCTTTTTAGGAAGGAAAAAGGAAGCACAAACCAAATCTGGTGCTGGTAATTTGGGCAGTGCTTTGGGACCTGATTGGCATGAAGGCTTGAATCTTAAAGGTACAAAAGAGGTATGTATTCATATACTAATTAAATATGCCTAAGATACAATTTCAAATTCTTGAACCATTCATAAAGACTGATTACAAGTAAGTCAGACAACTGCTAGGTCCAAAGCTCTAGGACAGACAGAACCAGTGGCACTTGGCCCAATTCCTTATTAAAGATAAGTGAGTATCTCATTCATCTAACTCTTGCCCTTCCTTTTAATTCCCCAGCTAGAGATTTCCAGGCCTAGACTACAGTGAGCATAGCTATCCTATATTAAATTAATCTTTTCTTAAAGGTCACTTGATATATAATATTTGAAAGGTTATTAGACAAATTCTAAATAAAATATATATTTAACACCCTAATTGGATAAGCAGATGACTTGCTATTACTCATTTTATTTATTAGATGTTTCTGTTTTTAAATAGTTAAGAGACTATGATATTTAAATACTGTAAGGAGCATTGGAGATGCTACATGTAGGGAGCATACATGGAGTCCTTATTACTGTGTATCATTTCTTTTCAGCCTTGAGTAGTTTGGAGGGGAGCTGGCTTCATGATAAATCTGACTTTTGTGATAGAAATTATACAAAATCATTTCTTCCTGTACCTTCAGATCCTGAGAGATTAATAGTATTTTTAACCTGAGAACTTCAGCAGTTTGGTTCAGTAAACTACATACTTGGCACTTTACTAAGGTTCTGGGATATAACAGTAATTGGGCATGGGTTTATTGTCTCTAGCAGTTGTTAATTTTTAAAAACTGTATTTATAATTATCACTGAGGCTTATATTAAAAATTGTGCACTTGGTGTCACTTCCCAATGGAACTAGTTCTTTTGAGTTCTGAATGGATTTCTGCTCACTCCCTTCACGCACAGAAATCGAGGTTTATTTTGGGACATCTAGTGTGTTTCCATTTATATTGTAAGATTCTTTTTCTTTATGTTTCTACAGGTATTGTAATTTTTTTTATCATCAGTAACCCATTTCGTTTTTGGGGGAATTGTTATGGTGACAGTATTTCTTTTAGTTTTCTCATAAGGTCCACATTGAAACTATGTGTGAAGTAAAGAAGATTTACCTTCAAGAAGAATTTAGAATTTCTAAGAAAAAGTCCTTACCTTTTCCCAGAGACCGTTGTAATCAGTCAGTCACAACTGATAAAGGTAAGTAATAAAATAAAAACTATAATAACCACTAATTTAAAAAGAAAACTTAATCTCACTGTATTAAAAACTTTTAATTTCCATATGAAATTTAAACATAAAAAGTAAAAATGAAACCATTACTTAATATAAGTCATTTCATTTTTATTGCTTAGTCTTCAAGTTTCCTGATAATTTGTGTTTAGTTTTACATTTTACATAGGACTTCGTGGTGCAAATGACCACCATACTTCTGTGAGTCAATCAGAATATCTTGCAGATCAAAACAAATACAAACTAAAAAAAAATCCTTTATGATCTCAGAGGTGAAGTGACTTCCCCCAAATCAAACAGAGTAAAAACCTATAAATTTGGGAGTTAGAGACGATCTAATCCCTATTCCACACTTCCTTTGAGAATTACCACCATTTGAAGAAATACACTCAGCTGAACTAGCATATGAGATAGTCCACTGTTTTTGAATTCTTTGAATTTTTCCATGGAAAAAAGTAGTGTTAACAGTTTGAATATGAATGTAGGAAAAGATTGAAAAGTAAGTAACCTATTTGGACTAAACTCTCAGTGAAGTAAATAGTTAATACTTTTAAAGAAATAATTTATAAAGTGATTACCAGTTTTAAATTCATTTTGTTAGAAGTTCTTTGAATTTGAAGGAAAATGTTTAGAATGCCATAATTGTGTTAAGTATACCCAAAATATGGAGGCAGTGTGGATTGCTTTATAATTGCTTAAGCAAATGTGTACTTTATAAGAATTATCAAGGTGTATGTTTTAAAGTCCTCTCCTGCCTTTTTCTTTCACTCTTTGTTCTAGACATTACACATAATGCTAATGATAGCTGGTGGTGATTTCATTTGAAAATAAAGTTGGGTTTTTTTGTTTCTTTTAAAGAAGCATGGCCCGTATATGTGGAATTGACTAATGAAAAGACATACGGCTGTGATTTCATTGTCAGTGCTACAGGAGTTACACCAAATACAGAACCTTTTCTCTGTGGCAACAATGTAAGGTGAAATTTTTTGTCCTATGAATATTTTTAAAGTAGTATGAGATATCTAATTCTCAAGCCTAAATAACCATTCATTGTTTTAGTGTAAAACTGTTTTAAGGAAGCTGAAAACAATTTAGTTTACATTCATGTTTTGATTTGCAGTATTTCTTTTTTTTTTTTTTTTTTTTTATTGGTGTTCAATTTACTAACATACAGAATAACCCCCAGTGCCCGTCACCCATTCACTCCCACCCCCCGCCCTCCTCCCCTTCCAACACCCCTAGTTCGTTTCCCAGAGTTAGCAGTCTTTACGTTCTGTCTCCCTTTCTGATTTGCAGTATTTCGTATTGCCTACAGTCCTTAAGCGGTTAACATCCCAGCATAAGGGTCCTCATTAATGGGACATAATGCACAACTCATTTGTCTAAAGGTCGATGAGACAGACACCTACGACTTCTTACAAATGATTCCTTTAGAGAAACTATCTAGCACTTGAAGCTTACCTAATTGAGGATTATTATTATTATGAGTGGGGTAGTCACATGGTTACTGAGTGTTCTTGATGCAAATGTAAGAATTTTTGACTTGGTCTGTCCTAGTAGGATTTTGGTTCCCTGAAGATTCAGCTGAGAGGTCTTAACTTTGCAACTGTTTTTTACTTTCTCCCTACACATCAGCATACCAAGGTGTAAAAATTTGACTTGTTATTTTACTTGAGAATGAAGACGACATCTTTCATTTTTCTTCCCACATATGCTTATCAGGAACATTGTTTAGTTTGATCTAGGAGAAGATGGTGGCCTGAAAGTGGATGCTCAGATGCACACGTCTGTCTCTGATGTCTATGCTGCGGGTGATATCTGTACTGCGTCCTGGCCACCCAGCCCATTCTGGCAGCAGGTGAGCCAGCATCCATGATCATACCTTTTTATTTTTCTTTAAGACTTTATTTATTCATGAGAGACAGAGAGAGGCAGAGACATAGGCAGAGGGAGAAGCAGGCTCCATGCAGGGAGCCCAATTTGGGACTTGATCCCAGAACTCCAGGATCACACGCTGAGCTGAAGGCAGACACTCAACCACTGAGCCATCCAGGTGCCCCCACTTTGCTACTTGAAGTAGGAAACTATCATAGAGTTTTTTGTGACATTTAAAAAAAATAATAATAATTTTTCCCCTTTGGTAAGATATTATAGTGATGGAACAGACTGGGAGGTCTTGTGATTTAAAAAGAATTATGGGCTATTACTTTGTTTTTCATCTTTAAATACTTTGATCACCACTGTCTAGTTAGGTAGCCACTAGTTACGTATCTCTATTGAGCACTTAAAATGTGCTGAGTATGACTGAGAAACTGAATTTTATTTACATGTAAGTTTCAATAGCTCCATGTGTTTAGTGGCTACCAGACCGAATGGTGAAGCTTTAGATGAATAACTGACTGTATAGATGATGACCTTATGGGATCCTGAGGACCCAGTTCTGGTCCTGTGGGAATTATGACTGAAAAAACTTCCTAGAGTGAACACCCTTCCTCAGCTGAACAGCTCCGTCCAACTGGGTGGCCACTTCCTCCTGCCCTCAGTGCTGCTGGCCTCGCCATGGCAGAGCAGAAGTCCTTGAGGACAATACTCAGACTATGACCATAGGTGAGGTGGTCTTAGGAGTAGACACACAGGTAGACATTACAGATAAAAGCGCTACACAACACTCGGTGAGAGACCAGCTCCACAGGTGGGGGTTTTAGTTCCTCAGATTAACTACGGAGTGTGAAGTAGCAGAAGAGCTAGATGTATTTTAAGAGGCAGCTTCAGTTCTTTGTTTTTACATACAGCAGAGATAACAATCATAGGAAGAGTGCTTTCAGCTTGTTTCTAAAGTGCCAGCTTGTTTTAAGACAAATTTAGTTACCAGGGCATAGGCTAGCTTATTTAAGTCTCTCAATAGTCATGGAATAGGTAATATACATTTCAGGTAAAGAGATTAAGGCTATTAATTAAATAAAAATGAAAAGTTAAATATATAGAAGATTTGATATTTAAATCTCTTGAGTTTCAAGGCCAGTGTCCTATCAGGTATTCCTAAAACTTTGTAGAAATAAACATACAGTAAAGAAGAAATTAATAATGGAAGAATTTAAAACAAATTCTTGTTTGTTTGACTGGTTGCTAAAATATGGTAAGATTTCCTAGGGCTGGATGCCAACTAATATATTGCTTACCGAAGGATTAGAAATGAATTTCCAGTGATAATTCGTCATCTCTACTTATGCCATTGATGAATTTATTCTGAAAAAGGAGACTGGTTAATTAGTAGTATTCTTACCTGATATACCTCCTGAAGTGTTTTAGTTATTTGTAATAGTTTATTGAAACATACAGATTTGGTAGCATCCTTTAATTTTAAAGGCAGTAATTTGGATAGAATTATGAAACAGCAAAATCGTTCAGTTAGTGTGGATTGATGACTGCTTCTATGGCAAAGAAAATCCCAACTAGTCATCAAACTTGCTAGACCTAGCCAGTCTCGAGGACTGTCAGTGTTCGTTAATAAGGTGCTAGCATTTTTAAAACAAGGTCAATGAAAAATTTTATCTCATGTTTTTTTTTCCAGATGAGGTTGTGGACCCAGGCCAGACAGATGGGATGGTATGCAGCGAAATGCATGGCTGCAGCTAGTTTAGGAGAATCTATTGACCTGGACTTCAGCTTTGAACTTTTTGCTCATGTAACAAAATTTTTTAACTATAAGGTAAGCAAGATAAGCAAATTAGTGTCTTTTTATTAAGTCTTGTAACTAAAACCATGTAAATACTTACTCAAATGAGAAAATTATTTTTTTAAAAGATTTTATTTATTTATTCATTCATTCATTCATTCATTCATTCATTCATGAGACAGAGAGAGAGGGAGGCAGAGACACAGGCAGAGGGAGAAGCAGGCTCCATCCAGGGAGCCCGATATGGGACTCGATCCCGGGTCTCCAGGATCATGCCCTGGGCCGAAGGCAGGCACTAAACCGCTGAGCCACCCAGGGATCCCCTCAAATGAGAAAATTAGATGTCTCTTCCAGGCTTATTCTCTGCTGGTACATTCTGAGATTCAGTCTTGCTTTGTGAGAAGAACCAAAAGCTATTGTACCTATAGCACTCAAGAATGAATCAGGTGTGGAGTGCCCAGGTGGTTCACTCAGTTAAGTGACTTACTCTTGGTTTCAGCTCAGGTCCTGATCTCAGAGATATGAGATTGCGCCCCACATCCGGCTGTGTGCTTAGCATGGAGTTTGCTTGGGACTCTGGTCCTCTACCCTGTTCTCTAAAAATAAAGAAATATATGTTTGTTTATTATTTATGAACCACCTGCTTTGCCATACGTACTATTTACTCCTCTTTACTCTGAGGCAAGTTTTTTCTTCATGATTCTAAGCTGATGTAGTCCAGATCCTACATAGTTAATTCACTAGATGTTTTTAATGTTCATGGAGATTGTGTGGTGGTGTCATCCATACATTAATGCAGTGCCATTCAAATGTTTTCTTTGAGACACTCCCCAATTTTCATGAATAGATTTTCTTGCTGGCCACTCTAGCATAACACAGTATAACTACATACAGTGTTTCCTTTATGTTTTTATTCCTACATTTAGGTTGTGTTGCTGGGAAAATACAATGCCCAAGGTTTAGGTTCAGATCATGAATTAATGCTGAGATGTACCAAAGGACAAGAATATGTCAAAGTTGTCATGCAGAATGGGCAAATGATGGGAGCTGTCTTAATTGGTGAAACGGACTTAGAAGAAACGTTTGAACACTTAATTTTAAATCAGACGGATCTTTCATCATATGGAGACCTACTAGATCCAAATATTGATTTAGAAGATTATTTTGATTAAAAAAGGCATTTCTAGAACGACATAAAATTCCAAATAGCAAAAGTCACAATAAGGTAAATGACTGCACTAATTTAATAATGATTTCAGGAGGAAGTATTAAAATAGAATATTGGAAAAAGATACGTAAATTATTTGATCTTTACAACACAAAACTGACTACTTATGTAAACGTAGGGATTTAATCTTTCTGACTTAGCTTTGGAGCAGATTTAGCTAGGTTGTTATCTACTTAGCCAACAACTTGGTCTGGTATGTCAGAGAGGGATATGGTTTCAAGAGGTTTATAGTTTTACAGAGAGATATAGCAATATCTTATTTGCTAATATCATTTGTATTAATACTTTGTTTACATTTCTACAGCTGTTATGAGCTGAAATCACTCCTTTTCTGTAATAGGCCTATGTCTGATAACACTGCTATCAAAAGTTGGTTATATTAAAAAAAAATAAAGAGTTATGTGAACTTAGGTATTCTTCTCATTTCATACTGTTTTTATAAATCATGATCTGAAATTTTCAAGACTAATACTTCAGAGATAATTTTATTAATATTTCATACATATTGAACTTGTCTTAAGCCTGTAATCACAAAAATTAACTTTTCTTGGAAAATATAGAAACTCATCTCATACATCATCAACTTCTTAGATTGCTGAAGCATGTTTGTAGACATCTAAAAGTTACCTGAATTTTTTCTTCCCTCTCTTTATCAGCCTTCTCAGAATGATAAGTCTGAGATGATTCAGTCTACAACTAAAAACACACATTCTGGTCAAAACTCAGGAGTTCGATTATAATCCCATTGGTCCTTCCATATCTGCTCATTAGTTAAGTGTCTAGTGGTGTGTTTTTTTTTTTTATCTTCACTCAAATATGAGCCCTATCCCAAAAGAGAATGCTGTCAGAAACACAGCGGTATATGGATGGCATGCTCTCACAGGCTTGAGAGTATTTAGTGTGAGAGTCACTGGTTTCTTGACCTCTGCTACACAGGCCAACTTCTCAACCAGTGTTCATCACAACCAATGCTGTGAGGGCAGGGTGCATCACAAATTAGACAAATTAAAATAAAAGTTGGAAACCCTAGTCTATATTTTAAAAAGGTAGGCTAAATTCTGTTACTTAATACCTCTACAGAAAACAAAGATTATGGTCTCTGTAAGACATTGTTGAATTCATAGTGATGTAAAGGGAATAAGCTGGTTAGCAGAAGGCCTTTGGGTACTCTAGGAGGCAGAGTGTCTGCCTGACATGACTGAGAGAGACTTATAAGAGAATCAGTCTATTCTTCATATTTACCTGATTTATACTCATTGAGCAATATTTTGAAACCTGTGGCTTCCTCAGTACTCTGATTTAGAGACAAGAATGTCCTGGTCAGATATTCCTAATTATTGATTCTATCACCCTGATTTATATATATGTATCAGATTCTTCTTAATGTGGTCAGTAAAATGCAGTATAATAAACTTACAAGTTTCTCTAGCTGCGAAGTTAAAATTATACTGACCTTCCTCACCCACCACGGCATCAGAACTCTGAGGGGAAACTGGTTAGTCCAGCTCTTCGGATACCACAACACAGGATGAAAAAAGTTAAAATGCAGCACCAAAACACTGCTAAATTACTGTCTTATGAGTAGTTACCCATTATATGGTTCAAAAATGACTATAATCTTTTGCATTAAATTTCTCTTCCCTATCAGTGACTATGAAGTATTCTAAATTAGCCTTTTCTTATATAAATAAATAGCATTTCCATTCAGAGGAATTTAAACCCCTTCCCTAACATGCCCTTAGGATAGCAATATAAAATAGATGCATATACATATCACTTTTACTTACCTTATTTTAAAACTTTGAGTTAATTTTCAATCTAGAAAATGCTCTTCACAGCTTGTTAAATCCACTTTGGGATCTAATATTGCCCCGTGTAGTCCTAGCTGTGTATATATTAGCCTATAAAGATTTATAAACAACTAGGGAGTGTTCGAGTCCAAGATGGTGACACAGGAAGATCCTGACCTCCCCTCTGGGCACACCAAATCTACACCTATTTACAGGCAGTTCCTCCTGAAGAGATACTGAGGGCTGACTGAACAGCTTCTGTACAAGATAGATCACACAGAAAATAGCAGGAGAGACTGAGCCATGGTAACAAAGGGTGCCCCCACCCCTGATGCTGCAAACTGCAGGGGGAGGATAGTAATGAGGTACCCAGAGCAGATTCGTCTACCCTGGGCCACAGAAAATAAAAGCTATGGCTTAAAAGAACAACCAAAATATAAAGGAAATAGCTCTTGAACCCTGCTAATTGGCAGGGGAGCTGCTGCAACAAGCTCTGGGTCGGAGGGCCCAGTGAGTGCCACAGTTTATGTTCCCCCACCACCTTGACAGCATAGAGAAGAGTGGGTCCGCGCCCTAACCAGCCTACCAACGCGACGATCCCTGTAGGCCCCCAAACCACACCAGCTCTCACTGTCCCACCAGGGTAGCCCCACCCTGGGGCACATGAGGACAGCTCGTGGTCAGTGCTCACTGCAGCTTCAGCTCTCTCACCACACTGAGGCAGGCACAAAGCCTCTCAGAACACTCCAAACCTGCACCGCTTTGGCTTCAGATGGCTTTCTAGGGCACCCCCAGCTGACGCCTTTTCTCAGCTCCAGCTGCCCTACCAGGAAACCCTGGCTTATACCCACTCTAGCTGTCCTTTGAGGGCACCATCTATGCAGAGAGCCCTGGGGCAATCCCAGCCCATGCCCATTTCAGCTATAACTGTTCTTCCCAATTGTGCCCAACACAAAGTACCCAGGGACCCACCCAGCCAACAACCCACCTTGGCTATGGCTGCCCCCACCAGGGTACCTTCCTTCCACACATTCCTGAATACCCCAGCTTATATTCACTTGAATTCCAGCCATCCTGCAAGGGTACCCTCTGCAGAGAATCCTGGGACCACCCACTGCTTGCATCTACTTCAGCTTCAGGGTACCCACTATGCATAGAGCCCAGGAATCACACTAGCTGGCACGCAGTTCAGCATTAGCTGTCCCACCAGCCAGAGCATCCCCTGTGTGGAGAGCCCCCAGCTTGAACACAGTTAACCTCCAGCTCTCCTGCCAAGGCACCCTCTGCAAAAAACCTCAGGACCCACCCCTGGCCCCATACCCACCTAATCTCCAACCATTTCACCAGGGCAGCCCCAGCATGGGGTACCCTACAATCCCCAACCCATGCCAGCCATAACTCCACCCAGCTAGTAAAAGTTACCAGGTATATACAGTTTACATAGGGGACAACCACACACCAAGACCATTCCTTCAAGTTTAGGAGAAGTAGCTGAACTGCCTAATTCATAGAAATACAGTGTTAAGCAAAATGGGGAGACAGGAATGTGCCCCAAAGAAAAGAACAAGACAAAACTACATAAAAAGAAATTAATGAAATGGAGATATGCAACTTGCCTTTAAATGAAGGCATTTCTTTTCTTCATTCTTTAAATGAAAAATTTTGAATGATTGTAAAGATGGGCAATGGGCTGGAGAGAAGAGTAGAACTCAGTAAGAACTTCACAAAGACCTGGAAAATATAAAGAACCAGAGTTGAAGAATACAGCTGAAATCACAAGATTAATGGATACAGAAGAATGATCTGAAAGATGGGGTAATGGAAAGGACCCAAGCTGAACAGTAAAAATAAAGATTATTTTATTTCAATTTTTATTTATTTTTCTTAAATTTTTATTTTTCTTAAAGTCCCATGTTGTGCCCAACATGAGGCTTGAACTCATAACCCTGAGATCAAGAGTTACATGCTCCATCAACTGAGCCAGCCAGGCGCCACCCAAAAATAAAAGAATTAAAAAAAAAAAAATGAAGATCGGGGACAACTGGGTGGCTCAGCAGTTGAACATCTGCCTTCGGCTCAGGGCATGATCCCAGGGTCCTGGGATCGAGTCCCACATTGGGCTCCCTGCAGGGAGCCTGCTTCTCCCTTTGCCTGTGCATCTCTGCCTCTGTGTCTCTCATGAATAAATAAATAAAATCTTAAAAAAAAATGAAGATAAGGGATCGGTTGGACAACATCAAATGAACAAACATTCATATGATAGGGCTCCCAGAAGAATAAAGAGAGAAGGTGGCAGAAAATTTATTTGAAGAATTACAGCTGGAAACTTCCTTAACATACAGAAGGAGATAGACATTCAGATTCATGAAGCATATAGAGCCCAACTCCTTAATAAGATGAACTCAAGAAGGTCCACACCACAACATATAATTAAAAATGTCAAAGGCTGAAAAAGAATAATTGTAAAAACAGCGAAAATGAAGCAAAAAGTTCTGTACGAGAGAAACTCCATAAGGCTATATCAGCTGATTTTTCAGCAGATGGAAAAAGAGCAAGGGAAGGAATGGTGAAGAACTATAAAAACAACCAGAAAACAGTTAACAACATGGCAGTAAGTATGTAGCTGTCAATATTTACTTTAAATGTAAATGGTCTAAAATGTTCCACTCAAAAGACATAGGGGTTGTAGAATGGATTTAAAAAACAAGACCATGTATATGCTGCCAGTAAGAGACTTACTTCAGGCCTAAAGACACATTACAGACTGAAAGTGAATGGATAGAAAAACAAATGGAAGCAAAAAGAAAACTGGATGTATGTAACAGTACATACATCAAAACAAAACAAAAAAAACTTTAAAACAAAGACTGTAACAAGAATAAAAGAAGAACAATGATAAAAGTACCAATCCAATAACAGGATATAACAATTGTGAACATCTATGCACCCAACACAGGAGCACCTAAATACATAAAGCAGAGGTGCCGGACTGGCTCAGTAGGAAGAATATGTGAGTCTTGATCTCAGGGTCATGAATTTGAGCACCACATTGGGTGCTGAGATTACTTAAATAAAAACTTTTAAAAATGCTAAGGAAAAAATATATAAAGTAAACATAACCAGATAAAGGGAGAAATTGATGGCAATACAATAATGATAGGGAACTTTAATACCTTACTTACATCAGTGGATACATGAACCAGGCAGAAAGTCATAAAGGAAACTGAATGACACATTTGACAAAATGGACATCAACACAGATATACAGAATATTCCATCCAAAAGTAGCAGAATCTACATTCTTTTCAAGCACACATGGAGCATTCTCTAGAAGAGATCACATTAAGAGACAAAAGAAGTCTCAATAAATTTAAGACTGATCATATTATGTACCTTTTCCAACCACAACAATATGAAACTAGAAATCAATCACAAGAAAAAAACTGGAAAAAACACAAATACATGGAGGCTAAACAACATGCTACTATAAAACCAATGGGTCAACAAAGAAAAAATATATATATATGGAGACAAATGAAAATGAAAACACAATGGTCCAAAATCCTTGGGACACAGTAGAAGCAGTTCTATAACAGGTAAATTTATGGCAATATAAACCTACCTCAAGCAACAAGAAAAATCTCAAACAATCTAACCTTATACCCAAAGAAACTAGAAAAAGAACAAAACCCAATGTAGGAAGAAGGATATAATGAAGACCAAATCTGGAGTAAATAAAATAGAGACTAAAGAAAAAAGATGATCAAGGAAACCAAGAACTGGATCTTTGAAAAGATGAATGAAATTGATAAACCTTTACCCAGACTCACCAAGAAAAAAATGAGAGAGGAACCAAATAAAATCAGAAATTAAAAAGAAGTAACAACTGGCATCACAGAAATACAAAGGATTTTAAGAGTATTAATGAAAAATCATATGCCAACAAACTGGACAACCTAGAATGGACAAATTCCTAGAAACATAATTTTCCAAAACTGATTAAGGGAGAAAAAGAAGTCTGAATAGACCAATTGCTAGTATCAAAACGAAAGTGATAATCAAAAACTACCAATAAACAAAGGTCCGAGACCAGATGGATTCATAGGCACATGCTACCAAACACTCAAAAAAGAGTTAATACCTATTCTCCTCAAACTTTAGCAAAAAAAAAAAAAAAAAAACGGAAAAGGAAGTAAGGCTTCCAAATACATTCCATGAAGCCAGACTTACCCTGAGAGCAAAACCAGACAAAAAGAAAACTACAAGCCAATATCCCTGATGCACGTAGATGCAAAAATCCTCAACAAAATATTAGCAAATCACTTTCAACAATACATTAAAAGGATTATTCACCACAATCAAGTGGAATTGATTCTGCAGATACGTGAATAGTTCAATATTTGCAAATCACTCACACGTTTATAATAGGGAGGGTAAAAACCATATGATCTCAATAGATTCAGAAAAAGCATTTGACAAAATTCAATATCTGTTCATGATAAAAACCAAAGAGTTTAGAGGGAACATACCTCAACATAATAAAGGCCATACCTGAAGAATTCACAGCTTATACCCAGTGGTGAAAACCTGGGAGCTTTTGCTCTTGAATCAGGAGCAAGATAAGCATATCCACTGTCATCCACTTTTATTCAACATAGTACTGTAAGTCTTAGCCGCAGCAATCAGACAAGAAAAAGAAATAAAAGAAACCCATATTGCTAAGGAAGAAGTTAAAATGCCAGTATTGGTAGGTGATATGATACTATACAAAGAAAACCCTAAAGACTCCACCAAAAAGTATTAGAATAAATGAAGTCAGTAAAATTATAGGATACAAAGTTAATACACAAAAGTCAGCTATGTTTCTATACACTAATAATGAAGTAGCAGAAAAATAAATTAAAAACAATTTCATTTACAGTTTTGCCAAACATAACAAAATACCCAGGAATAAACTTAACCAAGGAGACAAAAGAACCTATGCTCTGAAAACTGTAAAACTCTGATGAAAGAAATTGAAGATTACACAAGAAAATGGAAAGATAGTCAATGCTCATGGATTGGAAGAATACTGGTAAAATGCCTACTACACAAAGCAATCTACAGATACAATGTAATATCTATCAAAATACCAACAACATTTTTCATAGAATGTTCTAGGGCAAATAATCCTAACATTTTTGTGGAACCAGAAAAGACCTCAAAGAGCCAAAGAAATTGTGAGAAAGAACAAAGTTGGATTTGAAATCCCAAATCCCAGATTTCAAGATGTGCTAGTGTAATAAAACACTATATTACTGGCACAAAATAGACACAGATCAGTGGAACAGAATAGAGGGCCCAGAAATAAACCCACACACATATATGGTCAAGTAATCTATGACAAACAATGCAAGAAAATGTAATAAAGAAGTCTCTTCAATAAATGGTACTGGAAGACTGGGCAGCTACATGCAAAAGAATGAAACTAGACCACTTTCTTACACCACGCACAAGCCCAAACTCTGAATGGATTAAAGGCCTAAAGGTGAGACCTGAAACCACACAATGCCAGAAAAGAACATAGACAGTAATTTCTTTGACATTGTCCATAGCAACATTTTTTTCAATATGTCTCCTAACACAAGAGAAACAAAAGCAAAAATAAATTATTAGGATCACACCAAAATAAAAAGCTTTTGCACAGTGAAGAAAATCATCAACAAAACTAAAAGATAACCTACTGAATGGGAGAAGATATTTGCAAATCACATATCCAATACAGGGTTAGTATCAAAATATATAAAGAACTTATATAACTCGACACACACACACACAAAAAAAAATCCAAATAATCCAGTTAAAAAATGGTCAAAGTACCTAAGTAGACATTTTTCCAAAGAAGACAAACAAATACCCAACAGATGCATGAAAAGATGCTTACCATCACTAAACATCGGGAAATGCAAATGAAAACCACAATGAGATATCATTTCACACCTGTTAGAAAGATAAAATCAAAAAGACAAGAAACAACAAGTGTTGATGAGAATGGATAGAAAAGGGAACCTTTATGCAGCATTGGTAGGAATGTAATTAGTACAGCCAACTTTGGAAAACAGTATGAATGTTCCTCAAAAAATTAAAAATCTAATTACCATATGATCCAGTAATTCTGCAATGGGGTATTAACCTAAAGAAATAAAAAACACTAATTTGAAAAGATGTATGCAACCCTATGTTTATAGCCAAGATATGGAAGCAACCCAAGTGTCCACTGATAGATGAATAGATACAGAAGATGTGGTATATACACAATGGAATGTTAGCCATAAAGAAAACAGATCTTGCCATTTACAACAATATGAATGGGTCTAGAAGGTATTATGCTAAGTGAAATAAGTTAAAGACAAACACCATAGGATTTCACATGTATGTAGAACCTAAAAAAAAAAAAAACAAAGGAATAAACAAAGAGAAAGCAGAAACTGACCCATAAATACAGAAAACAAACTGATATTTGCCAGAAGGGAGAGTGATGGGGGAAGGGTAAAATGATGAAGCAGAGTGGGAATACAGGAAAAAAGTTATGGAATAAAGTAACGGGGATGAAAGGCACAGCACAGGGATATATAGTCAACAGTACTGTAACAGCACTACATGGTGATAGATGGTAGCTACACCTATAGTGGGCACACCACAGTGAACAGACTTATGGAATCACTATGTTGTATACCTGAAACTAATATAATATGTGTCAATTATACTTCAATTAGAAGAAAAGTAAACTCACAAAAGTCTTTATAATTATCAAGCATTCTGTCGCATGCTTCTGAATTCCATACATCATCAAAATGTTGAGCGATCAATATGCAGTGATAACTGTAAACACATTTAGAGATACAAATCATTAAATGACCTAATAAGTTTTAAGAATCCCTATTTCAAAAAACAGAGTTGCAGATTAATTTTCTATTGCTGTCATAACATCACCACAAGCTTAGTGGTTTAACACAACACAAATTTATTATCTTAAATTTCTATAGGTCAGAAATCTGACATGGGTCTCCCTGGCTTAAAATAGGTATCAGCAGGGATGGATTTCTTCTGGAGGCTCAAGGGGAGATCTGTTTCCTTGTCCTTTCCAGTTTCTAGAGACTGCCTGAATTCCTTGTCTCATCTTCCCCTTTCCTCCATCCTCAAAGCCAAGAAGTATCATTCTGACCTCTCCTGCTTCCTTCCACATTTAAGGACCCTTATATAAACTGGACCCACCCAAACAACCCGGGTTATATCCTGATTTTAAGGTCAGCTGATTAGAAACCTTAATTCCATTTGCAGTCGTAATTCTCTTTTGCCATGGAAGGTAACTTACAGTTTCTAGGAATTTGGATATAGACAGCTTTGGGGGGACTATTCTTCTGCCTACCACATACAATTTTTTCCCTATGTACCTAATAGACATTGCTTTTAGAAGTTGTCTGAGATTCACTTTGAGACTCAATATTTTTCAACTATTAAGAAAATATTCCTGATACCAAAGCATTTTCTTGTATTTTACAGCATCAGTTTGACTCAAAACCCCAAAATATGCTTCTTTGGAGTCTATTCGATATCAAAGGAAATCTTCATTTTCTTATTTCTTTACCTAGATTGTTGTACCAACTATAAAAAAGAAATTACAATTTCTGTCACTGTCCAATAATTGCTTATCAGTTCAAAATTTTTTAGTTCTTTTTAGGATGGGCAGTAAGAGTATAAAGATGACTAATACTGAAAAGCCATCAGGGACCTATTGGTCTAACTAAAACCACCCTAAACAGATGGAAATTTTTTTTTAAGATTTTATTTGAGAGAGAAAGAGAAAGAGACCTTGAGCAGGGAGTAGGAAAGAGGCAGACTCCCCATTGAGCGGGAAGCCCAACCCGGACCTCGATCACAGGACCCTGGGATCATGACCTGAGCCAAAGGCAGACACTTAACCAAATAAGCCATCCAGGTGCCCTTAAATTTATTTCTTTTTTTAATGAAGATTTTATTTATCTATTCATGATAGACAGAGAGAGAGACAGAGACACAGGCAGAGGGAGAAGCAGGCTCCACGCCGGGAGCCCGACGCAGGACTCAATCACGGGACCCCAGGATTGTGCCCGGGCCAAAGGCAGGCGCCAAACTGCTGAGCCACCCAGGGATCCCCTTAAATTTATTTCTTAAGGAGAAACATGACCCTGATTTCAACTATTTCATCAACACATGAGCTGGTGACATGGTACCTGTTACTGAGCTCAGCTCTCAAAATGCCTGCCATATCTTCCCAAATTAGTAAAGCATAGCTGTATGTCAGTGCCAAGAGAGAAAAGGCTTGGACTCACTGTCAATTTATATCAAAACTTTCAAAAAAAGGGGGATGGATGAAATAGCTGAAGGGGATTAGAAATACAATCATCCAGTTATAAAATAAAGATGATTGGGGGATGTAATATGCAGTAGAGGGATTAGAGCCATCATATTGTAACAGATCTGTAGAGTGATAGAGGGTCACTTGGCTTATTATGGTGATGTATATAAATACTGATTTACTGTTGTACAATACAGTAACCAATACAATATTGAAACCAATACTGAAACCAATACAATATTGTATGTCAGTTATTCTTCAATTAAAATAAACCATCTCAATATATTTGTTTTACTTAAATAAAAAACTCTAATAAAAATAATTTTGGAGGATTATCAGGGAGAGAGAGAATCTCTCTTCTTGAATTTAGGCAGATTCTGAGGGTTCATATACTGACATTTACTTTTACAGGTTTGTACTTGATACTCTACCAAGTGTATTTACTTACTAAGCAAGTACTCAAAGTAATTTCATAGAGTTTCATATTGTGCTTATATTTAAATGACAAGGTGTAAAAAGGTATGTGGCTTACTTGCTTATATTTTGACAGTATGACACCATCTAGTAAAGCTTCTGTTGTCTCACATTTTCCATCACCACCACTGAAATTATTCTGGATATATCTCCAAAGCCTCAATACAAAATACAGCCCACTTTCATGTTATCTCAACCTGTAGTATGAGAAATTTTGAGATTGCATGATTACTTGAAAAATTTAAAATATGCAAAAACAATATATATATAATTATCTGGCAATGCTTTATACTCTAAATATATCTTCTACATTGGGACCCCTGGGTGGCTGGCTCAGTGGTTGAGTGTCTGCCTTTGGCTCAGGTCATGATCCCGGGTCCTGGGATCGAGTCCTACATCAGGCTCCTCTGGGGAAGCCTGCTTCTCCCTCTGCCTGTGTCTCTGCTTCTCTCTGTGTGTCTCTCATGAATAAATAAATAAATATTAAAACACACGCACACACACATACACACACTTCTACTTTTCTACCATTCTGTCAATCTTAAGAATTTTTGATTTACGTATCCGCCCAACCATGTGGGTCCTATCCTTCTTAATGGTTGTGATAGTCTTTTTGTCTTCGCTTTATCTGCCATGCTTACTCTGCTTAACATACTTTGATTTTAAGATTTCAAGAATTAAACAGCTATTAAAAACAAGCTCATTTAGAATGTCCTATTGTAAAATGTAGTCTTAAGGTTTGGATTCAAGTCGAGTCTGGGATTGATTGTCTGCCTTTCTGCCTACTCCCTCACTTGTTCTCTAAAGTAAATTAATTAATTTTAAAAAGCAAAACAAAGAAACAAAAACAAGGGAGGTTGTTTGGAGGCTTGGCAGGGAAGACTGCTCCTGTCTAACCAAAGAAAGCATTTTTAACCAAAGAAAAATACTTCCCGATTTTTGTTTTCTCCAATAATCTGCTATAAGTGGGACAGACATGAAAGGGAGAGGGAGGTAGGGACTCCTATCCAGTCAACTCTGGAAGTTGAGGGCAGCCCCGGTGGCTCAGTGGTTTAGCGCTGCCTTCAGCCCAGGACGCGATCCAGGAGACCAGGGATCGAGTCCTACATTGGGCTCCCTGCATGGAGCCTGCTTCTCCCTCTGCCTGTGTCTCTGCCTCTCTGTGTCTCTCATGAATAAATAAATAAAATCTTAAAAAAAAATGCTGGAAGTTGATGCAGTGAGAGATGCCATAATGACACTTGGCCCTGGAACCTGTTGACCTGAAGCAGGGCAACAGGGATGAAGGCCTGGGAGGAAGGGCTACCTGTGATTTACACTTGACGAGCCTAAGACAACCGTTAACACAGTCACAAGCAGAAAGACAAGGGTTCACATCCAAGTGCTACTTAGACCTCCTGTGCCTCTGCCAGCAGATGTTGGGGAGACTGGACTCCTGCTGACACTCCCCCCCTCCCAGGGTCGCCGCTCACCTTGTGAGTCCAGTGGAGCATAAAGGTGTGCATGGCCAGCGTGAGCTGCCGCTGCTGCCGGAAGGAGTCGTGGTGGGTGACCAGCACGTGGTAGGTGAGAGGCAGGTGGCCGGTGAGCAGGTACTCCAAGAAGGCCAGGAGCCTATGCTGCTGGATCTCCAGCTGCGTGGAGACCCTTCAGCCTTGGGGGCTGGCTCTGCCTCCTGGCTCAGCTCCCGCAGGGCCTCCAGCGGCAGCGGCAGCGCTAGCTGCTCCTCCCAGCAGGTGTGGGGAGTCCTGTGCTCCCAGAGCTGCAGGCAGCAGGCCCGCTGGGTGTCCAGCCAGCAGGGCAGTACCCGCAGTTAGTGGTCACAAGCCAGCAGCTGAGCCCGCCCTTGCAGCTTCACCTCCAGCTGCTACAATATAAATTATTCATCACCCCTCCTCCAGTAGTGCTTCTCTCACTTTATGTGCATGTCAGCAATCTTTGGATCTTGTTAAAAATGAGGATTCTGACTCAGTAGGTCTGGGATGGAACCTGAGATTCTGCATTTTTAGCAAGCTCTGGAGTGAGGCTGATGCCCTAGAACCCAGACCACGTTGTGAGTGTTGAAGACCTAGAACAGAGTATATGAACCCAGAATGGATTTCACCTCCTGCCTTGAGGTGGCCTCCAGTCTCAGAAGGAACCAAGACACGGTAAAAGCAACCAGGCAGAAAACTATGGAGATTGCAAAGAGGAGTCCTATCATGGAGCCTGAGCCATCTTAGGACATCCAGGCAGTTGTCTTAAAACAAGGGCATTATGAACAATATGAAGGTAAGGGCCCACTGAACTGAGGGAAAGACGGTCAACACATGTGGAGGATCAGGTGGGAAAGAAGGATATCCACAAAAGGGCATAAGCCCAGATTCACCTCTCAGAGCAGGATTCTGGGACAAGAAATGATAGGAGCTCGTTGGAGTAAGTCTGTCAGTGCCAGTAGAGAAGGGTCTTAAAATTCAGTCTGAGTTGCTGGTATTTCATGGAAGAAATGGAGCCTCTGTCAGAAAGGTGCTTTAAGAAACAAAGTAAAATTATAGTGATAGTATGCCAGGGCTGGGGGCAACGGAGGAATGGGGAGTTACTGTTTTAGAGGGACAGAGTTTGAATTTAGGAAGATAAGAACATTCTGGAGATGGATGGTGAGGACAGTTGCACAACAGTGTGAATGTACTCCATGCCAGTGAACTGGATATCTAAAAATGGTTAGCATGGTCATGTATATTCCACCACCACAACAAAAAATCACAGTGGAGGCAGAGGCCATAACAAGCAAGCTGGTGCTACTATCTAAATATGACTAAGATCCAAGCCCACTCTAGGCTGAGGAAATGCTGAAAAAATGGGCCTCCCGAAGTAAGAAATAAAATTTGGAACCACCTCTCAGCCCCAACCCTCTACCCCACATTTCACTTTTCTACCATACCACATAGGTCACTATGTTCTTAAGGATTTGAAAGAAAAACAGCCGCATTACAGATGGATTTCTGTTGTGCCTTTGAGCTCAAGCACTCGGCTTGACTCACCAGGGTCCACTCTGTGGGTGCCATATGTGGATCCCCTTGCTCTGCAGCTAGCATGAAAGAACCAGGCCAACGATGAGGAAAGGAGAGCCCTAAAAATGCCCAGGCTCAGAGTCCTACGGGATACATGGGTGCTTTTTGTTTGTTTGTTTCCGCAAGGGAAGGGGATGGGGGGGAGAAAAGGGATGAGCTGAACTAGTAGAGAATGAAAACAACTGTGAAAAGAACCTACCAGCCATTAAAATTGGAAACATTCCCAAGAAGAAAATTGTGGTGGCTATTAAAAGAGGCCAGAGAAGCAAAGAAACGACTCTGCCTAAAGTCAGAGGCATGGAAGACACAGACCAAAAGTGTGTGTGTTGGGGCGGGGTGGGGGGTGGGGGGCGAAGCATATAGCTTTGGCTAAGAGAAGGGGCTACACAACAAAACACCGGTGCAATGTGCAAACATTTTTACCAGGCGTAGGCTATGAAGTAGACTTGCCTGTAAATAAAGGATGAGCCTCAAGCTAGTCAAATGGAAGAAATTCCTGACAGGATTATGGGGTGTGTGTTGGGGGAGAGGGAGTGCTGAGAACGGATATTGGAAAATCAAAAACATTTCTTTGGGTCAGTCTGGAGGTAGATAGAGGAGAAAGGAAATCTTGTAGAAGTCAGGCAGTTGCCTGAAACAGGTTACACCGATCCATCCAATGGGAAAGCACCAGAGTGATACCCCATTGCAACCTATCCATAAGGATAAGCCCAGACAGCAAGGGCTCCAATGAGCTGAGAAGAAGTTGGCTTCCCATCCTAGGATCCAGGGAAGCTCTCTGCCCCTGATCAGCTTCTGCCCCTGATGTCTGCCTCCACCCTCTGTAGGTGATGGTGAATCCAGCAGCTGCTCTTAAGTCAGTAATAAGAGCAGAGCTTGATGATATTTTCTGACTCAGGGCAGCCTAGACTGGCTCTTAATTTCTTTTTGGAAGTCCATCATCTGGGATCAAGTTTTATAGCACCCATGTATTCCTTGGGCTCTTCCCCAGCCATCATAGCAATACCCTGGTCTCCAATGAAATGCAAGGAATTCCGTTGTGACTGGGGAGGATTTCTTCTATTATATATGTCCTCAGATCAAGGTAATGATAGTGGACTTCCTTTTTAAAGTCTGCCTTCAATGCCTATTATTACATTGAAAAGAATTTGATTTCTTCAAGGAAATTTTTTAAAGAGACATGGGTCTCACTGGCAACAAAGGTCAAAGAATTGCCATTTGCAAGTGAGTAAATAGAAAAGATACACCTCATAATTATTTAAAATTATCTTTGAGTTGTACTATTTGTAGGGAGAAAAGGCTATCTTTCTACTGAGAAGTTAAGAGGGAATCACTAACATTCACAAAACTTATCTAGAGAACTTATACTGCCCTTATTTCAACCAGTCTTTATAAAGATCTGTATGGGGATGGGAAAAGTAGGCATTGGTATTATGATGCTCATTAAAAAAAAACGTATAAGTGAGTAATTGGAAGCCCAGGGAATGATCTTACCTACAGAATAACTGAGGCTGGGCATTGGGAAGAATTTACCATCTGTAGGAATTGTGAAGCATTGGAATGTACTACTAAGGGATGTGAGTCAATCCAACTTGTAACTGACAAAAGAGGACGCTGGAAGAAAGCCTAGGGGCTTCACTTGTTACACTATATCAAAATTGCTGGAGTACTTCCTGCTTCCTCAAATCACTTAGAGCCTTTGTGCCCTTAGAACCAACCAGAAGACATGGTACATAATAGGTACTCCATCAATATTTGATGATGGAAGAGGGGTGGAGAGAGAAAAGGAGCCTAAGCAGGGCTGAGGATATTGTAGGGAGACAGTACAGGAGACACAGGAAAAGGTGCAGGCGCTACAGTATACCAGCAGAGAAGAAACAGGCATTGGGGGACATAGGAGAGAGAGAGAACTCTGGGCCACCAGGATACCAGTAGAACCAGAATGGAGGCAGGGTCGTAGGGAGTAGAGAAGGTATGAGGAAATTTCTGCACAAGAGGCATTGCCTTATTGCCTCACAGTTGGTGCTACTACTGAAGGAGGTACCTTCTCAGGGATCCTGTAAGTCAGGAGCTAAGTTAGGTGCTAAGGATATGGTGACTAAGAAAAACTGAGTACAGGACGGACAAGCAGGAGACAGATGTTTTTTTAGCAAACATCTGAACAATGTTTGAAATCCAAATTCCTGAGGATGAAGGAGCCAGCTTTGACAGCTGCCTTACTCTGAAGTCCCTAAACAAGTCAGGCAAGTGGAAGGATGGGGAGCACACGGAAGCTTCTGTGCCTAAGACATGATCTCATTATACTGGGGACTTGGGCACCCACTTCAACTCAGAGCTGATTATAAAGGGGGTATGATGGGAACAAAAGTCAAGGTATTCTGGTAAAGAAGGCAAGTTTGAATCCTTGACATGCTAAGTGTCTTTCAGTAAGTCACTCAAGTTATCTCATTATCTCCAAGGGAAAGTGAGCAATGTTGTGCAGCCAGGAGTTTTACAATATCCAGGTGTTACACATATGAAACTTGAGCCATAGAAGCAACAGCTTCTTCGGTGGCCTTTCCCACCCACCTACTGTCATCAACTTCTTTTCCCATGATTAAATGCCCAGGGCCCAACAGCAGCCAGACTGTTGTGAGGCTCCCTGAAGAGCTGGAGAGACTCAGAAATAGGTCTCTACTGCTGCAAGGGCAATTTCAGGAAGGAACATTGGACGGTAGCTACCCAAACTTAGTTGCTAGTGTCAGAGGAGAGGCCCATCAGGCTTTATGCAGATCAGGAAGGCACTTCTTGAAGGACTCCCTGAAACCCCAGACCACTCCACTGGTAAGAACAGTCTCTTGCTTCTGCGGCATCTTTCCATCCACATACTTCTTAAATGTAATTAGAGATATCAGAAGAGATAACCTAATCATAGAACTAGAGACTCTACTCCGACCCAAGACCCCTGATGGGAGGCTCTCACCAACCTCTCTGGCCCAACCCAGATCTTGATTCTTTTAAGGAGATGAAAAGGTAGCAGTTCTCCCTTACAGCTACTCCTGACCTGCTGCAGAAATCAGGAGAACAGAAATGAAGATTTGGGCCATCACTATGGAAACCGGCTGTCTTTCTAGCTTCCCCTCACATTCCCCTCATCACTTCCCTCCCTTTGACCTTTAAGTCACATCAGCTCATAAGATTTCTTTATGGCCAATACACCAATTCATTTGGAACAAAGCAACAGAAGAATTGCTGGTTTGGGGTGGGGAGGGGCTTTCTAACCACTTGCCTCAGTTGAGGTACTGTCCCATATCACCATCCAACCTCACTACCCCTCTGATCCCTTTTCCCTATTCCCACACAGTTCCCCCATCCAGAACTCCTGTTCTGCTTCCAAATACAGATCCTTAGCTTTGTAAGCCCCCAGTGCAGATCTGCTCACCATCTGGTGGCCATCCTCTGAGGCCAGGTGCCTTCACCCCTATCTAGACCCATTCTTCATACCACCCTTATGAGTAGTAGCCCCTATTTTCATGTTCCTGAGCTTCCATTCTTCATGTTCTCCAATTATGATTCCTTATCACTTATCCTGCCCCCAGGTTCTCAAACACTCCCTAATGAAAAGGGCACTTACAAAATATCAATATTTCCCATTATCCATTCCCCTTTTCCCTCTCAGTCTTCATTCAGTCTTCAACCTGGATGTTTGATCACCAGAACCCCTTGAGAGAAGGAGAGAAGGGAATTCTCTCGGTGCTCCCTTCTAATTTTGGTGCTGCCTTTGTCCAGCCCTGCTCCCCACTGGGGGCTATGAGACTTAGTTAGCCTTCTAGATTGCCCTGAGATTCTTCAGAGAGTCTCCAAAGACTATTCTGAGTTGTCAGGGATTTTTATCGACATCTTTTATGGCTTCATTTGTTCTCAGTTTCTCCAGCTCAGATTTTTTATATGAATCTCTTCAGTCATAAAGCAACCTCTGAAGGATAAACTGAAACTAAACTACATAAAACCACCTTGAAGCCTGCCCCTAGCCCCACGGTGTGTTTGAGAAGGGGCACCTCGATTGGCACTACTGTTCCCACACCTCCCCCACTCACCCACCAAGCACCCATCTCCAAACATGGCATCCCACCATCCCTACCCCCATTGAGGAAAATGGAAGTAGAAAATGACTCACGGGGTCAGAGAGGATCAAGGCTTGTTTAGAGCTTTGAGATCTCTGGATCAAAACAAAACAAAAAAAAGTGGGGTATTGTGAAAAACTCAGCTGAAGCATCTGGGGCTCAGGAGCAAATCTCTGTCTACTTCACCCACCCACTTCCCAGTCTAAGTTGCTTAGTCTTTTAATAAATGGATGTAAAAGAGTTTTGCATTAAAGCATAAGCACTTCAAGCTAGCCTGAACAGAATTGCCCAAGGATTTACTTCTCTAGGGAGTTGAAAATTAAGAAAACAGACACATGTATTTAGGATAGACTCTGTTTTAGCCAGGTGGGATAAAAATGTCCTGGGAACATCCAGCTTATTGCTATCCTGGTCAAGATCCAAAATTCAGTGGAGAAAAAAATCTCTTAGGGAAAGCATAGGATCTTCTGTTTCTGGAGAGTTACTTAACCTCATCTCTCAAGAACAAGACAAGTATACATTGAAGCCATGGAGCGCTTCGGATCCAGGAATGGCAAGACCAGCAAGAAGATCACCATCGCCGACTGTGGACAGATCTGATGAATCTAACTCCTGTTTTATCTGAACTTCCAGACCGTTCCTTTAGCTCAGGAGAGTGCCCTTCCACCCCCACCTGCTTGAAATAGCCCAGTCTCCACACTCTCACTGCAGTTCTGCGGGCTCCGTGGTTCCTTTCCCCAGGTCTAGCTGGATTGCAGAGTTCAGTTTATGATGATGAAATAAAATCTAAACCACAAAAAAAAACAAAAACAAAACAAAACAAAAAAAAAAACAGACAACACCAGAATACATTAGAAGTAGCCCTATAATGTACTCTCTCCTTTCAAAGAGACTTCCAACCTTCTAGTTTTTCCTGTGGATTCCTTATTTCTTAATTATGTCATCCATTTTCATAGCTTCAGTGATTATTTATATATGGGTGAATTCTGCATCTGTCCTTCCAGACATGACCACATTTTCTCTACTCTTCCACTTTAATATATGATGAATTTTCCTGAGGGTGGGAGGCTCTACCACCAATTTAATCTAAAATGTAGTTCATATTCCCTCCAAAATCAGCCTCTTCTAACTTGTTCTTTTTCTTTCGGAGGCACCACTATTCTACTAATCACAAGATATGAGAATTTCCAGCTTCTTCTTTGACTCTTCTTTCTTTTTCCCTCCTTTCCCGTCTTACCCACCCCACCACCACCACTAGCCCATCAAAATCCCTTGGTGACTGGGGTCTGTTCATCATGCTTTCACAATGATGGACCTCCACCCTTTCGTGTCTATTCCCATTCCATTGTCTTAGTCTTGTGGTATCTCTCCTCTTGCCATCTTCTTTTTTTTTTAATTTCATTCATTTATTCATGAGACACACACACACACACACACACACAGAGAGAGAGAGAGAGAGGCAGAGACACAGGCAGAGGGAGAAGCAAGCTCCCCCAAGGGAGCCCGATGTGGGACTCGATCCTGGGACTCCAGGATCACGCCCTGGGCCGAAGGCAGGCGCTAAACCACTGAGCCACACAGGGATCCCCTCTCATCTCATCTTCCACATTAAGTATCCTAACTGGTCTACCAGCCTCTGTCTATTCTCAAAATTTACTTCCTACTGCCTCAAGAATAATCTCATTTAAACCTCTTTGCATTTCACTTCATCTCCTCCACTACAGCCTACAGTACTACTCATAGCTCTTAAAAGATCTGCACATGAATGTTCTGTGCCAGATAAATAGATCATTCACTCATTTGTTTATTTGACAGATATGAATTTAACATCTAGCTACTGTATTTTTGTCATGTTGAGAAAGCAAATGTGAATATATATCACCCTTGAGCTTAAGAAGCGAAGAGAAAGCTGTTTAGTATCCCTAGAATATATTTTTTTGCTTTCCTGCTCCCATGACTTTGTGCCATTCCATTTATGTAGAATATTTTGTCTACCCTTAAAATTTTCCTTAAAATCCTACCAATTCCCTGAAGCTTTCCCTATCACAATTCCTCCTTTCTCAGAATTCTGATATGCCTCCTCCCCCTTAAAAAATTTTGAGTTTTATGTTCAGAATGAAGCATAAAAAGAGTTGAAGCTACAGTTATAAAAAACAGAGTAGGAAACCTGGGGAGGGAGAAGCAGTAATGGGTAGAAGATCATGGAGGTGGGATATGGGATATTGAGATCTAAGAAGTCACCTGACACAAGAGAATAGTAATTAAGCTTTTCTTCATCATCTATCTACACATACTTCTGGGCTAAGTTATACAAAAAGAAATTACACAGATGGTCTTACTGCATGTTAAGGTCTCATAATATGGTCACAATGATATAATAAATGAAGGGAAGATGACCCCAATGAATCAAAAAGGGAAGATCAGAAGACTGAAATATTAAATAATATCTCACAGAAATCAGAAGTGTAACTGAGAATAGAGGCCAAAATGTGTGCAAAATGAGAGAGGAGGGCAGAGTCTGAAAAATGGAGTGGGGGAGGGATGTAGTATGAGGCTGGAGGCAGGAGTCTAATAGCCCAGTCCAGCTCAGATTTTAGTGAGCCCAAGAAAATCACCAGTTCTCCCCTAATTCTGGAAGACATCCTGAAATGAAAGAACCTTAGGAATGCTTTGGAGGATAGGACAAATGGCTTGCTGAAGAGCAAATCTTCTGTTTGAGAGAAAGTAGAAAGCAAACAGATAGAAGAGATGCATAGCAGATAGGCCTGAGGCTGTGGGGTAGGGTAGGGGTAGATGTGCTGCTCCCATCTCAATCTTCTACCAGTCCCCACTATAATCCTATGGCCTGCATAGCTCCCTGGAATAGAGCACTGTTCCCAATAGGAATGGCCTGCTTTGAATAGGTTCCACCCTCCAGGACCCCTTTTTCTCCCTAGTGGAATACAGGATCTCAAGTCCTGAAATCTGTTTATCAATAGCCCTTACAGCTATGACATACTTCACAATTTTCAAAACACTCTCATATATCTGTTCCTCATTTGAGACCAGCACTCCCTATTGAATTTCTATTCCACTCTCTGTGCATAATAGTTAAACCCTGTATCATAAATAGATGGTGCTCCTGAGTCTGGCACATAGCTGGTGCTCAGTAAACACTAAGGAATAAAGCATTGAATAACTAATCAAATTTTTTAATTTCAGTAGAATGAGGTGAACTTTGATATCAGAAATTATTTGTTGACTGTGCAGATAGGAAGATAGTAAGAGGCAAAATCATCCATAGGCACAGAGTTTTTTCACAAATGCTCAGGTCAACGTGGACCTCTAAAACTGTCCTTTCCTCCATCCCTCACTTCTAAGAAAGAAAGAGGGTGATACTTATTATATTCCTACTATGTGCCATTAATAGGTGCTTATATATAAATTGTTTCACTTATACAAGCCATATTCGCAACCCAGCCCTTCCAAAAAGATGGCTTATGCTTTTTCCTTTGATGTCCTGCAGAGAGGGTAACTTGACACATTTCACATGGGCCTTCCTACTTCCATGTTTAAGGTTTTTCTTTTGACTAAAGATAATACTTTACAGTGCAATTTAAATTCATTTCCATTCAAAGAATCTCTCTTATAATCCCTACCTTACCCCTCTCCATCACTTATCCTAGCACTTCCACATCACCCTGCCACATACTTTGTTTTCTTCTCTTCTGGGTTCCTTGCTCCCTTTTTTCCACCCTAAAGGTCCTCTTCCTTCTTTCTGTCTACCTTTTACTGATTTAGGGAGAGTTGTTTGCCTTTAGCCAGCCAGGTGTCCCGGTATCCCCATTTCTAAATTGACTAAGGACATTCTCTTCACTAGACTACAGTTCCTATCAGAACCCATATATTGTTCTCAGGACAGCCAAGAGAATCCTTGTATTTGGCCAAAAGCGTCTTATGTATCTTCCTATCATTACTGAGGAAAACATATACCACAGTCTCCTTCAGAATCTTCCAGTTTTCTAATCCCAAGAGTCAGAAAATACATTTCGAACTTTCCTGATGCTGCTTTTAGACCAATTAGCAATACTAAGGATAGTGTTAGATCTCCAAAAGATAGTTGTATAGTATTGTGCAGTGTGGGGAAAAAGCAAGGCTTCAGAGTCAGGTAGACAATTTCTTGAGCAAAGAGTTCATGCCTCTAAGCTTCCATTTCTTATCTATAAAATGAAAATAATTATCACCTGTGCCACAGAATTCTTGTAGAATGAGATAAGGGAGAGATTTTTTTCAATATCTGTATATATTTATTTGATGTTGCATATATTGTGCAATGATATGTGCACAGTCTTAAGTGCTCAAAAATAGCTGCTGCCATTATTATCATCATCATCACTATTATGATGATTCTGGTCTACTCAGAATTACGCAAATGCAAAAATCAAAACAGGGAGCTACTCACCAAAAACAAACACTTGTATGTATGGCCACCCAACCTCCAAACATGAGCTGATTACCCAGGAAGTGAAGCCAGAGGATGAGACTACATAAGGAACAATATGAAACAAAGAAGGTAACCTTTACTGAAGCTGGGATAAAAGCTGGGTATTGAGGCCATACCCTTGGTTCATACTATCTTCCTAAGGATCCCTAAGGATTATAAACCATGGTCCATACTATCTTCCTTATAATCCCTAAGGATTATAAGCCATCAAACAAAGTCTGAATTAAGAAATTGAGAAGAGGGCAGCCTGGTGGCTCAGCGGTTTAGCGTTGCCTTCAGCCCAAAGCCTGATCCTGGAGACCAGGGATCGAGTCCCACGTCAGGCTCCCTGCATGGAGCCTGCTTCTCTCTCTGCCTGTGTCTCTGCCTCTCTCTCTCTCTCTCTCTCACTCTCTCTCTCTCTCTCTCTCTGTGTCTCATGAATAAATAAATAAAATCTTAAAAAAAAAGAAATTGAGAAGAATGGGAAAAAGAATGTTCTGTAGGACCAAAGAGTTCCCTTTTCCTTTACCCCTTGAACTAACCAATTTTATTGAAGTCTCTGTCACTTGCATCTCAGCCCTATCTATTAGGGAAGATAGGTCAAGTGGCACTTTGGCCACTTGATCAGTGCTTTCAGGTTCTTTCTGATGTCTGACTACCATGCCTCTTGCTGGGTCCAAAGCCCACTCTCTCCCAGATGCTTCTCTTAAAATCCCTCTTCCCATCTCTTCAAAGTTGGAATCATAAATGAAGAAGGTTGAGAGAAAAAAGAGAAGTGAAATGATGCACAAAGAAAGCAAGAACTCACTAGGCTGTGTTTGGAGAGGAGTAACAAGGATGGGAGGGAGGAAGGGAGAGTTCACAGAGGGAGAATCAAAAGACTGAAGAAGCTAGAGTAGAGAGAGTGAAATGTATAAAACATTATCCTCAATTCCACTAAGTGGTTATAGAAAGAAACAGGTCTGGTGAGGAGGGAAAAGAGGAAGACAGGAGAGGAATGGGGAGGGAGACAGACAGCTTTTCTGTAAGAAAGCAACAGGAGTTCAGGTGTGAGTGAGAAATCCCCAGAACACACGCTGCTTTGCTGTGGCAGAGCCTATTCTGGAAGGGACTTGACGCTAAAAGGCATTCCCCTGAAAGAGATAGGTCACAGGAGTGGCTGCTCCAGGGAGACAGGACAGGATAAACTCATATGATGTGGAATGGAGGACCAGGGAAGTCTACTTTTATTTTTTAATCACTTAGATTGTGGTTGACAAGGGATAAAGTATGAAAGCAAAGCAGTTAATGAAGACCATGATTCTGACTGAAGCCTCCCCATTTCTCTCATCCCCTAATCCAGTGAACCCAGAGTGATAACTGGACCCTCTTCCTGTGTCTCCCATCCTCTCTCTTCCATCTTTTGAATGAAGCTCCTTGGGAAAATCTGCCCATATTCACCCACATTCATGTCAGCTCTGGCACCAGAATGTGCTCTGGTCTGCCCTGAGCTGCATGCCCCCATCCTGTCTGCCTCAGAAAGGACACAGTAATGCTGCCCACTGAGAGACTCCAGAAACAACCTTCAGCTAGAACTACAGTATTAGTACAGCTTACAGATTATGAACTCTGCTCTGGATATAAATCTGGGCTTCCTGCATTCAAGAGTCAATTTATTCATTCCCCTGCCTCCATATATGTTCTGGCTTCACCCTTACTTTTCCTCTTCCAGGCAGTGTTCATTATTTTCCAAATCACTTCCCTGCACCCATACCATGAAGGCCCTTGCCAGATCTGAAATTCACTTCAGCTCATCTCAGGTACTGGCCCCTAGTGTAGATGTTAAATGACATACCTCCTGCTTCAGGCACAGCAAGTGCAGCAGCATGGTCAGGAGTTTGGCTATTTGTCAAAACCTAAAGCTAGCAGAAAGAAGGAAATAATAAAGATCAGAGCAGAAATAAGTGATATAGAAACTAAAAAACAATAAAACAGATCAATGAAACCAGGAGCTGGCTTTTTGAAACAATTAATAAAATCGATAAACTTCTAGCCAGATTTATCAAAAAGAAAACAGAAAGAACTCAAATAAATAAAATCGTAAGTGAGAGAGGAAAAATGTCCAATGCTACAGAAATACAAAAAAAAATTTCTAAGAGAACATTGTTGAAAACTATATGCCAAAAAATTGGATAACCTAGAGGTAATGGATAAATTATTAGAAACATATAAGTTACCAAAACTGAAATAGAAAAAAACTCAGAAAATTTGAACAGATCAGCAAAGAAATTGAATTAGTAATCAAAATACTGCCAACCAACAAAAGTCTAGAACCAGATGGCTTCACAGGCGAATTCTACCAAACATTTAAAGAACAGTGGTAGCTATCTTCTCAAACTATTCCAAAAAATAGAAAAGGAAGCTAGCATTACCTTGATACCAAAAACAGATAAGACACGACAAAAACAAGAAGACTACAGGTCAATATCTTTGATGAACAAAGATAGGTGCAAAAATCAACAAAATACAAGCAAACAAAATACAACAATACATTAAAAGAATCATTCACCACGATCAAGTGGCATTTACTTTGAGGTGTCAGGGTGGTTCAAAATTCCACAAATCAATCAACATGGTACATCACATTAATAAAAGAAAGGATAACCATACAATCATGTCAATAGATGAAGAAAAAGCATTTGACAAAGTCAACATCCATTCATGATAAAAACCCTCAACAAAATAAGTCTGGAAGGAACATACCTCAACATAGTAAAGTCCATAGATGAAAAACTCACGGCTAATATCATCCTCAATGGGGAAAAACTGAGAGCTTTTCCTCTACAATCAGGAACAAGACAGGGATGTTCACTCACCACTTTTATTCAACATAGTACTTAGCAATATAGACTCAGCAATCAGACAACAAAAAGAAATAAAAAGCATCCAAATCAGCATGGAAAAAGTTAAACCTCTATTTGTAGATAACATGATACTCTATATAGAAAATCTGAAAGCATCAAAAAACTGTGAGAAGTGATAAATGAATTCAGTAAAGTTGTAAGATATAAAAATCAATGTGCAGAAATCTGTTGCATTTTCATATGTCAATAATGAAGCAGCAGGAAGAGAAATTAAGGAATCAATTCTGTTTGCCTGCACCAAAGACAATCAGATACCTTGGAATAAATCTAACCAACGGGTAAAAGAATGAACTTTGAAAACTAAGAAATACTGATGGAAGAAATTGGAAGTAACACAAAGAAATGGAAAGATATTCTATGCTCATGAATTAGAAGAATAAATGTTGTTAAAATGTCTATACTACCCGAAGCAATCTACACATTTAATGTAATCCCTATCAAAATATCAACACCATTTTTCACAGAGCTAGAACAAAGGATGCTAAAATTGTATAAAACCCCAAATGACCCCAAATAGCCAAAGTATCCTTGAAAAAGAAAAGGAAAGCTGGACACGTCACAATTCTGGACTTCAAGTTATATTACAAAGCTGTGGTAATCAAAACAGCATGGTCCTGGCACAAAAAATAGACACATAGATCAATAGAACAGAATATAGAACCCAGAAATGAATCCACAATGATATGATCAGTTCATGTTTGACAAAGAAGGAAAGAACATCCAATTGGAAAGCATGAAAACTGGACAGCAACACACAAAAGAATGAAATTGGACCACTTTCTTACACCATATATACTTTCTTACGCCATGTACAAAAACAAATTCTGGAATGCTTGGGTGGCTCAGTGGTTGAGCGTCTGCCTTTGGTTCAGGGCATGATCCCAGTTTGGGGAGTGAGTCCCTGTGAGGAGTCTGCTCTCCCTCTGCCTATGTCTCTGCCTCTCTCTGTGTCTCTCATGAATAAATACATAAAAGCTTTAAAAAAAATTTCAAAATGGTTTAAAGACCTAAACGTGAGACCTAAAACCATAAAAATCCTAAAAGGGAACACAGGCAGTAATTTCTTTGGCATCAGCCATAGCAACTTCTTTCTATCTAGAAAGATATCTCCTGATGCAAGGGAAACAAAAGCAAAAATAAACTATTGCAGGTACATCAAAATAAAAAGCTTCTGCAAAGCAGAGTCAACAAAACTAAAAGGCAACCTATGGAATGTGAGATGATGCTTGTAAATTACTTATCCAACAAAAGGTTAGTATTCAAAATATATATAAAGAACTTATAAAACACAATACTCAAAAGTGAATAATACAACTAAAAAATGGGCAGAAGGAATGATTGGACATTTTTCCAAAGAAGACATATGAATGGCCAACAGACACAGGAAGAGATGCTCAACATCACTTATCATCAGGGAAATGCAAATCAAAACTACAATGAGATATTACATCATACCTATCAGAATGGCTGAAATCAACAACACAAGAAATAACAGGTGTTGTCAAGGATATGGAGAAGGGGAACCCTCGGTGCACTGTTGGTAAGAATGGAAACTGTGCAGCCACTATGGAAAACAGTATGGAGGTTCCTTAAAGAGTTAAAAATAGAACTACCCTATGATCCAGGAATTGAACTACTAGGTATTTACCCAAAGAATAAAAAAACACTAATTCAAAAGAATACATGAACCCCTATATTTATAGCAGCATTATCTACAATAACAAAATTATGGAAACAGCTCAAGTCTCCATCAACGGATAAAGAAAATGTGTGTGTATATTTATATAACTGCATATTATTCAGCCATTAAAAAGAATGAAATATTGCTGTTTGCAACAACATAGATGGAGCTACAGATTATTACACTAAGCAAAATAAATCACTCAAAGAAAGACAAATACCATACAATTTCACTCATATATAAAACCTAAGAAACAAAACAAATGACCAAAGAGAAAAATGAAGAGGCAAACTTAGAAACAGATTCTTAACTATATGAACTGATTGTTACCAAAAGGGAGGTGACTTGGGGGATAGGTTAAATAATGATGGGGATTAAGGAATGTACTTGTTATGATGAGCACTGGGTTAATATTTGGAAGTGTTTAGTCACTATATTGTACATTTGAAAAATAATACTATACTGTATATTAACTAACTGGAATTTAAATAAATACCTAGGGGGGAAAAAAGAGAACTTGGTTGTTTGACTTCAAGGGATATGTAGATGCCACTACTCCAAAGTGCCTGCCCATCTCTGAGGATCAGATATATGTCTTGTGTATGCCCTGAGCAGCTAGAAGGAAGTATAGCTCTTCCTTCTACAGCCAGTATTTCTCAAAGCAAAGCAGTGAGTCCTCTGGGCACCAATCTGGACTACAGAGCAGAAGGGTAGGGTTCCACCTGATGCAGAAGTACAGCCTGTATCCATGTGCAGGTCACCACTTGCTGAGAAGCTAGTCTCAGTGGGGCGGAGGGAGGCTGAAGAGAGTGAGAGCTACAACTTCAATTAGAGGAACTTATGGTCTCCTGTGTAGACCTTTGCAACAGTGGGTGTCCCTCGGCATCAGGGCCTTTGTGAGAAGGGGAACCATTATTCTTGAGCTCACAGCTCAGGTTGCAAAGACAGTTTAGAAATTGAATTAACTTATAATCATAGTCAGGTAAATATATGACAGCAACCATAAAGGCCTTTCATAATCTCCTGATCTAAAGAAAATTCCGTGTTATTCTTTATCACAAGACCATGTTTATTTCCTTTGGGTGTTTATCACACACTATAATTATTTGAACATTTGTTTTTATGCTTATTGTCTATTTCCCAGGAGGAAAAGCTCTATATTTGAATAAGAGAAAGAATGGATGATGAATAAATATATCAAATAGGAATAAATATACTGGTAGGATAAAAATTTCCTACTAATATGAACTATACCTGAACGTATCATGCCCAGACCTATGCTAACAATAATATCCTTACTGGATGTTCATAATGCCCCTATTCTACATCTCTACTCATGGCCTCTTCCTCTACAATTATATACCATGCATGAAAATTATTTAACAATTCTCTAGCTCTGTGTTAAGCACTATGGAGAGAATATAAAAATATACTGGGAACAGATTCCCCACTCTAGAAGCATACAGGTGATTGAGGGAGAAAGGGAAGACACAGGGTAACCACACCTAAAGACAGTGTTCAGAGAGACAGCTCTGGTGATACTGATACAAAGGAGTAGAGGAGATCAAAGGAAATAAATTGCTTCTAATGTGGATTATCCAGGAAGGTATGGACAGGAGGTAATATTTATACTGGACTGTGATGATTGTATACCATTTCAGTAGTCAGACACTGAGAGGATGGAAGTCCAAGGATAGGCATGGCTAATGGGAAGGATTTCTTGACTTTGGGCATCATTTTACATTGGACTTCTGTTCATCATGAAAGAGTGAAATGCAAGGAGCAGTGAAAGTCAAGATAAAACAGCAGAAACTGAAGGCTTTGAATACAGAAGACAGGAACCAGAATCTGGGTCCTAGCTCAGGGTCCACTTATCTCCACTTCGTTTGCACCTGATCTGATTGAAGGGCATATAGTTCAAATGGGGCAGAGTACCCTTTCATGCCTCTCTTTGTATGTCTCTCATCTCCTCTCTCCCTCCACTGAGTTCTTTTTATCAATGAAAAGATTTCTTGGGCAGCCCGGTGGCTCAGTGGTTTAGCACCACCTTCAACCAGGGCGTGATCCTGGAGACCCGGGATTGAGTCCCACATCAGGCTCCCTGCATGGAGCCTGCTTCTCCCTCTGCCTGTGTCTCTGCCTCTCTCTCTCATGAATAGATAAAAAAAATCTTTAAAAATATATATATTTCTTAACCCCATTACTGCGAACAGTACAAAGTACAGAAAAGCATATACTATACTAATTGAATTAGGTGATTTGCTTGCCTGGGGAAAGGGAGAAACCCCTCCTCCATCCATCTCCATTTTCAATTTTCCTAGATCTTCTGACACTATATGTTAATAAATATGTATATTTCCTCCTTCTCTGTACAAGAGATACTATGAAATGTCAGATGTAAGGTTTAACATAAAATCCCTCATAAAATGGTTTTCCATGTACTGGCATTGGAAGGTGAAGGAGGTGGTTCCTGTGCTGCGTCTGCCATCAAACCCTGTGCAGGTCATCCTGCCTCTTGCTTCCAGAAGTTTTGCTTCAGATTTTCTAAAGAAGTAAACAATAAAGAATAAAACTGAAACATTCAACTCTTCTTACCAATCTTGCTTTTTGCAAAGCTCTTTGCTTTTTTTATGAAATTAGTTCCACAAATGACTAGTATTTCACAATGTCAACTCCAGATTCCTTAATTACTCTAATTTTTAATTCTCTTCTTTCTGGGGTAGCTCGAGTAAAGTCCCACTTGGGAGCAAAGAAGTGAAAAAATGGCTTCTCGTAGTACCTTCCATGAGGGGGGGGCTCTAGGGGAAAGGGAGGTGGTTATAGCCCAGCATCTTAGCCATAAATTTCCCAGAAAGAAACTCATTGATGGTCCTTTGAGAGGGAATGAAACATAAATATCATGGTTTGGTATAAACACACCAACCAGGGCGAGGGTGGAAGGCAGCTAGTTCCTTGTTATTGATTGAACTACTTCAGGATTTGTGTACACACACACACACACACACACACACACACACACACATCATTCTCATAAAACAAATATGCTCATGTTTATAGACCTACCGAGATAAACATACCCAACTCCTCTGTGCATATTTTCACTCAAATTCTAACACATTTCCATATGGTAGGTACACATGCATGACTTTGAATGTGATGCTTTTGGCCAACTTGCCCCTTTCCAAACTCCTGACTGAGGACTGGGGCACAGTGAAGGTGAAGGAATGAGTGTCTGAGTATGAGCTGCACGTGTCACTAAGTGTGTCTCTGACTACATGCACAAACAAATAGAGATTCTTTTTTCATTACTTACTATTTGTAATTATCCACTGTCTTTTGGTTACCTCTATGCCATCAAGTTCCAGTGGTCATCTATCCCTTACCAAGCAATTACTCCAGCAGAGTATAGACTTTACTCAAACTTGGTACAAATCCTAGCTTCACCACTTACTTCGTACAAATGAGGTAACCTCTCTGAGCCTTAGTTTCAACTTTTGTAATGTAAGCATAATAATACTCACTTTATAGAAATTTTGTATTAAATAGGTGATTCTGTAAAGTGGAACAAAGTATATGGCATAGTACTCAACAAATAGCTAAAATTATCATCATCATTTTAGGGACATTGTAGATAAAAGAAATAATACATAAAAGAGATGTTCTTTCCCTTATAAGGGTTTATAAAAAATTTTTTAAATCTTATCAAAGAGACAAGATAAATATATGGAGAGAGGAAAGACATGGAAACATAAAACTCTTATTTGAGTGCAAACATATAACTTATTCTCCTAAATCCAAGCCCTGTTTTAAAAGTATTAGCAGATTTCAATGCTCTAAGAAGATTGGTGTTTTTCTTCTATCATTCACCATCCCCATGCCTTACCACCTTATATCCACCACACATCCACCCCAATCTTTCCTTTCAGGAGTTGACTGGAGAATTATTGGAATAGAAAATATTTTTTTGAGAGTTCATTTTGTATATTACCTTGTTTCTGGGCAGCAGCCCATCTGAGGCATTCCAAACGCAAGTGAGACAGCCATGCACATAGCCAGAGATCCCACACGCTCCCACCTCCCTTGTCACCCTCTAATCTCAGAAAATTCCTCCTTATGTTTAATGTCTATATGTTTTCTTTCAGTATTGCCTCTCTTCATCAGTCATTTTGATTGGGAATGAAGTACCCAAACCCTCAAAACCTTAAGAAAATTCTCAAAAATTTCAAAATTCTCACCTGGTAATATTATTTCATTGCTTATCACTCTAGATCTGTGGAATTACAGGATTCATATATTTAGTTATTAACCCATTGAAAATCATCAAAAGAGCCCTTAAGAGCATTAATTTAGTTCCCTACTAGAGTATAACCCCTTATGCACTTATCTGGTCTCTCCTTAAAGCTTTTGAAAGATGAAAGTATCCTAATTTCCAGGACAGATAGTTAAGTACTCCTATTTCAATCCCCCCAACTTCTATAGTCTCCTCAATTAGTATTATCATTCATTTGATTAAGGGACAGTACAACCCTGAGGTGGAACATGACTAACATGACCTCCCCAGTTCCTTTCAAGCAATCATATGAAGAAGGGGTAAGAGAATGGGCAGCAGTCATGATCCATGCAATACTTGTAGCAAGAGAGCCCCTGGGGATAAATCAGACTCCAGTGTGAGCACAACAGGCATTTTCCCAAAGTGGGCTGATGTCAAACCCTGGCATAGTGACTGGCATGAGAAGCTTGGAGACAAGAGGGCAACCATAGCCCACACTTTTCCCTCTTCCCAAATTTAGATTTCCAGCCTGGGCTCCCCCTCTTGTGCTCCAAATTCCAAAGTTGTCAGACCTTCCATAGTGCTTATCTGAGGTCAGACACCTATCATGGATCACCTAAGGCTGGTGCTTCTTAAACTTGAAAGACCAAACAAATCATTTGGGAGACTGTTAAAAATGCAGATTCTATATCAACAGGTCTAAGTTGGAGCATGAGATGCTGCATTTCCAACAAGCTCCCAAAGTGATACTCACACTGCTGATCCATGGACCACACTTTGAAGAGCAGGATCTACATAACTGTAACAGTTGCTACAAGTGTCTCCCAGAAACAGTCTATCTGTCCACATCCTTCTGTCTATCCTTCAGATGGCTGTGAGAATCATATTCCTGATTTAGGAATCTTACTTCATGGCACAATACACAATACAAACCTGGATTATAAATTCCCTTCAAATGTGAAAACATATCCCTCACAAGAGTCTTGTCTTTCATGACTCTTAAACGTCCCTGTAACCTAAAATTACTGTCTCATTTAATTTCCAACTCACCTGTCCCTCTTGTATTTCCCAAATTGCTCCATAGGCATCCTCCAGGAAGTGTCTCTCAACCCATACCTCTTTCTCACTTTCTACTCCTATCTTCCCTTCCAAAGAAATAATGCCTCTGTCTATATCCAGTTATTAATTACTACTATGTCCATCCATTTTCCTCCCTATTTGGGGTATAAATTCTCTCTCCCTAAATAATCTTAGATGCTTTCACAAAATTTTTGCCCCAGTCACTCAAAGAGTGTCTAAGGGAGTCAGAACATTATGGGTAATCTTACCTCTAGCAGGCTTCCCTGGAGTCACACACTCCCTGTTGAGAAGATGAGAAATTCCAAAAGTAAAAAAGTAGCTTCCTATCCTTTCCCTTCTAGGGGCCTGCCCTAGAGGGGACTACATAAACAAAATAGAAAAACACTGGCAGCTCTATACCAAAGCATAAGACTCTGAGTGTATCAAGAAAAATGCTGGTTAAGGTGCCTTGGTGGCTCAGTTCATTAATCATCTGACTCTTGGTTTTGGGCTCAGGTCGTGATCTCAGGGTCATAAGATTTAGCCCTGTATTGGGCTCCTCACTGGGAACCAGAGGAATTACCAGAATTTTTTTGGAGTCTGCTTGGGATTCTTCCTCCCTCATTCCCCCTCTGACCCTCCCCCACCAGCTTCTGGGCACAGGAGTGTGCACTCTCTCTCTCATATAAATATATAAATAAAGTCTTAAAGAGAGAAATTAAAAAAAAAAAAAAAAGAACAAGAAGAAGAAGAATGCCTGCTTTGCCCACACTGGAGTCAGTCTCATATTCAAGGATTCCCTGGAATCAGAACAGGCTGGGCCTTCTATCAATTTCAATACTTCTGGCCCCTCCCCAAATCCCATAGGAATAGATGGAGCTGAACCAGGGGAGGTCATTTCAGGCATTCTCCTGCCCCAGGGCTGTATTTTCCCTGTTGCTCATTGAATAACAATGCTGTTCTTACTGTGGAGTCTAGAGGATGAGGAGAATGTACTCTTTGCCCTGAGCAAGATTCTTGTCTGGGAACACACCAGAATTCAGGTGTAGCCACACAAAGGTAAAACTAGAAGTGCTTGGGTATAGTGCTAGATGCTGGGTACAGACTTAGATATAGTTCTAGATACCAGCAGTATTGGCATCACCTGGGAATTTGTTAGAAGTACAAGCTCTGGGCCCCAACCAGACCTGATGAATTCTAGAACCTGGGGACAGGACCCAGTACTCTGTGTTCTGGGTGGAGAGAAATGCTGTTTGTCAAGAAAGTCTCCCAAAAGGTAATTTTAAAAGAGTAGCACTGTGCTAGAAGGAGAATTTTCTGTACCAAAAAAAATGTGTAAGGCTCAATTCAACTAAATATGAATTTATTAAATGTTCATTATGTACCTGGCTCCCAGCTGGATGCTCTGGGAGAGTGAACAAGATACATTCCTTACCTAATGTCTACAATCAGGGAACAAAATAAAGAAAACAAAGATGCAGAGGTAACTGTGGTATTTTATTTTTTAAATTTCAGCTTTATTGAGGTACACTTGACATATAAAATTTTAAGGTATTTGAAGTGTACATTGTGGTGATTTGACATACATATACATTGTGAAATGATTCATTATGATTTCCCCACTGTAAAAGGATTAACGATGATATCTTTATCTAAATGTTTCATTAAATGAAAGTAAGTGTACAAAAGGTACCTTTTGTTTCCCTCACTTCATCTTTACATGTGGAGGGGCTTTAGCTAGAGCTTTGGTTTTCAAAGTGGGATCCCTGGACTCTTAGGGAGCATGACCAGGTATTAGCATCACCTGGCAACTTGTTAGAAGGACAAGTTCTGGGCCCCACCCAGACCTACTGAATTCCAAATGCTGAGGACCAGCAATCTGTGGTCTCACAAGTCCTCCAGGTGACGTGGCACTTGCTAAAGTTTGAGCACCACTGGATAGAGTACTATTCCTGGCCTCTTTCCACCCACCCCTTACTGTGACTTTGTTAGTGAATTGAAGAGACATGCCCAGCTCAGCCCCTTCTAGTTTTTTGTTGGATTCCTTTTTAAATCTAATTTTATGAGAAAATCTAATAAAAGCAGACTCTCCTGTGATGGGGGGCAGGGGTGGTCAGCACTACTTGTGATGAGGATTAAGTGTCTCATTTAGTGATGTGGGATTAGCAAGCCAATTAGGCTGCATATCTAAAGCTGATGGTTTAGTCATCTGTCTCAACGTCTGGGTTATATCAATTTGTTCCAAACATAGGAGGGAGAAATGGGTGCTATTTACTGTACCTCTACAGCTCTGACAATGGGTTGTAGGGAAAAATGGACACAATGTAGGTTCAGATCACTTACAGTAGAGAGACCTAGTTGAGAGAATAACAGGACAGAAGAACCAGAGGAATTCCCAGAATTTTTCAAGTAAATGGAACTTTAGAAATCAATTCTGACTTCTCATGTTACAGGTAAGTAAGCAAAGTATGGAAGGAACTGAGGGGCTTGCTCAAGTTCACAATCCTAGTTAACAGTGGAAACCAGACCAGAACCTGACTCTCAGCTGTGCACTTTCTGAGCAGGTGGACCAAAGTAGACAACAGCAGAGAAACTTGAAAATCCAAAAATGCAAATATGGCTAAGAAGGAGAAACAACCCTAGGTTTTCAGCACTGGTAGTGGATTCAAGGCCAAAGTGCTTTGTGTCCAAAGGAAAGTTCTGCTCCAATCTACATGTGCATGTTCTGTTGTCCCCTCACACAGCCATTTCTCAGTCTACACAGCCTGCTAGGTATGTTCTGAACACTGCTTCTTTTTCCTGTGCTTTTTGTAGTGATTTTCTCTCTGCCTATAATCTCTCCCTCCTGCCCACATGTGGCAAAATCCTATCTATCTATGGAGATTGCCAACTCAAATGCTGTTCCTTTACAAAGTCTTCTCTGATTTCACCAGCCAACTCTTACCACTGTGCCAGCAGCAAATGATCATCCTCCACTTGGAATTCCCAAGACACTTTATTTGTATATTACTTTTTAAAAAATTTTTTATTTATTTATGATAGTCACACACACACACACACACACACAGAGAGAGAGAGAGAGAGAGAAGCAGGCTCCATGCACCGGGAGCCTGACGTGGGATTCGATCCCGGATCTCCAGGATCGCCCTGGGCCAAAGGCAGACCCCAAACCGCTGCACCACCCAGGGATCCCTGTATATTACTTATGAAAGCACTTTCTACTTTCTGCTACTCTATGCTTTACCCATTGCATTAGAATATAAACTCCTTAATGATAGAGGCCATATTTCATCTTTTTTTTTCTTTTTCTCTTTTTTGTCTTTATTTTTCATTGAGATATAATTAACATAGTGTTAATGTGTACAATATGATGTGTACAATATGATGATTCAACAATTCCACGTGTTTCTCAGAGTTCATTGGGATAAGTTTACTCTTACTTTCTTAATCTGTTTCACCCATCCCCTTACCCACCTCCACTTTGGCAACCACCAGTTTGTTCCTTGTGTTTAGGAGTCTGGTGTGGTCAATTCATCTGTCAATAGACACTTGGGTTGCTTCTATCTCTAATTGTAAATAATTCTACAATAAATATAAAGTGCATATATGTTTTTGAATTTGTGTAAGTACTTTAGCACAGCAAAGGAAACCATCAACAAAACACAAAGGGAACCTATAGAATGGGAGAAGATATTGGCAAATAATATATCCAATAAGGGGTAAATATCCAAAAGATATAAAGAACTTACACAACACTTGAGAAAAATCCAATTTAAAAATAGGCAGAAGACCTAAATAGACATTTTTCCAAAGACAAATAGATGGCCGACAGATACATGAAAAGATGCTCAGCATCACTAAATTTCAGGAAAATGTAAATTAAAACTATAATGAGATATCACTTATTACCTGACAGAATGTCTAAAATTAAAAAGATAAAAAAGGAACCCTTGTGTGTGTACAATTGTTGGGAATGTAAATTGGTGCAGCCACTGTGAAAAGAGTATCAAGTTTTCTCAAAATATTAAAAATAAGATTACCATATGATCCAGTATTTTCACTACTAGATATTTATCCAAAGAAAACAAAATTAATTTTTCTAATTTATTTGAATAATAATGTTTTAAAGCCAGTAAGCAGCTACAGACAGAATTGAAAGCAGACAGAAAAAAAAAAAGAAATTAAAATACATCCTTCACTCCACAATAAATACAGAGCTCTATTAGTGTTCCTGCATCAACATGCCATGAGAGCCTTAGCTTTCCATTTGCTGAAGAGTACTTTCCATTAATGTGCAGGGGGACCAGAGTGCTTCAGGAGTAATGATGTCAAACCAAAGATGTCCCAACACTGCTGAGTTCAAGGTCTACAGTTTGGGCCCTAATCTCAGCGGGGCTATGCAACCAGGCTGTGATGGATCCCATATGTGAAGTAGATAACAAATCCAATCAGCATCCAGACACCAAGTAGGGCCCAGGTGCTAGCTCTCATCTGTATCATAAGGTAAACATTCAGAAAGATGCTCAGGAGTGGGAGGAGAGGCAGACCAGGTACCTTAAAGTGAAGGGGAGAGGAGCTCTGTGGTTGTCTCCAGATGACCCCAGTGATCCCAGTGATGAGCACCAGGAGCAGCACAACCACTGTGATCCACACTGGGTCTTGAGAAAGCAGACCTGGCCACTGGGTCAGCACCAGGCAGAGCAGAGTCAGCAGTAGAGCAAGCAGTGAGGAGCAAACAGAGACAACGCATCCAGAGAGTGCAGTGGGGGTGGAGCTGCCTGGAAAAAATAATTGGTGTAGAGTCAGCTTCTCTGCTGTAGGTCCATTCTCCTCCTGCATCTGTGCTCCATTTCCATCATGCTCTTCCTTCATCTGATCTTCACTTCCCCCATTCTTCCTCTCAGGCTGATACCTGACTATAAGAACACAAAAAGCCACTAGGGAGTAAGCTAGCAGGGTCCCAATTGACTTGAGGTGTAGAAGATCAGTGAGTCCCAAAAAGAATGCCATGATCGCTGCAATAATGCCAAAGATCACAGTGGCCATGATGGGAACATATGTGCCAGTTTGGATCCTGGAAAAGACAGGGAAGAGGAGGCCATCCTGTGCCATCGTGTATATCAGCTGGCTTATGGGAAACATATAGCCCAAGAGACTGGCAGAAAGATTACATAGGAATCCAAAAGCTACAGCATAGTAGGCAGGGGCCCAGCCAATATGGAAAAATGCCTCAGGCAAGGTGCTCCCAGGTCGGAGCTGGTAGTAAGGCACCATAAGTGTAAGTGATGCAGAGACACCAAAATATACCAAAATGCAGATGAGCAATGAAATCACAATGCCCATGGGGATAGAACGCTGGGGATTCTGTGCTTCTTTAACTCTGGTAACAATGTTGTCAAAACCTATAAAAGCATAGAAACAGTTAGCTGATCCAAGGAGAATCCCCTGGAAGCCAAAAGGCACGAATCCTCCAGAGCCCAGAGGGCCCAAGCTAGAGGTGTCATTGAGTCCAGCTTTTATGTAGTCCTCTTCTGTGAGCTTCCAGTTGTGCAGGTGTGCAGGTCCCCCTTAATGAAACCAGAGAGGATGAAAAAACCGAGAACCAAAAGGTTCACCAATGTGACCATGTTGGTAAATATTACCAACTCCCTAGCCCTCAAGGTCAGCAATCTGACAAGTAAAAACAAAAGGCCCACAACAAAGAAGCCTAGAATCTCTGCAAGCACCTGAGGAATATACAGTAAGATGCTTTCACGCAGGGTCTGAGAGATCTGGTTCCCAAAGAGGTTGTCAAAAGTTAAGAGCCAGGCAAAGAACACAGTAGCTGTACCAGCAACATTGGAGAAGATGAAGATCCAGCCAATGATGAAAGCCCAGAGTTCACCTATAGTGATATAGGTGTAGAGATATGCAGAGCCAGCATGAGGAACCCGGACACCAAACTCTGCATAGCACAGCCCAGTCAACATAGAAGATAGGCCGGCCACCAAAAAGCAGATCACAATGGATGGTCCTGCTTGATCTCGAGCCACCTCACTAGCTATGACATACACAACTACACCGATTGTGCAGCACACACCAAGGGCCACTAAATCCAGTGTGGTCAGTCTTCCAGCGGGGGCAGTCTCAGCCCTCTCTTTCTTCAGTGTAAGTCTGCGTACTAGTTTTTGACCAAATCTGCGAAGGGCCTGACACAGCATTCTAGCTAGAATTGAAGAGGATTCCAGGGTCAGGGAGCTGTAGCAAGTGCAGGAGTGGAGAGTCTCAGATCAGGTTCAGTGAGGCTGAGTTAAGTGGAGTTGGGTTGGGGTTGCTGAGTTCCACTGCTCAGGCTTCACATCTGCTGCTTCATATTCCATCTGGCCCGTGCTGTCTCTCCATAATGCCTAAGTAAACAATAAATATTTACTGAACAGTTGTGTTCAACCAATGCTCAGAAGTCACAAGCCATATGTTGCAGCCCAAATATCACAGAAACTGACACCAAGAGACATCATAGAGAAATTAACTGGCTTTCCCCCAGAAAAGTGTCAGATGCTTTCCTACATTCTCCTGTTTTGCATGCTACATGACATAATCCTATTTGAGTTCGTCCAACTGCTTTTTTTAAATAAATTAATTTTTTATTGGTGTTCAATTTACCAACATACAGAATAACACCCAGTGCTCATCCTGTCAAGTGTCCCCCTCAGTGCCCCACCCCCCGCCCTCTTCCCCTCCCACCACCCCTAGTTCATTTCCCAGAATCAGGAGTCTTCATGTTCTGTCTCCCTTTCTGATATTTCCCACACATTTCTTCTCCCTTCCCTTATATTCCCTTTCACTATTATTTATATTCCCCAATGAATGAGAACATACACTGTTTGTCCTTCTCCAATTGACTTACTTCACTCAGCATAATACCCTCCAGTTCCATCCACGTTGAAGCAAATGGTGGGTATTTGTCATTTCTAACGGCTGAGTAATATTCCATTGTATACATAAACCACATCTTCTTTATCCATTCATCTTTCGATGGACACCGAGGCTCCTTCCACAGTTTGGCTATTGTGGACATTGCTGCTAGAAACATTGGGGTGCAGGTGTCCCGCCGTTTCATTGCATCTGTATCTTTGGGGTAAATCCCCAGCAGTGCAATTGCTGGGTCGTAGGGCAGGTCTATTTTTAACTGTTTGAGGAACCTCCACACAGTTTTCCAGAGTGGCTGCACCAGTTCACATTCCCGCCAACAGTGTCAGAGGGCTCTCCTTTCTCCACATCCTCTCCAACATTTTTGGTTTCCTGCCTTGTTAATTTTCCCCATTCTCACTGGTGTGAGGTGGTATCTCATTGTGGTTTTGATTTGTATTTCCCTGATGGGAAGTGATGCAGAGCATTTTCTCATGTGCATGTTGGCCATGTCTATGTCTTCCTCTATCAGATTTCTCTTCATGTCTTTTGCCCATTTCATGATTGGATTGTTTGTTTCTTTGGTGTTCAGTTTAAGAAGTTCTTTATAGATCTTGGAAACTAGCCCTTTATCTGATAGGTCATTTGCAAATATCTTCTCCCATTCTGAAGGTTGTCTTTGAGTTTTGTTGACTGTATCCTTTGCTGTGCAAAAGCTTCTTATCTTGATGAAGTCCCAATGGTTCATTTTTGCTTTTGTTTCTTTTGCCTTCGTGGATGTATCTTGCAAGAAGTTACTGTGGCTGAGTTCAAAAAGGGTGTTGCCTGTGTTCTCCTCTAGGATTTGGATGGAATCTTGTCTCACATTTAGATCTTTCATCCATTTTGAGTTTATCTTTGTGGATGGTGAAAGAGAGTGGTCTAGTTTCATTCTTCTGCATGTGGATGTCCAATTTTCCCAGCACCATTTATTGAAGAGACTGTCTTTCTTCCAGTGGATAGTCTTTCCTCCTTTATCGAATATTAGTTGACCATAAAGTTCAGGGTCCATTTCTGGATTCTCTATTCTGTTCAATTGATCTATGTGTCTGTTTTTGTGCCAGTACCACACTGTCTTGATTACCACAGCTTTGTAGTACAGCCTGAAATCTGGCATTGTGATGCCCCCAGCCATGGTTTTCTTTTTTAAAATTCCCCTGGCTATTCGGGGTCTTTTCTGATTCTACACAAATCTTAAAATAATTTGTTCTAACTCTCTGAAGAAAGTCCATGGTATTTTGATAGGGATTGCATAAAACGTGTAAATTGCCCTGGGTAACATTGACATTTTCACAATATTAATTCTGCCAATCCATGAGCATGGAATATTTTTCCATCTCTTTGTGTCTTCCTCAGTTTCTTTCAGAAGTGTTCTATAGTTTTTAGGGTATAGATCCTTTACCACTTTGGTTAGGTTTATTCCTAGGTATCTTATGCTTTTGGGTGCAACTGTAAATGGGATTGACTCCTTAATTTCTCTTTCTTCAGTCTCATTGTTAGTGTATAGAAATGCCATTGATTTCTGGGCATCGATTTTGTATCCTGGCACGCTACCAAATTGCTGTATGAGTTCTAGCAATCTTGGGGTGGAGGCTTTTGGGTTTTCTACATAGAGTATCATGTCATCAGCGAAGAGGGAGAGTTTGACTACTTCTTTGCCAATCTGAATGCCTTTAATGTCTTTTTGTTGCCTGTTTGCTGAGGCTAGGACTTCCAATACTATTTTGAATAGCAGTGGTGAGAGTGGACATCCCTGTCTTGTTCCTGATCTTAGGGGAAAGGCTCCCAGTGCTTCCCCATTGAGAATGATATTTGCTGTGGGCTTTTCATAGATGGCTTTTAAGATGTCCAGGAAAGTTCCCTCTATCCCTACACTCTGAAGAGTTTTGATCAGGAACGGATGCTGTATTTTGTCAAATGCTTTCTCTGCATCTAATGAGAGGATCATATGGTTTTTGGTTTTTCTCTTGCTGATATGATGAATCACATTGATTGTTTTACGAGTGTTGAACCAGCCTTGTGTCCCGGGGATAAATCCTACTTGGTCAAGGTGAATAATTTTCTTAATGTACTGTTGGATCCTATTGGCTAGTATCTTGTTGAGAATTTTTGCATCCATGTTCATCAGGGATATTGGTCTGTAATTCTCCTTTTTGGTGGGGTTTTTCTCTGGTTTTGGAATTAAGGTGATGCCGGCCTCATAGAACGAATTTGGAGGTACTCCATCTCTTTCTATCTTTCCCAACAGCTTTAGTAGAATAGGTATGATTTCTTCTTTAAACGTTTGATAGAATTCCCCTGGGAAGCCATCTGGCCTTGGACTCTTGTGTCTTGGGAGGTTTTTGATGACTGCTTCAATTTCCACCCTCGTTATTGGCCTGTTCAGGTTTTCTATTTCTTCCTGTTCCAGTTTTGGTAGTTTGTGGCTTTCCAGGAATGTGTCCATTTCTTCTAGATTGCCTAATTTATAGGCGTATAGCTGTTCATAATATGTTTTTAAAATCGTTTGTATTTCCTTGGTGTTGGTAGTGATCTCTCCTTTCTCATTCATGATTTTATTTTTTTAATTTTTTTTATTTTTTTAAATTTTTATTTATTTATGATAGTCACAGAGAGAGAGAGAGGCGCAGATACACAGGCAGAGGGAGAAGCAGGCTCCATGCACCGGGAGCCCGATGTGGGATTCGATCCCGGGTCTCCAGGATCGCGCCCTGGGCCAAAGGCAGGCGCCAAACCGCTGCGCCACCCAGGGATCCCGTCATTCATGATTTTATTTATTTGAGTCTTCTCTCTTCCTTTTAATAAGGCTGGCTAATGGTTTATCTATCTGATTAATTCTTTCAAAGAACCAACTCCTGGTTCTGTTGATCTGTTCCACAGTTCTTCTGGTCTCGATTTTGTTGAGTTCTGCTCGAATTTTAAGTAACTCTCTTTTTCTGCTGGGCGTGGGGTCAATCTGCTGTTTTTTCTCTAGCTCCTTTATGTGTAAGGTTAGCTTTTGTATTTGAGTTCTTTCCAGTTTTTGAATGGATGCTTGTATTGCGATGTATTTCCCCCTTAGGACTGCTTTTGCTGCATCCCAAAGATTTTGAACGGTTGTATCTTCATTCTCATTAGTTTCCATGAATTTTTTTAATTCTTCCTTAATTTCCTGGCTGACCCTTTTATCTTTTAGCAGGATGGTCCTTAACCTCCACGTGTTTGAGGTCCTTCCAAACTTCTTGGTGTGATTGAGTTCTAATTTCAAGGCATTATGATCTGAGAATATGCAGGGGACGATCCCAATCTTTTGGTATCAGTTCAGACCTGATTTGTGACCCACTATGTGGTCTATTCTGGAGAAAGTTCCCTCTGCACTTGAGAAATATGTGTATTCAGTTGAGTTTGGATGTAAAGTTCTGTAGATATCTGTGAAATCCATCTGGTCCAGTGTATTATTTAAAGCTCTCGTTTCTTTGGAGATGTTGTGCTTAGAAGACCTATCGAGGGTAGAAAGAGCTAGATTGAAGTCACCAAGTATAAGTGTATTATTATCTAAGTATTTCTTCACTTTGGTTATTAATTGGTTTAAATATTTGGCAGCTCCCACATTCAGGGCATATATATTGAAGATTGTTAAGTCCTCTTGTTGGACAGATCCTTTAAGGATGATATAGTGTCCCTCTTCATCTCTCACTACAGTCTTTGGGGTAAATTTTAGTTTATCTGATATAAGGATGGCTACCCCTGCTTTCTTTTGAGGACCATTTGAATGGTAAATGGTTCTCCAACCTTTTATTTTCAGGCTGTAGGTGTCCTTATGTCTAATATGAGTCTCTTGTAGACAGCAAATAGATGGGTCCTGCTTTTTTATCCAGTCTGAAACCCTGCGCCTTTTGATGGGGTCATTAAGCCCGTTCACATTCAGAGTTACTATTGAGAGATATGAGTTTAGTGTCATCATGATATCTATTCAGTCCTTGTTTTTGTGGATTGTTCCACTGAACTTCTTCTTAAAGGGGAATTTTAAGAGTCCCCCTTAAAATTTCTTGCAGAGCTGGTTTGGAGGTCACATATTCTTTTAGTTGCTGCCTGTCTTGGAAGCTCTTTATCTCTCCTTCCATTTTGAATGAGAGCCTTGCTGGATAAAGTATTCTTGGTTGCATGTTCGTCTCATTTAGGACCCTGAATATATCCTGCCAGCCCTTTCTGGCCTGCCAGGTCTCTGTGGAGAGGTCTGCTGTTACCCTAATACTCCTCCCCATAAAAGTCAGGGATTTCTTGTCTCTTGCTGTTTTAAGGATCTTCTCTTTATCTTTGGAATTTGCAAGCTTCATTATTAGATGTCGAGGTGTTGAACGGTTTTTATAGATTTTAGGGGGGATCTCTCTATTTCCTGGATCTGAATGCCTGTTTCCCTTCCCAGATTAGGAAAGTTTTCAGGTATGATTTGTTCAAATACATATTCTGGCCCTCTGGCCCTTTCGGCGCCCTCGGGAACCCCAATTAAACGTAGGTTTTTCTTCCTCAGGCTGTCGTTTATTTCCCTTAATCTATCTTCATGGTCTTTTAATTGTTTGTCTCTTTTTTCCTCAGTTTCCCTCTTTGCCATCAACTTGTCTTCTATGTCACTCACTCGTTCTTCCACCTCGTTAACCCTCGTCTTTAGGACTTCTAGTTTGGATTGCATCTCATTCAATTGATTTTTAATTTCAGCCTGATTAGATCTAAATTCTGCAGCCATGAAGTCTCTTGAGTCCTTTATGCTTTTTTTCTAGAGCCACCAGTAGCTGTATAATAGTGCTTCTGAATTGGCTTTGTGACATTGAATTGTAATCCAGATTTTGTAACTCTGTGGGAGAGAGGACTGTTTCTGATTCTTTCTTTTGAGGTGAGGTTTTCCTTCTAGTCATTTTGCTCAGTGCAGAATGGCCAAAAACAAGTTGTATTGGGAAAAGGAGAAAAAGAATAAGAAGGAAAGAAAAGAGAAAAAGAAGAAAGAAAAAAGGAAGAAAAAAAGAAAAAAGAAAAAGAGAAAGAAAAAGAATGAAAGGGAAAAAAGGGTGGGGGAAGCAAACAGAAATCAAAAAGCAAAAAAAACAAAACAAAACAAAACAAACCACGGGGGAGTATCTTCTGATTCTCTATACTTTAAGTCCCTTGACTTCCCCTGGAACTTGTCCGTCTAGCTGGTCTTCTGGGGCAGGGGCCTGTTGTGCTGATTTTCAGGTGTTAGCACTTTGGGGAGCTGCTCTGCCCCCTGCCTGGTGCTGGGCTCAGTGGGGGTTGTTTACCCCGTGAGGCCCCAGGAGGAACAACCCCAGTGGCTGCGGCAGCTCTGGAGCCCTGGAGTCAGCCCCCACAGGAACTCCTGAGCTCTCCGTCTGCAGGGTCTGGAGGCTCCGGGGCGGGGCCGCTGATCTGCTCAGCTGGGGCAGGAGCGTCCTCGCTGTCCTGGGCCCTCCCGGCCTCTGCCTGTCCCGGGGGAGGCCGGATCCTGTGCTGTGTCCCGGCGCCCTGTGCTCCGGGGCCTGCGCTGTTGGATTTGCGCTCCCTCCCCGCAGCCCCCTCTGCAGAGCCGCCGCCCGAGCCCCCCCCAGCTGCTCCCGCCCCGCAGCCCCCTCCGCGGAGCCGCCCCCCGCCCCCCCGAGCTGCTCCGGGTCCCGCCGTGCGCGCTGCAGCCCTTAGGGAGCTCGGCGCACTCTCCCGGGGCGCAGGTGTCTGTTAGTGTCCCCGGGAGCCCGAGGGCATCCCCGCCCTCCTGGGTCCTGCTCCAACTCCCTGCGAGCCCCTTTCCGCCCGGGAAGGTTGGTGCAGCTCCTGCTTCTCCGGGACGGGGCTCTCCTGTCCTGGGGACACTCGCCCCGGCCTCAGCCCGGCTCCTCGCGGGCCCCTCCCCCTTGGAGGCCTTTTGTTTCTTTATTTCTTTTTTCCCGTCTTCCTACCTTGATAGAAGCGCGAACTCTTCTCACTGTAGCGTTCCAGCTGGTCTCTCTTTAAATCTCAGGCCGAATTCGTAGATTTTTCAGGATGATTTGAAGGTTATCTAGGTAATTTGGTGGAGACAGGTGATTTGGGGACCCTACTCTTCCGAGTTCGTCCAACTCCTATACATACCTTCATGTACCAATTAAGCTGTAAGATACAACAGGACATGAATGTATTGTGCAAGAATTCACATGCACAGTGGTGTGCTTGAGCATGAGTAATGACACACTAATTCATGGGCTAACAGGCATGGTTGCAATTGCAGAATCTTTTTAAAAATATCATCTGAGGGTAAAATACAAATATTGGTATCTTGGTCTTAAAACTCTTAGCCATAATATCAGTTAGCCAAGGTCATATGGAAATTTGTCCCCCTTTCTCTGCATTTTGCCTCAGCCATTCAGCTGTACTGATGGCCAAGAATGTACAGACCACCCCTTCCCTTTACACACCTAGACCCATGGAGGTGCTGTGAACATAGAGGAGGAGGGAAAAGGGGACAGGGTCTTCATAACCACCTGCAAGAAGGAGAAGACCAGGCTGCCTGGGAAGGAAACCCTGGAGAAATAGGGGTAGCTGCTGACCCAGGGTCTATGGATGAAAAGACAGAGGTGCCAAGAAGGTGGTTTTTTGAATTCTGACATTCAAAACACCTCACCCAAAGCACCCAGACAAAAATTCACTATAGTTATGTTTACAGTTATGAGTATGTGAACCATAGGGAGAAAAAATAAGTGATCTAGCTCAGTAGCTCACAACCTAAACAATACCTTCTGTCTCCTCCCTCTCTGGGCTACAGGAGAGAAGGTGAGCTCACTTCTACAGACAGTCTCCTTACTGGCCACACTACGCTCTATACACACCCTGTGCCATCTGTGATGTCAGCTACCACAGGCCTGGAGAATCTTCCCTGCTCTGTGAGCCTATATTAAAACATGCACTTGTAACTCCCTATTAGTTTTTCATGTGGAGTTATTTTTAACTCGTTCAAACCATGCTTTCAATATGCCAAATGTTTTCCTAGTGAAGGAACTGGCATGAGGTTCCACCTTCTCCCTACTCCCCTGCTACTACTGAAATGGTTCCCTCCTCAGGGAAGAAAGGCTCTAGAAGAACAAATCACAGTGATCCCCCAGAAATGAGTAGTGGAGAACAGAGAAAACAAAGTCATGTAACCCCCACTTACCTCCCTGCTTAGGCTTTGGTTTGAGATAATTTTAGGAAATGCTGTCAGAGGTTTCTAAAGACAGAAATAAAGTCAAAACTGAAAAAAAAAACACTGAAAAATATTTTCTATAGATGATCAAAAGGAAGACTTGGGTTATGGGTCAGCCCTTCTGTCTACAAATCCAAATCCATCTAGACTCTTTATTTGCCATTCACCAGTTCTCGTATTATGATTTACCAACAAACGTGAAATAGATAAGGAGGGTCAGTTCTTAACTCATGGAATCTTTCTACACTATAAATGTGATTGAAGTGTCCCCCACCGACCCCCAGGCTTCAGACCCTTCCGTGGTTCCCACTGCTTTTCCTTCATAGTCCTTCCTTCCTTCATCATCTGACCTGTGCTCATTCTTCCAGCCTCACTTTCTGCTCAGTTCCTGCTCCAGCTGTGAAATTCAGCACTCACCCTGTTCCCTCGCCTCTACTGCCCTCTTGACCACTTTACTTACCTACCCTGTCCCCACTTCTCTTTCAGTTCCCAGTTCAAGAGTGCTTCCTCAGGAAGCCTCCCCTGACCCTTAGGCTGTCCTTCCTATGTGCTCTCATAGCACCTGCACTTCCCCCATGTGCCATTTATCCTAATGTATTCAAACTGCAGGTCAGCTGCCTGTCTCCTCCATCAGACTGTGAGTTAGGTGCTCAAAAATATTTGTTGAAAAATGACCAAAACTGAGAAGAGAAACCCGAAAGAGCACATAATCCAGAATTTCTATCTACTTGAATTTGAGATACATACTTTGTAGCCAGGAAACCTTTATAAACCTGGATCAGGTAAATATATAGATGGTATTTCCTTCCTTTAGAAGGCAAGAAAAATGAAAAATGTGAAGGGAAAAAACCAACTGTGATGAAACCTTGAACATACATCACTCATGGCAGCTATAAGCCACACAAAGGTGATAAAGAATTGTTTGCCTTTGAGGACACCTGTTTTAAAAATATCAGGATGTCTTGGGTTATAGGCAATCAATCATTCATGCCCAGTTAGAGAATTTCTACTGTTTGAAGGCATCATGCTCAGGCCCTATAATCCAGGTAGGATGTCCTAATGCAGAGGTTCCCACTTCGGGGAACAGAGTCAGGCATAATAAAGATACCTGGGGAACATTTTCAAACTTCCTATCCTCTCCCTCTGGAGATTCTTGTCTATTAACCTTGTACTTTGCATGGCTGCTCTAAACCACCCAGCTGATAAGACATTGTCCTCAAATTCAAAGGAAAGAGTTTCTAAAAGCTTCCTTCACAGAGAGGCAGCACAGCTGAGTAGTTAGGAGTAACTAACTACTGCTCTGCAGGTAGATGATTCAGGTTCAAATCTCAACTCAACCTATAGCTGGTGACTCTGGACAAGTTAGTTAACCTCTCAGAACTTTAGATTCCACAATAGTCAAGTGGGAGTAAAAGTAAATCCCTCCTAGTGTAGTTGTTAGGAGTAAGTGAAATGATGCCTGTAAGTACGTAGCTCAGTGCCTAAAAATATGGACTTAATATCATCTCTTTTTTTGCACTTAATATAATCTACCTAATATTTAATATTGAAATCTGATCTAAAATGCCCACATGTGGGATGCCCGGGTGGCTCAGCGGTTAAGCATCTGCCTTCAGCTCAGGGCATGATCCTGGAGTCCCAGGATCAAGTCCCACATCAGGCTCCCTGCATGGAGCCTGCTTCTCCCTCTGCCTGTGTCTCTGCCTCTCTCTCTCTCTCTCTCTCTCTCTCTCTCTCTCTCTGTCTCTCATGATTAAATAAATAAAATCTTAATAAAATAAAATAAAATAAAATCCTCAAACGTTGATACGTAGTCTTTATAAACATCTAGTTTCAAAATCATCCACTAAAACCTCAAGCCTGTTAGCTAGCCCTCATGAGACAATGAAATTAGTTTTATTCTATATAATTTGCCCTTAAACTCCAAGGACTCTAACTACACACCCTCATAATATGCTGGTGCTAAACATGTGGGGATCCTAGGCTTACTGGGTTAGACCAGGAATATAATAATAATAATAATAATAATAATAATAATAATAATTAGTTTTTTTGCCTCTGGTCGCCTCATCTTATTTATGGAAGAGGCAGTCCTGGGTACTATAGAGGAAAAAGCAATGATCATTATGTCAGAAATACTGGATGTCATCCCTGGCCCTTCCCTGTGACCACATGAACTCAGGGAATTTGCTCACTCTCTCTAAGCCTCAGTCTCCTCATCCACAAGGGTCCTCACTGGATCAGCATGAGAATTCAGTGAGGAGATACAAACCATCACACACTGCTGGTGGGAGCAACACTAGGAACATTATCTGAAGTACAACCCCAGTGGAATTAAGAACACACACCCCTTCCCACTCCACAATCTCTCTCCCGGGTGTGCACCCCCCAGGAAACTCTCTCCTAAAGTCCATAAGGAGCCCATGTGAGCATGTTAATCACAGGACTATTTGTGGTGACAGGAAGTGGGAGCTGTGCCAGCATCTGTTGCTAGAGGAATATTTAGGTAAAATGTGCTTTGTGTGAACAATGAAATATTACACAGAGTCAGAAAGAATAAAGTAGATTTATAGGCAGCAACTTGGGTAGATCTTAAAAACAATGTTAGGTGGCAAAAGTAAAAGCAGAATGAGGTATACAGCACAATGCCTTTATTTTTTAGACTTTATTTATTTATTTATTTATTTATTTATTTATTTATTTATTTAAGAGAGCATGAGAGTGGGGAGGGGCAGAGGGAGAAGTAGACTCCCCACTAAGCAGGGACCCCAGTGGACACTTAGGGCTCAATCCCAGGGTCCTGGGATCATAACCTAATTTGAAGGCATATGCTTAATGGACTGAGACACCCAGGTACTCCTAGCATAATGCTTTTTATGTTCATTTAAAAGACAGCCAAAAAACATTGTATATTTGTCAAGGATGCAAATATATCTGCTTAAAATGTCACGACCTTCCTCTGCTCACAATCTTCCACTGGTTTTCCTTTCCATTCAGAGTAAAGCCAAAGTCTGCATTTACATTGACCTACAAAGTCCTACAGTATTTGCTACTGACCCAGCTACCTCTCAGCCTTCTGTTTCTCTCTCTTCCCACTTGTTTCTCTAGCTACTGGCCTCCTAACCAGGCAGGCCTCCTAACATACCATGCGAGAACCTACCTCAAGGCCTTTGTACTTGTTGTCCCCTATACCTGCATCCCTTCTAGCCCAGATATCCACATGGTGTTGCTCTCGGAACTGCATTTGGTGAAATAGCAGGATTGTTGGCATGGCCTTCCTGAATCCCCACATAGACAACTGCAATCTGCTCCTAATCACCCACAACCTACCTATCCCTTCTTTTTTTTCTCTTAGTATTTGTCACTATTTAAGGTACTGAATGTTTTACTTATTTATTTCTTCATGATTTTTCTCACTCCATTAGAATATAAGCTCCATGAAAGCAGGACTTTTAAAAATGGTTTTGCTTCTGGCTGGACTCCCTGCATCTACAACTGTGCCTGACAGAGTTGGCACTGTATTTGATGAATGGTTGAATATATCTAACTACACATACAGAGCATAGACTAGAAGAGCACTTGTTACATACACTAAAGAAAGTGCCCCCACTGAGGAGGAGAAATGAGAATAGAGATAAGGGTGAAAGGGGAAAATAAAATGAATGGAAAAGGGGCCTGACAGGAAGTGATGGTGTGAACATGCCATGGTTGAGGGAAGGACTGACCCCATTCTGTGCATGGCAGGTTCCACACAGGAATTTCAGGAGATAATGTTGTGAGAGGATCTGGTACAGAGTCTGATAAATGACAAGCACTCAGTAGATTTAAATTGAAGGAGAACCAGAATCTTGTAATCACCAGGATATGGAGGATGCAAAGAAGGAACACCTGCTAGAAAGATGGTGAAGAATAAGGGAAGATGGGGCACCCCTCCTGCTAATTCCCTCTCAACCCATTTCCCTTTTCCCAATTACTCTTTCTCCTTCAGCTCCTTCAACTCTCTTTGGAGGCTCCTGTGGATGGCACTAAGGATGCTTGTACCATCTTTCCTTCTCTGGGAACTGTCCCCAGCAACCTACTTTTCAACAAAGAACAGTGATTCTTCACACTTGTTGAACCACAGACTCCTCTGAGGTTAGTTACCTAAAAAAAAATATCATACACTCTTCTGAAGTCCATCCTTGGACCTTGAGCAGGATCCCAAAGGAGGACAATCTGAATGGTAGGTCAGAGAGACTGGTAATGTTTTTAATAATTTCTGTTTACCACTGTGTTGTGCAATGTGGTCCTTGAGCTCTTCTCACTTTTACTGAAGATGAGGGAAAGTGGGCCAAAGATACAGTATGAAGATCCCAGAGAAACAACCCAAAGAACAAAACATCTGGGAATTAAATAACCATATTTTATGATAAAATAAAAGCAAGCAGAACAAACAAACGAAGCAAACTTATAGAAGAGAAAGTAAACCCATGATTGCAAATCTTCAGAGAGCCTACCACAAATCCAGCTTAAAACAACACAGAGAAACATCATCATCAAATGACATGTTCAGAAATGCCTGTTCTTGTGCAATAATCTGCAATTATTCCAATGGCGTATAATCAGTCCAGACCTTCTGACCCAGCTCTCAAAGCCCTGTCCTATCTCCCCCTACCTTCAGCCCCATTACCTCTTTCCTTACTCAACTCCTCACATCCTGACTTACCTTTCCTAGGATGAGCCCATGTCCTGAGTAAGTTACCTGCCCTGCCAGGGATGCCGTCCTCACTCCTTCTGTCCAGTCCTGACCCTCTCTTCAGCCCTCTTCTACAAACTTTCCCCATCCTGTACCTAGGAAGATTTTCCTAAGGCATCCTGACTGCTCTGCATCTCTAGCAATTACAGCACATAATTGATGCTCAGTTGAAAATTTTTCCCTGTCTGTTGGTGTCCTGGGTGTGTCACTTAAATTCCTTTATAGTCTAAAAGCTTCCAGAGGTCAGGGTCAGGATCCATATACCTCCTCTTCCTTCTGCATTCCACACTCCCATCTCCAAGCCTCACTACCATGGACAAGGATCTACTCATAACAGTAGCAAGCAACCCATTTAGGACAGAGAAAATGGATATATATGTATTAATACACTAATATGTCTTGAAAGTCCTAGAAGGATCGGTTGGTTGGTTGGTTGGTTGTTTATTTATTTATGTATTTATTTATGTATTTATTTATTTATTTATTTATGAAAGGACCAGACAGATGTAAACAGGAGATGAGAACATTCACCATCATGTATTTCAAGAGCATTCCCAAGAACATTTCCTAATGAGGGCCCTGGGCCTGTGAATCTCAGTTCCATTAGGAAACAGTCTCTCCCAAAGGAGGTGCTTCCTCAGGGGATGTACTTCAAGAAATGCAGAGAAGGGCCTGGGAACATGAAGCCAGCATGTATGAATTCCATAATGCTCTCAGCTCCCCCTACCTTTCTTCCTCTTCCCTATGTTTCTCTCAGTCTCTGAGGTCCTTTCAAACTCCAAACAAAAGTTCTATCCCTAGTCTCCAAGAAAAACTCCTGTCAAACCCAACACTCTACCCACCAAATTACAGGCTGTCTTGTTCTCCCAGCAAGTCCTCGCCCCACTCTCTTTTGTCCTGGAGGTCATTGTGTTCACTCCTCTGTCTCAGAGGAGTACTGCCCTCACTCTTGACCTTAGCTTTCAAAGCATTTTTCCAAGGCAGTAAATTTCACAGTTTCCATGGTAGGGAGTTAACACTCCCGTCCATCAGGAATTTGGCCTTGTAGCTCCTCCTGAAGAGCTTCAAAGATAGTTTGGATACCAGTTGCTTTGCTAGAAGTTTAATAAAGACTTGAGAAGAAGGCTAATAAGGCTGTTCAATAATGATCTTCAAGTTCTTAAAGTTTCAGAGAAGTAGACTATAAACATAACATGTCCATAGATTAAAACAATCCCTTTGTATCCAAGCACAGATCCTCCTGATCCCAGAGTATACAAATTCTCTCTTTCTTCTAAAATTTCTAAACAGTGAAAACTCTGGAGCCAATCAAACCATTGCCTCCCAAACAATCAGGGGTGAAGTTTTTGGATAGCTGGGCTTCTCCAGAGTTTCTGGACTTCTAAGTCAGCAGCCCTGGACTCCGGTAGAGGGCAGTCAGGAATACAAGAATAGGGCTTTGAGTTCAAGCCAAGAACTTTAAGTATAGTAAGTGGAGTATGTGTACACCAATACTTCCAAAGTGGAAACAAGTCAGCCTACATATGAAAAGGTACACAGAATAGAAACTACCATGAACAATGGGGCCAAGTCTCATACACAAGAGTAGAAAAGAATTAGTTAAAAGCAAATGAGAAATAGATTCTTCCCATTTTCTCTTCCTGTTTGTGCCTTCTCTCAAAGTCTGTGTCCAATCATGGTCATTCATTTATTCATTCAACAAATATACTGTTGCCCATTTATTCAGCACTGAAGATAAGCAAGGAAAAACACAAACATCCCTCCACTCCAGTTACTTAAATTCCTGCAATAGGAAGCAAACAATAAACAACTAAGTTTGTTTGACTCTCCTTCCCCAAGCATCTAAGGCCACACCTACATAGAGATATCTGATCTCTCCAGTATGCTCTCCTTGCTCCCTCCCTACTCTCCCCTCATTAATGTCCAGTGGTATAACTCATTGGCCTAGAGCTTTGCCCTTTTAGGTAAGTGGGTAGGTATAGTAGGTGGTGAGGTGGACCCCAGGAGCAGAGCTTCTGCTTAACAATGCTTTCAGCTTGCCTTTCCTTTGTTCCTACCCCAGCTAAGGCCTGAGGTTGAAAGAGTTGACTGGCCACAGCCAAGGAAGTACACCAGACTCTACAGCCCTCTTTGGTGAGGTTAGAGATCTGATACAAGAACTGAAGTTCAAGTCTCTTCCACCACAACAAAGCAGAAGTACAAAGGAAGTAAGTCAGCTAGACAAAACGCATTATCTGTGATATTTATGATTGTTCCAGTGTCATCCTCTTGATGTGCAACTACTGAACATACACACAACACAGAGTTTTATTATTTCCACTGCTTTACTTTATTTGGAAAATAAGTTACTTCATGTTTTGGCATCAGGCAACATGACTACATTTAAGGCTAGCCTACAGAAGGCAAGAATGTACAATAGTCAATTGATTGATGGTGGATAGAATAGGATTTCACTTGTTTCAGGAGATGAGGAAGTGTCCATGAAATGTTCTTAATATGGGCACCTGTGTGACTCAGTTGACTCTTAATTTTGGCTACAGATCTTGGGATAATGGAATTGAGCCCCAAGTTGGCTCCCCACTCAGCACGAGGTCTGCTTGAGACTCTCTTCCTCTCCCTCTACCCCTTTCCCAACTCATGCTTTCTCGCTCTCTCTCTTTCATAAACAAACTCTTTTTTTTAACAAACTCTTAAAAAAAAGAGAAATGTCCTTATATGATAAGCTCCCAGAGGAAAAAAAAATGTTACCATTTTTTCTTACTGTCTGTAGATACCTACATAGATGGGTTCGGTGTGCTTTGGGTTGTATCTGAAGTGAGAAATCGGATGGTCCCTCAAGTAGAATGCATAAAAGTTTCTAAGTGAGAAAGACTGGATTCAGTCTATAAAAAAAATCAGATTTCAACTAAGCATAAATGAATACAAAGGCAAATTCTAAATTAGAAAATTCAGGCACTGTAGTGATTCTTTGTGCATAAGAACTCAACCAAAAGCAACACTTTCAAATTTCCCCTAAATTATCAACATCACCACTATTACCCTAAAATCATCATGTACTCATTTACACACAGTGCAAAAGAATGGTGGCAAATAGAGAATTATCCTAGGTGGAACTTAGAATTAAGGGCATTTCATGAACACCTCTGCAGATGCCAAACTAAGTAAAAGATACATAAACTATGAACCAGGGATGGTATTCCTCAATCAGAAATTAACAGCCAACGCAAGGGCATGTCAAGATCCCAGATGGCTTCCTAGTTAATGGAAGTTAAGAGTAGTTAAGGACCTCATATTCCAGTGTTGGTGAGACTAGTGAGTATCTTCTGTGCACTGTGGGTTAACCTGAGAAGGTTGCATGAAAGAGCAACCTTATCCTGGAATTGTTCCTGGAACTATTGTATCCTGGAACTATTCCTAGGAAATATAAGTTCAAGCTACATTTTCAGCTTGGGCCTCTTTTATGCATTCCTTCCATGCTCCCTATCAAAAACACAAATTCCACCACGCCTTGAACCAATAAATCCAGTTTGCCCAGCTACACAGATCCAGGTAAATGTATGCTAGAGATATTGATACAGACCTAGATATTAAGATATAATATTAATAATAATAACAATAATTCTCAGTCTTGGTCCATGAAGGAAAGAAAAAGAGAAACTGCTGCAGAAGTAATAAATGTGTAACTTCTCCCCTGGAGAGAGAGAGAAGTAAATATCAGATAGCTTTCCTGAAAGGTTGGAAAGAAAGCTGAAGTAACCAAATTCAGCTGATACTAAAGAAAATAAATATCCGAACTTATCTCCCAGAAGTCTTCTGAGAACAACCTCACCAAATAGATCACTTACCAGGCAACCTCCGCCTATGATCTTACTTTGTACTGTATTCTGTTTGCATGTGACTTGGAACAAACTTTTGTCTCCCTTCCGAAGTAAAAACTCCTTAAGGCAGAACCTTCTTTGTGGTTTCTCCATGAAGCTAAAAACCCTAATTCTGTAAGTAGCTATTACTAGGTGCAACTAAGACTTGAACTAAGGCATGGCAGTCCCCGAACTGTTTGCTCGTTAGATCCAGAGGAAACACAGCCACCACTTTCTACTCACCTATCTACCCTACCACCCCTGGCACTATGCCTCTCAAATCCCATCCTAGTCTGGCAGAGGCTGAGTTCCATGTCAATATATAAAACTCATCCTAATGCAGACTAACACACCCCAGACCAACGGCATGTAGACCAAATTTAAATAGTCAAATACAGACTAAAATCATGTAGATGGAGACCAAAATTATTTTGCTTCCTTCCCACAATATATCTATAGAGTCCCAGCAACATGCACACACTACACTAGTAAAATTGTACCATTATTTGGGTAAACAAGCAGATAGCCAGAGCTTCTCTAAAGACTATGTAGACACCATACTATCTAGTATCATCTTGGGACATTTGTGAACAAGGCGGGATTTTCTCAGTCCCTCTGGGATAACTGCAGAAAGAGAGTTAAATGCAACGATCCTTGTTCATGATTTGACACATTAATAGGTTTAGTTTCAGTCAGATTCTAGTTTTGGAAATTCTTAACATTTCTATCACACAAAACAAGACGATCAACTTGACAAATCAGAAAAGCCTGAGCTTCCGCTTTTAGAGGTCTTTGGAAACTAGACGGACTACTAGGAAGAATCAGAATAAGATATTCCAAACAGGAATCAGAAAGAGAGCTTGAAAAAGCCAGGAAAGGTTTGCAGTTAAGGAATTAGAAAGTGATATGATACGTTGATGTCAATAGTGAAGAGTGTTTTTTTTTTTTTAAAGATTTTATTTGTTTATTCACGAGAGACACAGAGAGAGAGACAGAGAGTCAGAGACACAGGCAGAGGGAGAAGCAGGCTCCATGCAGGAAGCCCAATGTGGGACTCGATCCCAGGTCTCCAGGATCAGGCCCTGGGCTGAAGGCAGCACTAAATCGCTGAGACACCCAGGCTGCCCTGAAGAGTGGTTTCTCCTCTACTTCCCTATATGATTCTCTACTCTACCCAACCCTGAATCCTGTCACTACAGAACACCTAAGAAAAGTCCTCAGGAGATGGGTGCCTGGATGGCTTAGTTAAGCATCTGACTCTTGGTTTTGGCTCATGTCACAATCTCAGGGTCATGAGATGGAGCCCTGAGTCAGGCTCCACACTGGTCATGGAACTTGCTTAAGATTCTCTCTTTTTCCCTCAGCCTCTCCCTTCTCCCCCACTTGCCTGTGCTCGCTCTCTCTCTCTCTCTCATATATACATATATATCTCCTCAGGATAAAGCAGTAGAAGAAAATCCATCTGCCTGCCCACCTTATTTTCCAAATTACAACTATGATGTAGGATGGCCTTTATCTAAAATGAGCACTGATCCATACCCACTATCTCTAAGAATTTTTACTTAAACAGCTTTGTTTTTTTTTTTTTCCCTCTAAAACCCTTCCTTTCCTTGTAAGCACAGAATCTAGAAATCCATCCAGTGGTCGCATCCATCAATGTACTCTGTCTCCTCGTTTAGACTAGCAGTTGTGAGTGGTCAGAATCCATGGCTCCTTCTTCCATGTACCTCCTCCCAATGAATACGCTCAGTAACACACTGCACACAGTGTGGCTTAGGAAAGGCTGACTATCTCTCTGGTTATCTTCTTTGATATCTTTAAATGTGTCCTTCTGTCCTCTGGGACTCAGCTATCTCTGTCTCTCTGTCCTCTCTCATCACAATGTACTTGGTCCTCTCCTAGGCCTAGGTAGCTGCTACACACTGCCATCTGCTTCCTTGGAAAGTAAATTCATTTTGCTTTGTTTTATTATAGAAAAGTCACAAGATCATTTGAGTCATATGAAAGTTGTATTGTGCCTTAAAGTCCTGAGTTCTTTTTTTTTTTTTTGAGAAATACACAGAAATTTATTAGTAAAAGACTATATTCACAATAAAAATGTAAACTAAACAGAATAAATAAATATCCAGAAAGTCCTGAGTTCCTAATCAAATATAGATCCATTTGACTTCTCCACCAAAACCTGTCTGCCTCACCCCAGATCAGGCAACATAATCTATAACCTCTGCCACCACCTTTTCAGGGAGATGCTTTATCCCTCTTCCCTAGATCTTTCTAATCCCCTTTATAATTTCTCTGATAATAAAAAGGGGATGAAGGTATACCAAAAGAACATAATGCATAAATCATATGTATCAATTTGGAATACACTTGCTGAAGGAAATTGACCTTTCTACAGATTTTGTTTAAACTAGGTTAAAACAAATCTGCCTTCTGGAAGTACATAACAGGTATCAATTGATAGTGGAGAGAAGTTGCCCAATGACTGCTAGAGGGCAAGAGAAAGACAACCTAGACATCAACATTTGCCACATCTGATCAACAAAACAGGTGTTGTATATGGATAAGTGTTGTGTGGGCTTCTGGTTTTGGGATACTGCCCATAGTGTACATGGCAGTGGGAAGAAGGGTGGGGGAAGAACAGTTTAAGACCCTAAGGACCTTTGAATTTAAAGAGTTGCAAATATGTTTTGTGGTAACAGCAAACTGCTTCTAGAAGACCCAGGAAGCCAGTCCTATTTCCAGCTTCTCTTCCAAGACTTTCTAGATCAATACATACGCCTATTATATACATAAAATTGATAGATTATAAGAGAAAGAACAGAGCCATCAAAACTCAAGGGTTTTTTTCATTTATTTATTTATCACACTGGCTCATTTATAATATACTTGTAACCTCAGAGAAGCCTTCTTTTTTTTTTTTTTTTTTTTTTTTTTTGAGAAGCCTTCTTATAGATAGTGTTTTAAGGACCACTAGGCAGCCACACCCGAGGGGAACTTGGTAATCTTCCTCTTACAGCCTGACCTGGCATAAAAATCAATCCCCAACACAAGTATTTTAAATTAGATAATAAAGATATGCAATAGCTTTGCAGCTGTAAAAGTAGATAGCTAGCTCCTTAAGCATGGAGGAAGATGACCTCAAATTCCTTTCTGGTGATGGGGGACCATCTTATTAAACTGGATCTGCTGTTTGGCAAAGTCTACAATGATGTCCTCCCTAAGAAGTTATGATACAGAAACTCAGAATCTCCAGTGAGACAGTGGGGCAAAACATGAAGGAGGCAGCAGAGCCAGGTGGGGGAACCCTCATTCCTTCAAAGAACATGTCTAAGCACACTGTGTGCTGGGCCCTGTGGGAGAGACAGAGATGAAGAAAGCAAACTGTCCACCAGGTCATAAAGGAAAGGGCAGGAAGGAGGGCAGGGAAAACAGGTGGGAGGATACTGGAGGAGAAGAACCAAGGAATAACCTCCCCTAAATCATATTTTCACCAGCAGAGTTGAGAACTTTTCTGGTCTGGAGGAGAACGGAGTGTAGGCCTCCAAATCACTCTAACTCCCACAGATAAGTTTATCTGCCCTTCCTAAATTCATTCACAAGGCTTCTGCTCTGCATCCCCCCAGTCTAAAGTCTAGCTCTGGTTCTAAGTAATACCATCTGCTCAAACCTCAAGGGCTTCACCAAGTAGCAGCCAAGCCTTTTTCCTCTCCGGCTCTGTCTTAGTTCTTGCCAAATCTATAAACACAAGAAATGACTTACCCATGGGCTTTTCTTGTCTCAGAGGAGAAAGACTTAAGAAGAAAGTTAGGGATAGGTAGGGAGCTTGCAGAGTGTTGGACTTGGACTGAAGCTTAGCTGGGCACTCAAGTAATTGGGGCTCTTCAAAGGCCAGCCCTTTGAGAGGCGGAGCCCTTTGGGAGGCGGGGCCCTTAGAAGGCAGGGCCCTGGCAAGACAGAATCTTCGGAAGTTTGGGACATTGGGAGGCAGGTACAAGGGAAGGGTAGAAAAGGGTGAAGGAAGTGTCTTAGTTGGAATCCTGGAGGAAGGCTAGAAGTGGGAATGGAAGACGAGTGGGCCCCTGCTGGGTGAGGAGGTAGACTGAAGGTTTAAATGGGGATTTCCTGGAGACATTGGATTTAAGATGTGATCTTCGGAGTAAACAAGCTTTGCCAGAGTCCTGGGTATGGAGGAGGTCCTGGTTGGCAGAAGGAGAAAATAGGGAGCCAGGTAGAGCCCAGCCTGTGGAGATTGGGAGGCCAGTCCCAGATCCAGCTGAAGAGCCCACTTAGCAGTCCTGTAAACAAGGACAGGAGAATCCTCCTCACCCCAGTTGCCCCTCCCAGAATCTCAGACAGGTTTCTCTACCAGTACCATCCATCCCAGCCTCCTCACCCATGTTTCCTATCACTCCAGGAATGAAACCAAAAGAGATCTTAAACTTCACCAGGATGGATTTCCTGAGACAGTCATTCAGCGTTCGGAGCATACCCTAACTAAATATGCATTGAACATTGTGCTAGTGGAAATAATGAAAGAGATATAATCCCTGCCTAGAGAACATCCTGCTCTAGATATTCAAATGTAGGGCTCTCAAGACCCTGAAACAGTGACCAAAAGAAGGTGCCTGCTCCTTTCTGGAACATTAATTTTGAAAGAGAGGAAAGACTTCTCAGAGATGGAGAAGGTAGTTTCTACTTAGACACCCAGAGCTGAATGCACATGTGATGGGCCCAAGAAGCCATGGGTCTCAAGGAAAGGGGGCACCACTGCCTCTACTTGATACTGTGGTTGAGATTCTACTAAACCCTAAATTGTGTGCTTTAAGACTGGGGTGGAAGCAGAGGAAGGGGAGAGAAGGGTAGCAGTAGATCCCTAAAAAGACAGAATCTTTATTAACTATACAAAGAGATAGCATTGATCTTGGAACAGAAAGAAGTTCCCCAGATCTCAGATCTCAGGAAGAACCTCCACCTGAGGAAAACCTACAGATTCCACTGCCCCCACCCTAACACATCTCCAGGATGCAGGGACCAGGGGCCCTGACCACAGAGCCAGGATTGGCCCAGCCCAGACCACAGAGCCAGGATTCCTAGAGGCAAAGGGGCCTGGCAGGATTGGCAGGAGGGCTGTGATGACAGGACAGTAGGGGAGGGGCAGCTGGGTGTGTGATCTGTGCCTGTTCCCAGGGTCCTAGGCGGTCTTCCCTGCCTCAAGCTGGGATTGTTCCAGATGTGACTCTGCTTGAGGGAAAGAAGGGCAGGTGCAGGGGAGGGTCTGTGTCCTGCATCTGGTCCCCAGAGCAATCCCTTCCCCTTCTCCCTGTGCTACTTACTGTCTGCTGGGGAGAGGGTGGGAGGCTGGGGACAGGCCAGGGCCCTAGACTATCACCAGGTAAGGAAGACAACTGGTTCTGAGCTGAGGGAATGGAAAGGATGCAAGGTTGTGGCATAAGGGTCTCCTGGAGGAGTACAGAAACTGGCAGTTAGAATCCTCTCCCCTAGCTGATGTCACATGAAATGTCTGAACCTAGAGGAGTGGGAGGAAGGAAGAGGAGAGGAGGCAATGGTGTGGGACAGAGACAGGAGAAGAGGCCAAAAGAGACAGAGATAAGAGAAGCAAGGAAGAGAGATGGAAGGGAAGGCAGAGAGGGACCAGGAATGAAGGAGGCAGCACAGGAGACAGACAGCAGGACATGCAGGGGGAGACACTGACAGGCTCCCAGGGTGAGACTCACACAGATGTGAGGGGAAGAGAGACCCCCAGACCCTGAGGGAGGGACACAGGCAGGGGGACAGCCAGAGGGAGGAGCTGAGGGCAGACCCAGTCCTGGGAAACCTCAGACCACAGAACATCTGGAGTCAGACAGACAGGCCCTGAGACAGACATATCTGCTGACAGAGGTGAAGGTGAAGGAGGCCAAGATGGAAGGAAGAAGCCAGGGCTGCAGGGAGGAGGTGGGGAGCAGACAGGGAGAGAGAAGGAGGCAGGTGTGCAGCAGGAGGGGGAGCCAGGCCAGGGAGGGGGCTGCAGAGTGGCTCCAGGAGCCTCTGCCCTCCCTCCTGGCTCCTGCTGAGCCCGGGCCCCTCTCAGGACCTGCTGCTACTGGATGGGCCCAGAGAGCTGACAGGGCCAGGCTGCTGCCAGGGCTGCCCCAGGCTCCCTCCTGTGCCCACCTGGGGGTTCCAGGAGCCCTACGTGGATATGGACAGGCCTCCCCTGCCCTCCCCTCCCCAGAATGCCTCCATCAAAGGAGGCCTGAGCTCAGCCCTAATGTCTGAGTTCATGCGGCCTGGCACACCCAGTGCTGGGGTGTGGGGGATAAGGAGAAAGAGAAACTGAGGCAGGCAGGCAAGGGAGGCTGACCAGCTCTGGTGAAGGTGTGGGACAGCCTGGTTAGGAATCCCATGGAGGAGAGGGAGGGGAGGGAAGGCCTGGGGCTGTCTGCATTGAGAGCTAAGGAAGCCCCCTGCACAGTGGGAGCAAAATAACCTACTGCTGTCCATTATTTTGGATTCAGTGTAGACAACCTCTGAGCAGTCACCATCCATGCTTTCAAGCAGCTCCTCACTAAAAGGTCCCCCGTAATACACATATGAAACCTGCTTAAGAGAAACTGAGGCAGAGAATAGAGACCTTGAGGCCAATGTACACTCTTGAATCTAGGTTATAAGGGACCAGGGATGAAGCACCCAGACAAGTATGTGAAGACCTAAGACAGCACAGCAAGCTGGCCCCCGCCTCTTCCCTCAGGCTTTCTCAGGGCTCTGCAGAGACCAGCTCCCCCAGCTCCCCTCAGGGCCAGGGGAGACCCTGAGAACATTAACCCAAGCAACCTAAAGGAGAACTGTTCTCCCCGCCCCCGGCTCTGTCAGCCACATGTGAAGGTCCCAGAGGCCAGCTGTGTGGTTACAGCTGGAGCCCAGGGAGTCTCTGTAGCAGCAGGAGGGAGGGTGCAGACGGAACCTTCCAGAGAAGTCCTGCAGAAAGACCTGGGAGTAAATCCACCAGATCCATCCAAAACCCATTGAACAGTTAGAAGTATAATAAAGTTCTGAATGGCCAGTGCTTCCATGTAATTAAAGCCAGGAACTGGGTAATCACATTTCTTCTCTAAGTTCTACCCTTTACCCACCACCTTCCCCATGGACGTACATCTGATGGGACACACTGAACTAGATCCCAGACTTTAGAAACTACCTCCACTAGAGAGATGGGCTTAGTTACAGCAAAAGCAATTTAGGATAGATTTGGAAAGGATTTCCTTAGAGCTAGGGTTGGTAAATACTAGAAGGAGACACACACACACACACACACACACACACACACACATATTTCCTACTCATCTCTTTCCAAGGCTCACATTCCCTCCCCCAAGGTCATGCACTTTCTGAGAGCTCTGACTTCTCTGATCCTCTTCCTCTCCATGTTCCTGCTCCTTGCTACTGAGTATCAATCTCCTTGTCTCCTTGGAAACCTTCTAGACCTCTGTGTCTTCCTGGTCCAGTTGCCCTTGACTCACTCCACTCACACATAGTTGCTGAAGGAGTTCCTAGAGCCCTGTGCGTCTTCTCTGGCTGTCAGCCTGCTCTTCCCAGCTCTCAGGGAGCTTCTGGGGGGCAGGACACCTTCCCTCTTGGGTCCTCAGCAGCCTCAGGAAAACCTTGGCAATTTTCCAAAATTAGATCCACCCTAAAGGACAAAAATGTGCCTCTGGTAAGTATGTGGATAGCTGCACTGCACATTGTAAAGGTGATCCCCAAAGAGCGGATCCCAGAGCTAGAGATAAGGAGTCCTGTCAGCATCTGTCCATCTGCCATCTCCTCCAGCATCCCTGCCTCCTGCCTCCTGGCTCCTGCCCATCCGTCTCCCTGCTGAGGCTGATGGGCTGAGCTCAGGGGCAAATGCACAGAAGCCCAGACTCATCATGCCTGGTCGGCTCCAGACCCATGTTCTCCAGGAATGTCACTAGCCCTGCCATCTTTCTTTGAAACTTCCTAAAGACTCTTGGAAGCTAAAATTGCAGATGGGACCCAAGGAGGAAGACAAATTGCTCTCTCTGCTCAATATCTTTATTTCAGCCCCTTCTCTCCACCACACATCCCCAAGAGCAAACCTCAGGCAAGGGCAAACAGGATTAAATCTCAGGAAGGCTATCGCAGCCTTTAGGAGGTGGTGAGTGCTTCCAGAAGCCAGGGGGAAAGGAGGTTGGAGGATCACAGAAGGCTTCTTCTCATACACGGAACTTCCACCAGGGGGCGAGGGACGAGACCCTGGGGGCGCGATCGGAACCTTCTCCGCAGCGGCCTGCGACGCGCTCCGCGGCCACCAGAGGGCGGCAGAGAAGGGCGCTCCCCGCACAGCCCGCCCTGGGCCCTGGGCGCTGAGAGAGGGGGGCGCCGCCCAGCCTGGGGAGTCGGGGCTCCAGCGAGAACCCAGGCAGTTCCGAGTTCAGGGAAGCCCTCCTGCCGCCCTCCCCACCGGCGTCCCTGACCCCCGCGGCAGCCCCTTCCCTTCCTGGCCCCAGCCCAGGGGCTGCTGGCACACAAGGGCCACCTGGCTTTTCCTTTATGCTTGGACAGCAGGTGGCAGCGCAGCTCCCAGAGGTGATGCCTCCAGGGGCCCCGCTGGTCACTAGAGCCAGCCCTGGAGCCCACGCGGGCTCCATTCCCAACCCAGGGGTCTTCCCTGGGCGCCCACAGCTGCTCCTAAAAGCAAAGCACACCCTGTAGGCCCAGTGGGAAGGCAGCTCGCAGCCCTGGGCTTCGATAACCTGATGTCACAGCCACCCCTGCCCCGGGTGATACCTGCTCACACACAGAACTGGGCACAAGGACTGTGAACCCCGCAGCACAGACCCGCGGGCCGCACACGCCTGCTGTGCACACCCGGCCTCGGCACCCACACCCTCTGCTCCTCAGACTCCCCCAGCCCTGCCCTCTGCTCCTCCCTCCTGAGCTGCCAGAGGAGCTTCTCTCCATCCCTCATTTGCTCTGTGCCCTGTGTGTCCAGGGGCCCCTGGAAGCTGCAGGCAGGGAAGCACTTCCCCTGCTCTAATCCGGTCCCTCCCACCACAGCCTCTGTGTTGTTCCCTGGCACTGGCTGTGGAGACACGGGAAACAGAGGGAAAGCTGGTGGTCTCTGAGCTCCCTGCTCTGGATCTGCCCTGCTGATCACCACCCTCCTGCCCAGGAAAGGTCTGACCCACCTGTGACCCGCCAGGCTTTACCCCACATCCTGTCAGAGTCCCTACACTCTGACCCACTTCCCTATCCAGAAGAAACTACTCCAGTGCTTGGGAGGTGGGGGAGCTGGGCTCCAATTTCACAAACTCAGCCTGGACTTATAGGGAATAATGTGCAAAAAGAGGATATGAGTTGGACTCAATAAGAACTTTCCAGCATAAGAGGTCTGACAGCCTCAGCTTGTGTGAAATTCAGTTAGGATGCATACATGGCTTGACGGAAGCTTCCGGAAATAAGGACTTGCTCTGGACCTGTCTGGGAAGTTCTGACTAGAGACAGAAATCTTCACTGTGATTCAGGTCATCGCAGCCTCAGAAGGTGGCACATGAGGCCTTCTGGGGACCCTGAGGCCCTCAGGCTAAATGAGGGGAGCCTAGAGTTAGGACTTGCAGCCCGGTGCCCTCATCCCCAGATCCTGGCTGTAGGGGCAGGGAGAGAGCAGGCCTGGACCCCCACTTTCTGGCCTCCTTCTCACCCTGGCCCCCTCTCTTTATGGCCCTCCCTGGTCAGAGCTGGGCCTCTGAGCCCTTCCTATGCAGCCCTGAGTGCAGGCCTCAGGCCCCAGTCTGCACCCAGCCTCAGACCCGGGACCCTGATGCCCTCCCCCTGTGCCTGGCAGGGCAGAGGCACCCCCTGCTCAGGCTCCCATCCCCCACCCCCAGGACTCACAGCCTCCCTCTTCTGGCTCCCCCTCCCCCCACCCTATCATAGCCTCAAACCTGGGGGAAATGGGCACAAATCAAATCAAAGACATCTTCAGTTCTGAATCTTCAGGCTCCCCTGTGACAGCACATACATGCACACAGGCAGATACACACAGATGCTCACACTCATATATACACACAGACACATACCCTCAAAATACAGACATATACACACCCATATGTCACAAACATTCTCACATGTGTGCAACACAAAGACACACCCTCACAAACTCTCACATTTACATGCAGTCCTGCACACCCAGATTTACATACTCTCATACACTCATCAAACACACCTGTGCACACATACCACTCTATTCCTTCCTTCTGAGGACCCAGAGCCCAGACCTCTAGAGTCTAGAGGGTAGAAAGTCCAGGGGAAAGCAGGGAAACCCACAGAACACCTATTTCATGTTTCTAGGCCCACACTGGAGCTCCTCTGCTCTCTCCCCTCCCTGCCTCCTGAGTCTCTAGGACTGTGGCCCACGCTATGGAAGTACAACCTGCAGAGATAACTCATTTTTTTATACAACACACACTTTTGAGCACCTACCTGCCACACCCCCACCTCACCCCCCACCCCCAGGCCTGAAGTGAGTCAGACACATTACAAAAAAATGACCTCTGCACAGTGGTGAGGTGGGAAGAGCAAGAGCTCAGGAGCCAGGGACCTGACTTCAAGTCCTGTCTTTGCCTTTTATTATGCTGTGTTACCCTGGGCACTTGATATAACATCTCTGAACCTCAATTCTTTCAGCTGTAGGGAGAACTTAATAAAATTTACCTAGTAATTTCGTGGGGGTTAGAAGACAGGTAAACTTTCCATCATCAATATGTCCACCTGTGGAAATCTACTCCATTCCATTACCCAGCCCCTGTGGTGAGTGTCTCCCCAACACTCTTCTGGTCCTACTGTCGCTGAAACAGAAACCCAGCCTCCTTCAGCCTCAGGCCTTCAGTTGTGCACACCTCAGGAAACTTGAATCTGGCTTGGCTGGCTCCAGATGAATCCTCTGCTTCAACCCTGCCCCCACCCTTCCTGGTCCATCATGTCTCTTACCTATTTGCAGTTTGAGTTTTCCATAGTAACGTTTAATATAGCTGACCACGGCCCAAGTGTTCACAATGGAGCACTGAGCCCTTGCATCAAAAGGACATGAAGTGCTAACTACCGCGGGTGGAGCCCTGTCAGAGACAATCATCCTCCTATTCTTCAAGCTTTAGCCAGCATCCTGAGCCCCCATGATTGATTAACTAACCTTTCTCTGTATCCTTGTAGATCATACATCCTCTCCCAGAAAACAGCAGAGCCCTTTTGCACTCATGAAAAAGAACCCAGAGACAGTTGCATAACACCCCCACCTGCCAGCCTCACATGCACCTGAGAACCAGACCCCCCTGTACAACCTCCCAGTGCTGAGATAATATTTGTAGCTGATACCATCAAGTGCATGTAATCAATAAATGTTATGGACCACTGTATTCCCTTTACTGATTAACTGCCCTCAGCTCCTTTAATAACCCAAGGGTCAGACAGAAAACTCAGAGTTGGCCTTTGGGCAAGAGTCCCCCTTCTTCCCAGGTGGCCAGGCTCCTGAATAAAGCTCATACTCCTTTCCGATCGAAATTTCTCTCTTGAGTATTGGCTTTGGAGCAATGGGCAACTGAAATTGGATTTTGGTATGTCCTGGTATAGGTTTATCACTTGACATTCTATTTTTTAAAAGATTTTATTTATTTATTCATTGACACACACACAGAGAGAGAGAGGCAGAGACACAGGCAGAGGGAGAAGCAGGCCCCATGCAGGGAGCCCGACGTGGGACTCGATCCCGAGGCCTCCAGGATCACACCCCAGGCTGCAGGCGGCGCTAAACTGTTGCGCCACTGGGGCTGTCCTCGCTTGACATTCTAATTATGAAATGTTGAATGTCACGGAAATAACCAGATTTCCTCATCAACTGCATTATAGTGAACTGTCATCAGATCTTGGATCATGTCCATTTTTGAGTCTTCTGTTTCTTACATTTATTATTCTAACACTTTTGCAAAATGAATTTCCTCTTGAAGGAGATTCACGGAAAGGACTTTTGACAAATACAGAATTTTTTATATCTTTAAAATCATAAAACTAAACCAGGTAAAGTTTTCTGCAACTAATGCAAAAGCTGCATTCAAACAGAACAAGAATTAGTAACATGGGGATGAATGAATTGAGGAAGATGCTTATGATTTTTGTGACTCTGAAACATTGCCAGTTTTCTATGCGGGCTCTGTCAGATTTAAAGAGACTTTCTCTTAAGATATCTATGGCGTACAGAAACATGATAAAATATTCCTTTGTGAACAAATTGAAACCTTTAACATTTCTCTCCACCTGAACCCTCCAGAGTTCAGAAACTCTTGTGAGTATTCTTACTTTTATGACAATTACAGTTGTTTGCAGAAGTTCAATAAGAATTTGTTCTTGTAAAAGGACACCATTGGAAACACTGGTTACTTTACCAAGGATTTGACTGGAATGTCATGTTTGAGAGAGACATACATAGATTCAGATAGGACCAGATAGCTTTAAGGGGCTAAGGTTATTTTTTAGAGTCAATAAAGCCCCTTGGAAATGTTGGCTTACACAGTTCCCAGAAGTCTTATGAGGTGAGGAAAGAATGTCACTTGCTGGCAGGTATAGGAAACCTCAGGATATTGGGGGGACCTGGGGAAGGGGAATTCACCCAAATCTACAAGTATTGCAGTTAAGTCTGATGGCAGGCTTGGCTTCTAGCCTTAAGAGGTTCAATCTAGAGATTCCTTCTGAAGGGTTCCAGCAAAGCAGGTTTGAAAGAATTTATAAGGTCAATCACGATTCTTGCTGAGCTTATGTAAATAATTAGGCCAGCTTTGTTAAAACTGGACCTATTTTTCAAACGAGGTAGTCTGAATTTGGCTCTCTTTGGAAATGAGGATGATTTTAGAGAGAAAAATTATGCTTCAGTAACACCTTCTTGGATGTTAAATTGTAGTTCCAATGAACTGTTTTTGAACATTTGCTGTTTGCCTAAGCTGGACAACTTGAGGTAAATTTCAGAGAAATTGCTACAATAGCTCACGTGTACACAATCTTCATGCTTGTCACTCAGTTGGGATAATAATGGGAGCCTAGGGACATATGATTTCTTGAACAACATAAAAATTAGTTGGACTCCTAGGTAATCATTAATTTAACTATCACCTTTAAGAGTTCTATAGTTCTATGTGGCTGATATAACAAAATTGCTTCTTAAAAGCCAAGTTAACTCATGAGGTTAACTGTGAACTTGTGGAAGTAGTGGACGGCTCCACTTTTCTTATGACTGAAGAGAGGATGAACTTGAGGACACCCAGTCCCCAGATGGATCTTCTCCCACTTGCCAGTGATTTCTCATACTTAGGATATTGTTAAGGCTAGACATCAGGCAAAGAGGGCTTCTTGACCCTTAACCTAACCAATTTTATTTTATTTTATTTTTATTTTTTTAAAGATTTATTTATTTATTCATGATAGACACACACACACACATACAGAGAGAGAGAGAGAGAGGCAGAGACACAGGGAGAGGGAGAAGCAGGCTCCATGCCGGGAGCCCGATGCGGGACTCGATCCCAGGACTCCAGGATCGCGCCCTGGGCCAAAGGCAGGCGCCAAACCGCTGAGCCACCCAGGGATCCCTAACCAATTTTATTTAAATCTGTGCTTTGCACCTCAGCCCCATCTAATAGGGAAGATGGGTCAGGAGGCACTTAGGACACTTTGTTAGTGCCTATCAGGTTTTTCCTGATGTCTGACCACCATGCCTCTTGCTGTGTCCAAGGCACACTCACAGATACTGCCCTTAAAACTCATTTCCCCATCTTTTCAAAATTGGAATTATAGATGAAGAAGGTTGAGAGGAAAAAGAGAAGCAGTATGACACAGATAGAAGGCAGGAAGAGCTGAGCAGGCATGAGGTGGAGAGGAGTGACAAGGAGGGAGGAAGGGAGAGAGGGGGAGGTTGCAGGCAGAGAATCAAAAGACTGAAGAAGCAAGAGTAGAGGGAGTGAATGTGTAGAACATTGTCCCAACTCCACCGAGGCCAAGGCCCTTGTGAGAAGGTGAACCATTTGCCTTGAACTATGGACCAAAACATGTTATACCAACAGGAGGCAGGGCTCAGGAAAGGGTTATGGGTGTAATAGTTCCAGTTACCAGTCTTAGATTCCTGTTACACTCTCCCAAGCCTTTTCTAATGTGACCCTTGCTCTGCAAGAGACGAAAACTAATGCTACCAACTTGTGCTAGAAGAAGGAGGCAGGAAAGTAGTCAAAAGAAGGCCCTGGTAATGACAGAGCTGGCTGAGGCAGCTGGGATACCGGCAGACTGCCTGCTCCTCACAGCTTGGGTTGTCTTCAGCCTTAGAGCAGGGATCCAAGAATGATGCGGATGGCGGGTGGGGGGCTCTAAAGTCACTCAGGGGATATCTCCCCTACAAAAGCCCCAAACCCTGAGCAGCTCCCCCAGGAAATATAGAGCCCAGAGCCAACTGAGACTGAAGTGGGAGGTGAGAGGGAGTCTCTGTGACAGCAGTTAGTCTCTCTGTGAACTTCTGTCTCCATCTCTTCCCCAGCTCCTCATATCCTGGGGCTTTACTTCAGAGGCCTCTGCCTTGATCTGTCTCCAAGTCTCTAGCAAGATTAAAGCTTTTAACTCCTGCTTTGTTTCTTGAATCCTAAGCTGGAGAAGAAGGGGCAGGGTCTGTTCTGGGGCAAGGGAGGGCCCTGATTTATCCTCTTCCCAAGCCAGTGGGGAGGTTAGGAACTTGGACCAAAGATAGAACCAAACCTAAGGTTGGGTTGACAAACATGCCCCCTGATGGGAAGGCTGTTTTCCTCATTCTGTTACTGATTTTATTATTATTGCTCTTCATATTAGAAATTGAATTAAGTCATAATCATAGTAGGGTAAATATATGACAGTGACCATAAAAGCCTTTCCTATCCTCCCTATCTAAAGAAAATTCCCTGTCATTCTTTATCACAAGACTCTGTTTATTTCCTTCTGGTGCTCATCATACTCTGTAATCATTTGAACTCTTTTTTTTTTCTTATTGTCTATTTCCCAGTATGAAAAGTTCTATATTTGAATAATAGAATGATGAATAAATATATGGGAATAAATCCACCGGATGAATAAAAATTTCCTTGTAATTTGATCTATACCTGAAAGTATCATGTCCAGACCTATATTAACAATATCCTTAATATTCATGAGCCTCTATTTCTACATCTCTACCCATAGCCTCTTTTCCTACAACTATATACCACACATGAAAGTTATTTAACAATTCTTTAGCTCTGTGTTAAGCCCTTTGGAGAGAATATAAAAATATACAGTGCACAGTCTCCCCACTCCAAAAGCTTACAGTTGAGTAAAGGACATGGGGAAGACAGACACAGAGTGACTACAACTGAAGACAGTGTGTGGAGACAGCCATGGTAGATTGACACAAAGGGCTAAAGAAGATCAAAGGGAATAAATTGCTTCTGATGTGGAATTATCCAGAAAGGTGTATACAAGAAGTAACATTTAAATTGGACTATGATGATTGTGTAAGGTTTCAGTAGTCAGAGATTGAAAGGATGGAACTCCAAAGGAAAAGATGTAGCTAACTGGGAAGGACTTCTTGACTTTGGGCATTATTTGATGTTGAACTGTCCATCATGAGAGAGTAAAAGGGAGAAACATCTCCTTCTCCCATCTCCATAGTCAACTTTCCTCTATCCGATCTGTAGAGACAATGTACCAATATATATCTATATTTCCTCTTTCTCTGGACAAGAAATGCTGTGAAACATCAGAGGTAAAGTAAAGTTTGTTATAGAAATCCCTCATAAAACAGTCTCCCCAGCACTGGCATTGGAAGGTGGAGGAGGGGTGGTTCCTGTGCTGTATTTGCCTTCAAACCATGTATATAGGTCATCCTGTCTCCTGCTTCCAGGAGCTTGGCTTCAGGTTTTCTAAAGAAGTAACAGAGACATTCAACTCCTTTTACCATCCTTGCTTCTGCCAAAGCTCATTGCTTTCTATGCATTTAGTTTCACAAGTGACCAATTTCTCACAATCTCAACTCTAGGTTCCTTAATTAATATAATTTTTAATTCTCCTCTTTTTGGGATGGCTGAAATAGTCTCACTTGGAAGCAAAGATGTAAATAAAATAACTTCTCTTAGTACCTTATATGAGGGGGTTCTAGGAGAGGAGAAGTGGTTACATGCGTGGTGAACATTCAAGGACGACTGTGTATTAGGCTAGAAAGAAAAGTCAAGAGGGGATTGACTTGTGGCTGCTGTTTCTCTTTCTCTGCAAACCTCTCCAGATAGTAGCTGACGTATAGGGGCTCCAAAGCAGCCCAGAATCTTAGCCATAAACTTCCCGGAAACTCATTGAGGTTCCCTTGAAAGTAGATGAAATGTTACTATCAGGATTTGGTACAAACACACAAACCAGGGCCAGGGAAGGTGTGGGAAACAGGCCTACTGTATCATAAATAGATCCAAGAAAAGAGGCTTTTAATATGTAATCCCGAGAAATGCACCCCATGGCCTGAAAAAGAGAGGTTTGTACCTAGGAAAGAAAAGTAAATCCTGAACGCAGGATGCAACCAACTGGAACACCAGACTGGACTGTTCATCATTCTTGAAACTTCCTTATGCACTCTCTGTGGGAGGGATGTTTGTTAGAAGTTATTTCCAGCCTGCCTCTTTGTATTACCCGACTTATCTAATGTAGAGATCTCTCTTTCAACACGCAGTGTTCATCAATGCACCTAATAAAAGCAGCAGCCTCTATGAGCTTGGAACTTTTGAAGGCTTTGCGTTGGTCCCCTGATCCCCACAGTAGTTTGTGTCTGTCTCTTCTCTCGTTCCTTGCGCACATTGCGCTTTCAGTTCCTGAACCTTCCAAGCCAGACTTGGAAGCAACAGGAGGGAAGGCAGCTAGTTCCTTATAGCTGGTTGAACTCCTTCAGGAATTGTGCACATGTGCACACACACATGCACACCACACAGAGGCACACATACTATAGCTAAACATACTAGGCCTACCGAGAAAAATGTACCCCGTTCCTTGGTGCTTATTCCCGCTCAAATTCAATAACATATGTCCATATACCTGGCACACACACAGGACTTTCAATTATCAATATACTAGATAGCCTCTTGCCCTTTCCAAGTTCCTGACTGCAGGGTGGTGCACAGTGAAGGTGAAGGAGAGAGTATCTGGGTATGAGCTGCATGTGTCACGAAGAGTGTCTCTGACTACATGCCACAAATAGAAATTGATTTTTCATTATTCATTATTTGGAATTATCCCCTGTATTTTAATTGCCTCTATGCCATCAGGTCTCAGTATCACCTACCCCTTACTGAGCTACTACTCCATGCACAGTATAGCTCAAGGGTTAGCAGCAGGAGCTTTGCTCAAGCTTGGTACAAGTCCTAGCTTCATTACTCATTTTGCACAAATTACTTCACTGTACTTTGCACCTCCTTAGCTTTAGTTTCATCTTTTGTAAAGTGAACATAGTAATACTCAACTCCTACAGATTTTGTATCAAATAGGTGATTATGCAAAGTGCTTGGGTAGACTACTCAGTAATAGTAGCTATTATCATCATCACTCTGTGGGTTCTGGAGATATAAAGAAGTAATACATAACAGAGATGTTCTGATTCCCTTAGGAGGTTTTAAAATCTCATCAATGAGGTAATACAAATACATGGTGAGAGGAAGAATGTGGAAACCTAAAACTCTTATTTGAGCCCTAACATGCAACTTATTCTCCTAAATCTAAAACCTGATCACAATTTTTGACAGATTTCAATGCACTAATGTTCTTTCTCTTTTGTCATTCATTATCCCCATTCCTTACCACTTTATATATACCACACATCCACCCCACTCTTTCACTTGACAAGTTGACTGGAGATTTCTTGGGATAAAAAAAAAAGTATTTTGAGAGTTCATTTTGTACATTTTGCTGTTTCTGGGCAGGAGCTCATCTGAAACATTCCAAACCCAAGTGAGACAGCCATGCATATGGCCAGATAGCCTGCACCCTCACCTTGCTAATCTCAGAATATTCTTCCTTATATTCAATCTCAATCTGTTTTCCTTCAATATTGGCCTGTCTTTAATCACGCATTCTGATTAGAGATAAAGTAAACAAGCCCTTAAAAGCCTAGGAAAATTCTCAAATGCCCACTTGGTAACATTGTTCCATTGCCTCTCATTACGTCTCTGGAATTATAGGTCTCATGTACCTTATTATTAATTCACTAAGAATAATAAAAAAATCCCTTAAAAAGCATTACTTTTGTCCCTACCAGGATATAATTCCTCATGCAGTCATCTGTCATCTGATGTCTCCTTAAAGCTTTTGAAAGATGAAAGTATATTAATTTCCAGGACAGGTAGTGAAGAACTCCTATTTCATCCCTACAACCTCCATAGTCTCCTCAGCACAAACCTGAGGTGGGCATGACTAAAATGACCTCCCCAGTCCCTTTCAGGCCATCATATGAAGAAGGGGTAAGAGAATGGGCAGCAGTCCCGATTCATGCAATGTTTGCCCCAGGAGAGCCCCTGAAGACCAAATAGACTCCTGCGAGGGCACAACAGGCATTGTTCCAAAGTGGGCAGAATGCCGAACCCTGCCATAGTGACTGGTGTGGGAAGCCTGGAGACAGGAGGGCAGCCAGGGCCCACCCTTCTTTCTCTTCCCCAAATTCAATTTCCCCAGCCTAGGACCCTCCTCTGTGCTCCCAATTCTGAAGTTGTCAGACCTTCTATAGTGCTCATCTGAGCCCAGATATCATCAATCATCTTGGGCCAGTGCTTCTCAAACGTAAATGAGCATATAAATCACTTGGGAGCCTTTTGAAAATGCAGCTTCTGATTCAGTAGGTCTGGGTTGGGGCCTAAGATGCTGCATTTCTAGCAAGCTCCCAGGTGACACCCATGCTGTTGGTTCATGGACCACATTAGAAGAGCAGGATCTACATGACTGTAGCAGTTGCTACAACTGTCTCCCAGAAAGAGTCTATCTGTCCACATACTTCTGTCTATTCTCTAGGTGGCTGTGAGAATCATATCTCATCCCTTCCTGATTCAGAAATTTTGCTCCATGGCACAATAGACAATACAAACCTGGCTTATAAATTCTTTTCAAATGTGAAAACATATCCCTCACAAGACTGTCATTCCTTCATTACTCTTAAAGGTCCATGTAGCCTAGAATTACTGTCCTATTTCCTTTTCAACTCATCTATCCCTCTTTTATTTACCAAATTGCCCCATTAGCATCCTCCTCCAGGAAGTAACTCTTGACCAAAACCTCTCTTTCAGTTTCTACTAATACCTTCCCCTCCAAAGTGATGATGACTCAATCCCTATCCTGTTATTAATTCCTCCTGTGTCAGTCCATTTTATTTCGCATTGGGGGTGTACATTCTCTCTCACTGAGATATCTTAGATGCTCTAACAAAGTTTTAGCACCAGTACCTCAAAGAAGAATCTTAAATAAGCAAGTAAATATATAAGTAATCCTACCTCTAGCAGGTCTGGAGTCACCTACTTCCTGTTGGGAACATGAGAAATTCCACAAGTAAGAAAGTACCTCCTTCTCAGGGCAGACCTCAAATATCAATACAATAGAAAAACACTGGCCCTTCTATGTGAACCATAAAACTCTGCATGAAGAAAGATGCTTCTTGGCCCACACTGGAGCCAGTCTCATCTTCAGGGATTCCCTGGAGTCAGGTAGAGCTGGTTACAGCTTCTATCAATTTCATTGCTTCCAGTGCCTCCTCATATTCCATGGGAACAGATGGAGCAGGAGCAGGTGGAGTCATGTCAGGTATCCTGCCCCATGGTTATATTTTTCCTGTTGCTCTTTGAATGAACAACACTGTTCTTAATGTTGGATCTAGAGGAAGGCAAGAACCTATTCCTTGCTTTGAGAAAGGTTCCACTCTGATGGAACAGACAGGATAGTGACAAGAACTCAAGGCCAGCCACACAAAGGCAAAATTAGAAATGCCTGGGTACAGTTCTAGATGCTTAGTACAAGTCTAGGGGCACTTCCAGATATAGTTCTGGATGGAGAGAAATGCTGTTTGTCAAGGAAGTCTCCCAGAAGATAGCTTTAAAGGAATAGCACAGTGCTAGCCTAAAAGGAAGGAGACTTCTCTGTACCAAAGTGTGTAAGGCTCAATTAAATTTAAGATGAACTTATTAAATGCTCATTATGTGCCTGTCCCCCAGCTGGATGCTCTCAGCAGTAAACAAGATACCTTCTTTACCTATCATTTACAATCATAAAGAAAATAAAGATACATAGATAACTGTGGTATTTCATTTTTAAAATTTCAGCTTTATTGTGGTATAATTGACATAAAATTTTAAGATATTTTATGAGTACATTGTGGTGATTTGGTATACATATACATTGTAAAATGATTCACTGATTTCCCCACTGTGAAAGGATTAACAATCATATTTTAATCTAAATGTTTAATTAAATGATGGTAAATGTTCAAAGTATACCATTGTTTCCCTCCCTTCATCTTTACATGTGGAAGGTCTTCAGCTATAGCTTTGGTTTTCAAAATGTGGTCCCTGGACCAGGAGCATCAGCATTACCTGGGAACTTGTTAGGACAAGTTCTAGGTCTCTCCCAGACCTACTGAATTCCCAAGCCTGGGGATTAGTCACAGCAGTCTTTTGTTTTCACAAACCCTCCAGGTAAGGTGACACTTGCTGAAGTTTAGGCATCACTGAACAGAGTACTATTCCTGGCTTCTCTCTACCCCTTCTATTACTGTGACTTTGATTAGTGAATTGAAGAGAGCACTGAACGTGCCCAGCTCAGCCATGTTCACTTTTTTGTTGGGTTTCTCTTTTTATCCAGAATCAACTTACCCACAGGACACATGATATATCCAATAACATGTTAACATCCAAGAACTTATACAGATCAACACCAAAAAACGACAACTAATCCAATAGAAAATGGACAGAGGGCCTGAATAAACATTTTCCAAAGAAGACATACCAGATGGATAACAGGCACATGGAAAATGCTCAGCATCACTAATCACTGGGGAATGGATACTAGAACTATACTGAGGTATCACTTTACACAGAATAGGTAAAATTAAAAAGGCAAGAAATAGCAAGTGTTGGCAAGGATGTGGAGAAAAAGGAGCCCTTATGAACTGTCAGCGTGAATGTAAATTGTTGCTGCCATTATGGAGATCATTCTGGAAGTTCTTCAGAAAATTAAAAATAAAACTACCATATTATGCAGTATTTCCACTACTGAATATGAACCCAAAGAAAACAAAAATATTTTGTCAAGTTTCTTTTAATAATAACCTTATAAAATCCAATATGCAGTACAGGCACAATTGAAAAGTATATCAAAAAAAAAGGAGAAAGAATATAAACACATCCTTCATTTCACAATAAATACAGAGCTGTATTAGTGTTCTTCTACCAACTACCCATGGGAGGCCTGGCTTTTCATATGCTCAAAAGTACTCTCCATTACTGTGCAGGGGGACCAGACAGCATTCAGGTATGATAATATCAAACCACATATGTACTGGCACTGCTGAGTTCAAGGTCTACAGTTTGGGCCCTAAGCGAAGTGGGGTTAAGGGACCAGGCTGTGCTGGATCCCATAGCTGAAGTAGATAGCAAATCCAATCAGCATCCAAATACCAAGTAGGGCCCAGGTGACAGCTGTCACCTGCATCATAAGACAAACATTCAGAAAGATGCTCAGGAGTGGGAGGAGAGGCAGACCAGGTACCTTAAAGTGAAGGGGAGAGGAGCTCTGTGGTTGTCTCCAGATGACTCCAGTGATCCCAGTGATGAACACCAGGAGCAGCACAACCACTGTGATCCACCATGGGTCTCCAGAAAGCAGACCTGGCCACGAGGCCAGCACCAGGCAGAGCAGAGTCAGAAGTAGAGCAAGCAGTGAGGAGCAAACAGAGACAACCTGGCCAGACAGTGGAGTAGGGGTGGGGCTGCCTGGAAAAAACAGTCCCCGTAGAGTCAGCTTCTCTGCTGCAGGTTCATTCTCATCCTGCACCTGCACTCCATTTCTCTCATACCTCATCTCAGGCTGATATCTGAGGATAAGAACACAAAGAGCCACCAGGGAGTAAGCTAGTAGAGCCCCAACTGACATGAGGTCCAGAAAATCAGTGAGTTCAAAGAAGAATGCCATGATTGCTGCAATAATGCCAAAGATCACAGTGGCCACATTGGGGGTGTATGTGCCAGTTTGGATGCTGGCAAGTACAGGAAAGAGGAGGCCATCCTGTGCCATCATGTATATCAGATTACGTATGGGAAGCATAAAGCCAAAGAGGCTGACAGAAAGACTACAGAGGAATGCAAAAGTTACAGCATAGTAAGCAGGGGCCCAGCCAATATGGAGAAATGCCTCAGGCAAGGTGCTCCCAGGTCGGAGCTGGTAGTAAGGCACCATAAGTGTAAGTGATGCAGAGACACCAAAATACACCAAAATGCAGATGAGCAGCGAAATCACAATGCCCATGGGGATGGAACGCTCAGGATTCTGGGCTTCTTCAACTCTGGAAATAATAATGCTGAAACCTATAAATGCATAGAAACAGGTAGGTGATCCACAGAGAATCCCCTGGAAGCCAAATGGCACGAATCCTCCGGAGCCCAGAGGGCCCAAGCTCGAGGTGTCATTGAGTCCGGCCTTTTTGTAGTCCTCTTCTGTGAGCTTCCAGTTGTGTAGGTCCCCCTTCATGAAGCCAGAGATGATGACAAAACTGAGAACCAAAAGTTTCACTAATGTGACCACTTTGGAAAGTAGGAAAATCCACCTATTCCTCAGAGTCAGCAATTCCATGAGCAACAACACAAGGCCCACAACAATGAAGCCTAAAATTTCTCCAAGGACTTGGGGAACATTCGGTGAAATACTCTCATGCCGGGTCTGAGAAATGTGGTTTCCGAGCAAATTGTCAAAAGCTAAGGTCCAGGCCTGGGCCACAGTAACTGTATGAGCAGCAAAGAACACAATAAGGTTCCAGCCAGTGATGAAAGCCCAGAGTTCACCTACAGTGATATAGGTGTAGAGATATGCAGAGCCAGCATGAGGAACCCGGACACCAAACTCTGCATAGCACAGACCAGCCAACATAGAAGATAGGCTGGCTACCAACATGCAGATCAGTATGGATGGTCCTGTTTGATCTCGAACCACTTCACCAGCCAGGACATACACACCTACCCCCACTGTGCAGCCCACACCCAGTGCCACTAAATCCAGAGTGCTCAGTCTTCTGGCAGGGGCCAACCCATTCACGTCTTCTTCCAGTATACGTCTGTGTACCAGCTTTTGGCCAATTCTGCGAAGTACCTGACACAGCATTCTAGCTGGAATTGAAGAGGATTCTAGGATCAGAGAGCTGGAGCAAGTCCAGGAGTGAAGAGTCTGGGATCAGGTTCGATGAGGCTGAGTTAAGCTGAGTTGGGTTGGGGCTGCGAAGGCCCATTGCTCAGGCTTCAAAGCTATGGCTTCAAATTTTTCCTGTTATGTGCTATCCCTCCATAGTGCCTAAGTAAACAATACATATTTATTGAACAATGGTGTTCAACCAACCAGCTAAAGCTCAGAAGTCCCATGTCACTTACTGCAGCACAAATATCACAGAACACCAAAAGACATCATAGAAAAAGCAACCCTGCTTTCCCCCCAGAAAAAGGGCCAATGGCTCCCAACATTCTGCTTTATAACATATCACATGATACATTCCCACTTAGGTTCATCTAACTCATGTAGCCTTATGTACTAATTAAGCTCTGAGACACAACAGGGCATAGAGGTATCATACAGTAGTTCTCACATGGGATGTATGTGCAGTGCTTGAGCATGAGTTATGACATAAAATCCACAGATTGGATGGCCTCGTTGCAATTATAGACCCATTCTAAAAATATCATCTGAGGTTAAAATACAAATTTGGTTCCCCATTCATAAACCCTTAGCCCCTACATCAGCTAGCCAAGGTCAGATGGACTTTGGCTCCCTTTTCTCCTCACTTTGCATTATCCATTCAGCTGTACTGATGGCCAAGAATGTACAGACCACCCCTTCCCTTTACCCACGTAGGACCACAAGGGTGCTGTGAACAGAGAGTAGGAGGGAGAAAGGGGCAGGGCCTTCATAACCACCTGCAAGGAGGAGAGGACCAGGCTGCCTGGGAAGGAAATACTGCAGAAATGGGGGCAGCAGCCCCACTCCAGAGTCCAGTACTGAGGAGGGAGAGGAGCCAGGAAGGTGATTTTGTGAATTCTGACATTCAATACACCTCACCCAAAGCAATCAGGCAAAATTCACAGTTTTCATATCCACAGTTATGAGGATGTGATGGGTAAGGAGAAAAATAAGTCACCTAGCTCAGTAGCCCACAACCTAGGGAGGGAGAGTCTCCTCCCTCTCTGGGCTCCAGGAGAGAAGGTGAGCTCGCTTCTGCAGACAGTCTCCTCACTGGCCACACTGTGCTCTATACACACTCTGTGCCATCTGTGATGTCAGCTGTCAGGGGCCTGGAGACCCTGCTCTGCTCTGTGAGCTTGTGTCAAAATACTCAATTATAACTCCATGCTAATTTTTCAAAAAGAATTATTTTTAATTCATTCAAACCATTGTCTGAATATATATATATATATGTATATATACATATATATATTATTTTTTTTAATGAACATACCTTCCATGTGGTTCCTCCTACCTTCTCCTACCCTGCTGCTATTTAAATAATCAGCTCCACAAGGAGATCAAGGCTTTGGATGGACAATTCACAGCAATGCCCCAAAAAGGACTCTGGAGAACAGAGAAAACTAAGTGATGCAGTCCCCACTCTCTTCCCTACTCAGAGTTCGATTTTGAGAGAATTTTAGGAAATGTTTGTAGAGGTTTCTAAAGGCAAAAAAATCAAGTCAAATTTGAAAAGTCTAATATAGAACACACTGAAGGTTTGATTGAAGGAGATGGACAGGGATGGGCTAAAAGGGTAATGGGTATTAAGGACTGTACTTGATGACAAGTGGGTATTAAATGTAAATAATCAATCACTAAATTCGACTCCTGAAATCAATATTACCATATATTTTAACTGAGTAGAATTTAAATAAAAAATAAAAAATAAAAAAAAACACAAGAAAATAATTGAAAACTCTTCTCTATACATTGTTAAAAGACATCTTTGGGTTATGGGACAGATTTTCTGTCCACAAATCCATCTAGACTCCTTTTTGCCACTCACCAGCTCCAGTATTATGATTAACCAAGAAGCACATGAGATAGATAAGGAGGATCGGTTCTTATCTCATGGACCTTTTCTACATAACAAGTTTGATGAGATATCCTCCACCCACCCCCAGGCTTCAAACCCTTCTGTGGTTCCTACTGCTCTTCCTTCATCTCCTTCCTTCCTTCATCATCTGACCTGTGCTTGTCCCTCTCGTGTCATCCCATGGTGCTAAACACTTGGGGGGTCCTAGGCTTACTGAGTTAGGCCAGATATCAAAAAATGCAATATTTATAATAATGGTAATAATAGCCTCTTTGCCTGTGGATGCCTCATTTTATTTCTGGAGGGGTAGTGCTGGGTACTATGGAGGTAAGAGCAATGACCATTATGGAGGAAAGGCTGGCTATGAGACTTGGCCCTTCCATAGATCACATGGACTCCGGGAATTTCCTCACTCTCTCTAAGCCTCAGTCTCCTCATCCACAAGGGACCTCACCTGACCTTCCTCATTGGATCAGCATGATAATTCAGGGAGAAGATGCAAACCATCACACACCACTGGCGGAGCATCACTGGGTCACCATCCTGAAGCACAATTCTAGTGGAATTAAGGATGCACATATACCCTCCCATCCCACAACCCCTCTCCCAGGTGCACACCTCTGGGAAACTCTCCTTAGTCCATAAGGAGCCCATTAAGCATGTTCATCACAGGACTATTTGTGGCAGGAAGTAGGACCTGTGCCAGTGTCTGTTCCTAGAGGAATATATAGTAAGTAAAATGTGCCATGTGTGCACAATGAAATATTACACAGAAGTCAGAGATAATAAAGTAGATTTATAGACAGCAACTTGGGTAGATCTCAGAAACAGCATTAGGTAGCAAAAGTAAAAGCTGGATAATGTTTATAGCACAAAGCCATTTATGTCAGCATAAAAACAACCAACAACTGCTGGATATTTGTCAAGAAGACAAATATACCTATTAAAATTGTCAAATGTCATATTATTCTTGTGCTCAAAACCTTCCACTGGTTTCTCTTTTTATTCAGAATAGAATCCAGAGTCTGCATTTATAATGACCTACAAAGTCCTACAGTATTTGTCACTGACCCAGCTACTTTCACCTTCTGTTTTTCTCTCTTCCCACTCATTTTTCTCTAGTCACTGGCCTCCTAACATACCAGGTAAGACCCTACTTCAGGGCCTTTGTTGCCGTCCACTATTACTGCACCACTTCTAGCCTGGATATTCACTGCATTTGGTGAAATAGCAAGTTTGTAACACTGCCTTCCTGAATCACCCCACATACAACCGTGGCCTGTTCCTAACCACAGACAGATGGCATCTCCCTACCCTTCATTTTTCCATAGTACTTGTCACTACTTAAGGTAGTATATGTTTTACTCATTTATTTTTTTCATAATTTGTCTCACTCCATAAAAGTGTAAGCTACATGAAAGCAGGACATTTTTAAAGTTGTTTTGCTCCTGGATGTATTCCCCACATCTGTATCTGTGCCTAACACAAGCAGGACTATATTTGGTAAATGATTGACTATATCTAAATACACATGTAAAGCATGGGTTGGAAAGCATTTGTTATATAGACTACAGCAAGTGCTTCCAGTGAAGAGGGGAAATGAGAATAGAGGTAAGAATGAACGGGGAAGGGCAGCCCGGGTGGCTCAGCGGTTTAGCGCCGCCTTCAGCCCAGGGCGTGATCCTGGAGACCTAAGATTGAGTCCCACATCCGGCCCCCTGCATGGAGCCTGCTTCTCCCTCTTCCTGTGTCTCTGCCTCTCTCTCTCTCTCTCTCTTTCTCTCTCTCTCTCTCTGTCTGTCTCTCATGCATAAATAAATAAAATCTTTAAAAAAAAGAATGAATGGGGAAAATAAAATGCATTGAAAGGGGCCTGAACATGTCATTACTGAGGGAGGGATTGACTCCACAGCAGATTAGACATGGGAATGGCAAGAGATAATGTTGTAAGAGGACCTAGTACAGAGCCCAATAAATTACAGGCACTCAACTGTGGAAGGAGCCTTGATGTCCATCGAAAGATGAATGGATAAAGAAGATGTGGTTTATGTATACAATGGAATATTACTCAGCCATTAGAAACGACAAATACCCACCATTTGCTTCAACGTGGATGGAACTGGAGGGTATTATGCTGAGTGAAGTAAGTCAATAGGAGAAGGACAAACAGTGTATGTTCTCATTCATTTTGGGAATATAAATAATAGTGAAAGGGAATAGAAGGGAAGGGAGAAGAAATGTGTGGGAAATATCAGAAAGGGAGACAGAACATAGAGACTCCTAACTCTGGGAAATGAACTAGGGGTGGTGGAAGGGGAGGAGGGCAGGGGGTGGGGGTGAATGGGTGACGGGCACTGAGGGGGGCACTTGAGGGGATGAGCACTGGGTGTTGTTCTGTATGTTGGCAAAGTGAACACCAATAAAAAATAAATTTATTATAAAAAAATTACAGGCACTCAATAGATTTAAATTGAAGGGGAATCAGAATCCTGTAATCTTCAGGATATTCAGAATACAAAGAAGGAGGATCTGCTAGAAAGAGGGTGAGAACAGGGAAGATGAGACACCCCTCCTACTAGCTCCCTCTGAATCCATTTCCCTTTTCCCAATTCTTTCTCCTTCAGCTCTTTCCACTGCCCTTGGAGGCTTCTGTAGTTAGCACTAAGGATGCTCGTACCATGTTTCTCTCTTTGGGGGACTGCCCCCAGCCATCTACCCTCAACAAAGTCACAATAGTGGTTCTTCACATTTGTTGAATCATAGACACCTTTCAGGTTGGTCACCTCAAAAAAATGTCATTCATTCTTCTGAAGTCCATTCATGGATCCTGAGCAGGATTCCCAAGGATGACCATCTGAATGGCAGGGTCAGAGAGGGCTAGTGTTTTTGATAATTTCTGTTTCCCCCAGCTATGTTGTTCAGGGTGGTCCTTGTGCTCTTCCCACTTTTACTGATGACGAGGGAAAGTGGGCCCCCAGACACAGTATGAAGATCTCAGAGAAGCAATCCAAAGAACAAAATATCTGGGAATTAAAGAATCACATTTTATGACTCCAATAGAAGCAGGAAAAACAAACAATGAACAAGCCACTCTACAGTAGAGAAAGCAAACCCATGATTGGGAATCCTGAGAGAGTCTACCAATCCAGCTTATAACCATACATCCTCAAGAGAAAGATCATCCTCAAACACCATGTCCATAAATTCCCTTTCTCTGAGCAATACTCTTGCATTATTTCAATGGTTTCTATTCAGTCCAGAAACTCTGATCCAGCTACCAGAGCTCCACCTTAATACTCCGCCTACCCTCAGGTCCATCACCTCCTTCCTCACTTCAGCTCTTCACATGATGACATACTTTTTCTGGGATGGGCCTTTGGCTTGGGTAAGTTGTCTACAGTTTCAGGGAGGCCTTCCTTACTCCTTCTGTCCAGTCTTGATCCTATACCTCCTCTCAATTCTATTCTACAGTCTTTCCACTACATTGAGGAACCTTTCTTAATCCATTCCTGACTGATCTCCATCTCTGACCTTCCTCCCCTTCCTTCCAGCTCTTATAGCCCATCCTGATGGTCAGCTGAAACTAATTTTCCCATTTAATCTGGTGGTATCCTGGGTGTGTCCCTTAAGTTCCTTTACAGTCTAAGAGCATCCATATGGAAGCATCAGGATCCATGTATGCCCTCCTCTTTCTGACTTCTATATTTACAGTTTCAACCCTCATTACTTGGGACAAGGGTCTGCTTGTAATTGTACCAAGCAGCCATAGGTGACATTTAGAACAGAGGCAATTAAAATAGAGCTGTATTTACTGACCACTATATCCTGAGATTCCTAGAAGACTTTTTAGAACATTTATTTATTTATTTCTAAAAATAGTGAAAGGGCCAGATAGAGGTGTAATAAACAGGAGACTAGAACATACATCAGCATCTATTTCAAGAGTGTTCTGAGGATATTTCCTAATGAGAGGCCTGGGTCTGTGAATCTCAGTTTAAGTAGGAAATAGTTTCTCCCAAAGGATGTCCTTGGCCCAGGAGAGGTGCTTCAAGAAATGCAGAGAGGGGCCAGGGTACATGAAGCCAGTTTGTATGGATTCCATAATGGCCCTGGTTCCCCCTTCCCTCCCTTCTCCTCCCTGTGTTTCTCTCAGTCTCTGAGCTCCTTCCTAACTCCAAACAAAAGTTTCATCCCAAGTTCCCAAAAAAGAATTCTTGTCAAATCCAACAATCCACCCATGAAATTGCAGGTAGTCTTGCTTTCCTAGATAGCTCCACTCACTCTCTTTTGTCCTGGAGGTCATGGTGTTCACTTTTCTGTCTCTGAGATGGGTAGTGCCCTCACTCTGGACCTTTCCTTTCAAAACATTTTTCCAAGGCAGTTAAGCTTTGGTTCCTGGTTGGGTGTTAACACTGGTTCCTGTGGTTGGGTGTTAACACTCCTGCCAATAAAGAAGTTGGCCTTGCGGCTCCTCCTGAGTAGCTTCAAAGATAGTTTAGATACCAGTTGCTTCACTAAAAGTCTGATAAATACTGGAGAGGAAGGCTAATGAGACTGTTTAATGATTATTTTTAAGTTCTCAACATTTCACAGAAGTGGACTTGAAATGTAACATCCCTAGAAATTTTATCAATCCCTTTGTATCAAAGCACAGCTCCATCCTGATCCCAAAGTGTATAAATACTCTCCTCCTCCTTAAAATTTCCAGACAATGAAAGTGCACCTTTGTTTCCCTCACTTCATTTTTACATCATCAAGGCCTTCAGATGGAGCTTTGAGTCTTTAAAGTGTGGCCCCTGGACCAGCAGCATCAGCATCACCTGTGAACTTGTTAGAAGTACAAGTTCTGGGCTCCACCCAGACCTACTGAATTCTGAATGTTGGTGATGGAGTCCCAGCAATCTGTTTTCACAAGCCCTTCAGGTGAGGTGACCCCTGCTGAAGTTTGAGCATCACTGAGCAGAGTACTAATCCTGGCCTTTCTCCATCCCTCTTCACTGTAACTTTGATTAGTGAGTTGTATAAATAGAACTGAGCATACCCAGCTTAGCCTTTTCCAGTTTTTTGTTTTTTATCCAGAGCCAACCTGCCCAAAAGACACATGCATTCCAACTTGATCATACAGGAGAAATTCTCATAAAAGTAGGCTCCTGTATTGGGAGGCAGAGGTTGCTCAGTACTACTTGTTATGAGGAGTAAGTCAGTTGTTATGAGGAGTAAGTCAGTCTGTCTGAGTGATGTAGGGTTAGCAAGCCAATTTAAGCTGCAGATCTAAAGCTGATAGTTTGATTATCTGTCTCTATGTCCTTGATTATCAGTTTATTCCAAACATAGAAGGGAAAAATAGGATCTTATTTATTGTACCTCTAAAGCTCCAACAATGAGTTCTAGTGATAAATGGGCAGGATGCAGGTTCAGATCACATGCAGTAAAGGGACACAGTTGAGAGAATAACAGGTCAGAAGAGCCAGAGGAAATCATAGGATTTTTTTTAAGTACACAGAATTTTACAAATGCTTGGTTCTAACTTCACATGTTATAGATAAAAAAGAAGATCATGGAAGGCACTGAGTGGCTTGTCCAAGCTCACATTGCTGCTTAACGGTGGAAACAAGATCAGGATCCATAACACATGGCTCTCAGATGTGCACTTTCTGAGCAGGTGGACCAAAGCAGACAACAACAGTAGAGAAACTTGAAAATCCAAGAATGCTGATGTCGCCAAGTCGAAGAACCAGCCTTAGGGATTTTCAGCATGGGCTGTAGGTTCAAAGCCAGAGTGCTTTGTGCTCAGAGGAAAGCTCTGGCTGCAAGACACCTGTGCATGCTATTGCCCCTTCACATAGCCAAGGTTCAAACTACACAGCCTGCTCAGTGTGCTCTGAATACTGCTTCGTTTTCCTGTGCTTTTCCTCCTGGTATTCTCACTGCTTACAGTTGCTTCCTGCCACCTATATGTGGAAAATCCTATCTGTCCCTGGAGAGAGCCAACTCAAATGCCAATCCTCTACAAAATCTTCTCTGATTTCACCAATCAACCCTCACCACTGTGCCAGCCATAAATAATCATCCTCCACTCTGAATTCCCAAGACACTTTATTTGTATATTACTTATGAAAACACTGTCCACTTTGTGTTACAGCTATGCTTTACCCATTGTGTTAGAATATAAGCTTCTTAAAGGCAGGGCTCATATTTCATCTTTTTTTTTTTGCCTTTTTCTAATTTCTTTCATTTTTTTATTGCAGTATAATTAACATACAATTATTCTCAGCAGTAAAATATAATGACTCAACGATTTCACACATTTCTCGGTGCTAATCATGATAAGTGCACTCTTTATTTCCTTTCTCTATTTCACTCATCCTCACACCCACCTCATCTTTCACAGTCACTCATTTATTCCCTATATTTGGGAGTCAGAGGTGGTTTTCATGGTCTCTTTTTTTTTTCTTGTTTGCTCATTTTAAAAAATTTCCTAAGTCTCATATATGAGTGAAAACATAGGATATTTGCCTTTCTTAGATTGACTTTTTAAAATTAGTATTATAACTTCTTGGTCCAATCTTTTCATTACAAATAGCAAAATGTCATTCTTATTTATGTCTCAGTAATATTCCAGTGTGTGTGTGGGAAGGGTTGTGTTTGTATGTGTATCACATCTTTTTTATCCATTCATCTATTTTTTTCAATTAATCTATTGATGAACACTTGGGCTGCTTCCATTTCCTGGCTATTGTGAATAATGCTGCAATAAACATAGGAGTTGACACATCTTTTCTAACTCATGTGACTAAAGGTTTTGCACAGAAAAGGAAACCAACAAAACAAAAAGGCAACCTACTGAATGATATAAAATACTTGCAAATGATATGTCTGATAAAGGGGTTAATATCTAAAATACATAAAGAACTTATACAACTCAACACCAAAACCCCCAAATAATCCAATTAAAAATGAGCACAGGACCTGAATAAATATTGTTCCTAAGAAGACATACAGCTGGCCAACAGACACATGAAAAGATGGTCAGCATTCCTAAACATCAGGGAAATGCAAATTAAAACCATGATGAGATATCATTTTACATCAATTAGAATGATTGAATTAAAGACAAGAAAGAATGAGTGTTGGTGAACACCTGAAGAAAAAGGAATGCTGATGCACTGTTAGTGAAAACTTTTTTTACAATCAAGATCATATTTTTAATAAGAATATCATGAAAGACTCTTCCTTGATGTCCTAATTTGAACAATGTCACAATGATAAACTTTCCTTTTTTTTTGTATATTTTTTACTGGAGTTCGATTTGCCAACATATAGTATAACACCCAGTGCTCATCCTGTCAAACGTCCCCCTCAGTGCCCATCACCCAGTCACCCCATCCCCCTGCCCACCTCGCCTTCCACTACCCCTTGTTCGTTTCCCAGAGTTAGGAGTCTCTCATGTTCTGTCATCCTCTCTGATATTTCCCACTCATTTGCTCTTCTTTCCCCTATAATCCCTTTCACTATGTTTTATAGTCCCTGTATGAATGAAACCATATAATGTTTGTCCTTCTCCAATTGACTTATTTCACTCAGCATAATGCCCCCCAGTTCTATCCACATTGAAGCAATTGGTGGGTATTCATCATTTCAGTGTCCATCGAAAGATGAATAGATAAAGAAGATATACATATATATATATATATATATATATATATATACACACACACACACACACACACACACACACAATGGAATATTACTGTTGATAGAAATGTAAATTTGTGTACCAACTATGGAAAGGAGTATGCTTGTTCCTTAACAAATTCAAAATAGAATAACTATATGACCCAGTATTTCCCCTCTTGTGTATTTACCCAAGGAAAACAAAAACACTTTGTCTAGTTTCTTTTAATAATAATTGTTTTAAAGGCAGCAAGAAGCTACAGACACAATTGAAAAGCAGACTAGTAAAAAAAGAAAAGCAACCAAAAAAAAAAAATCCTTCACTCCACAACACAAGCAGAGCTGTATTAGTATTTTCCTACCAATTATCCATGGGAAGCCCCACATTCCATCAGCTCAAGAGTTCTCCCCATTGTTTTGCAGGGGAATCAGATTGCATTCAGGTATGATAATGTCCAACCAAATATGTACTGGTACTGCTGAGTTCAGGTCTACAATTTTGGCCCTAACTTAAGTATGGTTAGAGATCAGGCTATACTGGATCCCGCAGGCAATGTAGAGAGCAAACCCAATCAGCATCCAAACACCAAGTAGGGCCCAGGTGACAGCTGTCATCTGCATCATAAGACAAACATTCACAAAGATGCTCAGGAGTGGGAGGAGAGGCAGACCAGGTACCTTAAAGTGGAGGGGAGAGGAGCTTTGTGGCTGTCTCCAGATGACCCCAGTGATCCCAGTGATGAGCACCAGGAGCAGCACAACCACTGTGATCCACCATGGGTCTCCAGAAAGCAGACCTGGCCACTGGGTCTGCACCAGGACCAGGCAGAGCAGAGTCAGCAGTAGAGCAAGCAGTGAGGAGCAAACAGAGACAACCTAGCCAGAGAGTGGAGTGGGGGTGGAGCTGTCTGGAAAAATTATTCGGTGTAGAGTGAGCTTCTCTGTTGCAGATCCATTCTCCTCCTGTACCTGTGCTTCATTTCCTCCACTCTCCATCTCAGGCTGATATCTGAGGATGAGAACATAAAAAGCCACCAGGGAGTAATCTAGCAGGGCCCCAAGTGACATGAGGTCCACAAGATCAGTGAGTCCAAAGAAGAATGTCATGATTGCTACAGTAATGCCAAAGATCATGGTACCCATGATGGGGGCACATGTGCCAGTCCTGATTCTGGCAAGGACAGGAAAGAGGAGGCCATCCTGTGCCATCACATATATAGCCTGACTTATGGGGAACATATAGCCCAAGAAGCTTGCAGAAAGACTACAGAGGAATCCAAAAGCTACAGCATAGTAAGCAGGGGCCCATCCTATATGAGCAAATACCTGAGGCAAGGTGCTTCCAGGTCGGAGCTGGTAGTAAGGCACCATAAGAGTCAGTGCCACAGAGACACCAAAATACACCAAAAAACAGATGAGCAATGAAATCACAATACCCATGGAGATGGAACGCTTGGGATTCTGGGTTCTTTTTACTATGTCAACAATATATCCAAAACCTATAAATACATAGAAGCAGGTAGCTGATCCACGGAGAATCCCCCGGAAGCCAAAAGGCATGAATCCTCCGGAGCCCAGAGAACCCAGGCTAGATGTCTCATTGAGTCCAGCCTTTATGTAGTCCTCTTCTGTGAGCTTCCAGTTGTGCAGGTCCCCCTTCATGAAGCCAGAGATGATGAAAAAACTGACAACCAAAAGGTTCACCACTGTGACCACTTTAGAAACCAAAAAAAGCTGCCTAATGTTCAGAGTCAGCAATTCTATTAGCAACAACACCAGGCCCATGGCAAAGAAGCCTAGAATTTTTGCAAAAACACGGGAAACATGCAATGAAATGCTCTCAGTCAGGGCCTGAGAGATTTGGTTCCCAAACAGATTGTCCAAAGCCAAAGTCCAGGCCTGGATCACGAGGGCTGTATAGGCAACAAAGGAGAGGATGAGGTTCCAGCCAGTGACAAAAGCCCCAAGTTCGCCTACAGTGACATAAGTGTAGAGATATGAAAAGCCAGAGTGTGGAACCCGGGCACTAATCTCTGCATAGCACAGTCCAGCCAACACTGAAGCTAGGCCGGCCACCAAAAAGCAGATCACAGTAGATGGTCCTGCTATATCTCTAGCTACCTCACCAGCCAGGAAATACACACTTATATCCAGTATGTAGTCCAAACCTAGGACCATTAATTCCACAGTGTTCAGGCTTCTGGATTGCTTATTTGTAGCCTCTGGCTTCTCCAGTTTACGTTTCTGTACCAGCTTTTGACCCAATCTGCGAAGTGTCTGACACGGCATCGTAGCTGGAATTGAAGAGGATTGTAGGATCAGAGTTGTAGCAAGTGCAGGGTTTCGGAGAGACTCAGATCGGGTTCAGTGAGGCTGAGTTAAGCTCAGTTGGGTTGAGGATGGTGAGTTCTGTTGTTCAGGCTTTAAAGCTGCTGCTTCATATTTTTCTTATGCTGCCTCTCCATAATGCCTAAGACATGGTAGCAAATCAATATTTACTGAGCCCATTATTCGGCTCACCAACCAAACTCAGAAGTGCCATGTCACCTGTTGCAACCCAAATAGCATATAAGAGGACACCAAAGACTTCATTGAAATATCAACACTGCTTTTCCCCCAGAAAAAAGGTCCAAATACTTTCCAACATTTACCATTTTTACACACCACACGTGTATCATCCCATTGCATTCATCTAATTCCTGTAGCTTCATGTACTAATTAAACTTTAAGACTTAACATGAAATGAATGTATAGTGCAGGAGTTCACATACAGGAATATGCATGGTGCTTGAGTGTGAGTTATGACACATTAATTAATCAGCTGGATGCCTCTTTGAATTCATTTTAAAATATCATCTAGCTTTAACATACAAATGTTGATCCTTCAATCTTAAAACTCTTAGCCTCGGGATGCCTGGGTGGCTCAGAGTTTGAGTGTCTGCCTTTGACTCAGGGCGTGATCCTGGGGTCCAGGATTGAGTCCCACTTTGGGCTTCTGCAGAGAGTCTGCTTCTCCCTCTGCCTGTGTCTCTGCCTCACTCTCTCTGTCTCTCATGAACAAATAAATAAAATCTTAAAAAAATAAACTGAAAAACCCTTAGCCTCTATATCAGCTATCCAAGGTCAAATGGCACTTTCCCCCCCTTTCTCCTCATTCTGCCTCATGCATTCAGCTCTACTGATGGTCAAGAGTGTATAGTCCACCCCTTCCCTTTATCCACCTAGGCTCTGATGTGAACAGAAAGGAGAAGGGCTAAAGGGGCAGGGCCTTCATAACCACCTGCAAGAAGGAGAGGACCAGGCTGCCTGGGAAGGAAATACTGCAGAAATGGGAGCATCAGCCACCCCAGGATCCGGGACTGAGAAGGGAAAGAAGCCAGGAAGACAGTTTTGTGAATTCTGGCATTCAATACATCTCACCCTAAGCAACCAGGCAAAGTTTGTTATAGTTTTTATGTACACAGTTATAAGAGTGTGATGTGTAGAGAGAAAATAAATGAGTCACCTCATTCAGTAGCTCACAACCTAAACAATTCTTCCTTCTGTCTCTTCCCTCTCTGAGTTCCAGGAGAAAAGGTGAGCTCACTTCTGCAAACAGTCTCCTCACTGGCCACACTGTGCTCTCTACACACCCTGCGCCATCTGTGATGCCAGCTGCCAGGGGCCTGGAGACCCTGCATGTTTTTCTTCCTACTCCCTCCCCCACCTGCTGCTATTCAAATTGTCCCCTCCATTTGAGAAAGGCTTTGGATGAATAATTCACTGCAAAGCCCCAGAAATGGAGAACAGAGAACCCCAACTCTCCTCTGTGCTTAGGCTTTGGTTTTGAGAGAATCACAAGAATGTTATCTGAGGTTTTATTTATTTTTTTTAAATTTTCATTTATTTATGATAGTCACAGAGAGAGAGAGAGGCAGAGACATAGGCAGAGGGAGAAGCAGGCTCCATGCACCGAGAGCCCGATGTGGGATTCGATCCCGGGTCTCCAGGATCGCGCCCTGGGCCAAAGGCAGGCGCTAAACTGCTGCGCCACCCAGGGATCCCGTTATCTAAGGTTTTAAAAGACTGAAAGATCAAGTTGAAATTGAGAGGTCTTCTCCATAGATAATTAAAAGGGACTCTTTTTTAATTTTTATTTTTTTATAATAAATTTATTTTTTATTGGTGTTCAATTTGCCAACATACAGAATAACACCCAGTGCTCATCCCGTCAAGTGCCCCCCTCAGTGCCCATCACCCATTCATTCCCACTCCCCGCCCACCTCCCCTTCCACCACCCCTAGTTCATTTCCCAGAGTTAGGAGTCTTTCATGTTCTGTCTCCTTAAAAGGAACTATTGGTTTATGGGTCAGCCCCATAAGATGTCTACAAATCCATCTAGACTCCTTATTTGCCACTCACCAGTTCCAATGTTATGATTTACCAACAAACACCCAAGATATATAAGAAGGCACAGTTCTTAGCTCATGGAAACCTTCTACACTATATATGTGACTGAGGTGCTCCCTCCCCCTACCCCAGGCTTCAGACCCTTCTGTGGTTCCCACTGCCCTTCCCTCATAGTCTTTCCTTCCTTCATCATGTGAACTGTGCTCATTCCTCCAGCCTCATCCCCTGCCCAGTTCCTGCTCCAGCTGCTAAATTCTACACTCATTCTGTTCCCTTGCCTCTAATGCCTTCTTGACCCCTTCACTTAGCTAATCTCCACTTCTCTTTCAGTTCCCAGCTCAAGAGTGCTTCCTCAGGAAGCCTCCCCAGACCATTATGCTGCCCTTCCTATGTGCTCTCATAGCACCTGGGCTTCCCCCATGTGCCATTTATCCTAATGTATCCAAATCCCAGCCATCTTGCCTGTCTCCTCCTTCAGACTGTAAGTAAGTAGTTGTTAACCAAATGACCACACTGTGAAGAGTAACCTGAGAGAGCACATAATCCTATCTACCTGACTTTGAGATACATACTTTTAGCCAGACAAGCTTTATATACCTGGATCAAGTAAAGATATAAATGCTATCACCTTCCTTGTAGAGGGCAAGCAAAAGAAAAGTGTGGAGGGAAAACCAATTGCAATAAAACCTTGACTGCCCATTATTCACACATTATCCATAACTGTGTGTCAGTTATGAGCCACATAGGATGATAAAGAATTGTTTACCTTTGAAGAAGCTTGTTTAAAAATATGAGGCTTCCTGGGGTTATAGGCAACCAACCATTCAGTTAGAGAATTCCTACTATTTTGAAGGCATCATGCTCAAGTGCCATAATCCAGGTAGGATGTCTTAAGAAGAGGTTCTCACTTCAGGGACAAAAGGAGGCCTAGTGAAGACACCTGGGGACATACTCAAACTTCAGATCCTCTTCCCCTGGATATTCTTGTCCACTAGCCCTGGACTTCCCATGACTGCTCTAAATCATCTCACCTGAGTAGAAACTGTCCTGAAGTTCAAAGAGAAGAAATTGTAAAATTCACAGAAGGGCAGCACAATTTATTAGTAAAGAGTAAGGTTCTGCAGGTAGATGGTTCAGGTTCAAATAACAATTAAACCTCACAGCTGTTGACTCTGTAGAAATTAGTTCACTTCTTGGGGCTTTAGTTTCCACAATAGTCAAATGGGAATAAAAGTAAATTCCTCCTACTGTAGTTGTGACGATTAAGTGAAATTATGCCTGCCTGGAAATTACTTAACTCAGTGCTTAGCAAACAATATGGACTTAATATCCAAATCCCCAAATTGAAAAACAATTAGTCTATAAGTGTTTAGTTACAAAATCATTCACTAAAACTACAGCCTGTGTGCTAGCCCTCATTTTCTGTATAATTTGTCTTGAAACTCTAAGGATTCTAAGTCTCTAATTAGACATCCTCATCCATGCTGGTGCTAAACATGTGGGAGGTCCTAGGCTCACTGAATTAGACCAAAAACTGAAAAATATAAGGTCAAGTTCAATGATAATGATGATGATGATGATGATGATGATAAATTGGCCTATGGATGCCTCATCTTATTTCTGGGAAAAGCAGTGCTGGGTACTACAGTGTTAAGAACAGTGAATACTATGTCAGAAATGCTGCATGTGAGCCCTGGCTCTTCTGTGTGACCACATGAACTTGGGGAATTTCCTCACTCTCTCTAAGCCTCAGTCTCCTTAGCCACAAGGGCCCTCACCTGACCTCCCTCACTGGGTCAGCATGAGAATTCAGTGAGAAGATACAAACCATCATGTACTGCTGGGGGGAGTATCGCTGGGTCACCATCTTGAAGCACAATCCCATTGGAATTAAGAATGCACATACCTTCCCACCCCACAGGGTGCCAGGTGTACACCCCTAGGAAACAATTTTCTGAGTCCATAAGGAGCCCATGTGAACACGTTCATCACAGGACTGTTTGTGACAGGAAGTGGGGATTGTGCCAATGTCTGTTCCTAGAGAAATACATAAGTAAAATGTGCTGTGTGCACAATAAAATATGACACAGCAGTCAGAAATAATACAACAGATTTACAGATACCAACTTGGGTATATCTCAGAAACAACATTAGGGAGCAAAAGTAAAAGCAGGTGAGGTATACATAAAATGCCATTTATATACAATTTAAAAATATCCAAAAAATGCTATGTATTTGTCAAGCATCCACATGCATCTGTTAAAAAGGTCACATCATTTCTCTCATGGAAACCTTCCTCTAGTTTCCTTTTTTAGTCAGAGTAGAAGCCAAAGTTTTCATTTGCAATAGCTTACAGAGTTCTACAGTATTAGTCACTGACTCAGCTACCTCTCAACCTTTTCTTTCTCTTCCCACTCATCTCTCTGTAGCCACTGGTCTTCTAAGCTTTTAGACCTTCTAATATACCAGTCCAGATCCTACCTCAGGGCCTTGGTACTGGCTGTCCCCTGTAACAGCACTAATTCTAGCCCAGATATCCACATGGCAGCTTCCTTCACTACCTTTGGTGAAATAGCACGTTTGTAGCACAGCCTTCCTAAATTACCCCACATACAACTGCAGTCCCCTCCTAAGCATCCACAACAGACCTCTTTTCTGTAGTACTGATCACTACATGTTTTACTTATTTGCTCACTTTGTCTCACTCCAATAGAATGTAAGCTCCGTGAAAGCCAGATTTTTTTTAATTTTTATTTATTTATTTATGATAGAGCGAGAGAGAGAGAGAGACAGGCAGAGGGAGAAGCAGGCCCCATGCACCGGGAGCCCGACATGGGATTCGATCCCAGGTCTCCAGGATCGCGCCCTGGGCCAAAGGCAGGCGCTAAACCGCTGCGCCACCCAGGGATCCCCAAAAGCCAGATTTTTAAAACTGTTTTTCTCCCGGTTGTATTCTCTGCACTTACATCTGTACCTGACGGAGTCAGCACTGTATTTGTTGATTAATTTATCTAAATACATATGTAGAGCATGGACTGGAGGAGCATTTGTTAAATACACAAAAGCAAGCACCTCCAGGGAGGAGGGGAAATGAGAATAAAAATAAGGATGAGGGATGCCTGGGTGGCTCAGTGGTTGAGTGTCTGCCTTCGGTTCAGGGTGTGATCCTGGGGTTCCAGGATTGAGTCTCACATCGGGCTCCCTGTGGGGAGCTGCTTCTCTCTCAGCCTATGTCTCTGCCTTCTTTCTGTCTCTCATGAATAAATAAAGAAAATCTTAAAAAAAAAAAAAAAAGGATGAAAGGGGAAAATAAAATGCATTGAAATGGGCCTGACAGGAAGTGATGATGCTAACACACCATGACTGGGAGAGGGACTGACCCCACTCTGTGCATGGCAGGTTCCACACAGGAATTGCAGGAGATAATGTTGTGAGAGGACCTGGTAAAGGGCCTGATAAATGGCAGACATTCAGTAGATTTAAATAGAAGGGGAACCGGAATCCTGTGACCACCAGAACATGGAGAATACAAAGAAAGAATATGTGCTAGAAAGAGGGTGAATTACAGGGAAGACGGGGCATCCCCCTACTAGATCCCTCTGAACCCATTTCCCTTTTCCCAATTCCTCTTTCTCCTCCAGCTCCTTCAACTGTCCTTGGAGTCTCCTAATGTTGGCACTAAGGATGCTTGTACCATGTTTCTCTCTTTGGGAAACTGTCCACAGCCACCTACCTCCCAACAAAGACACACCAGTGGTTCTTCACATTTACTGAATCACAGGCCCCTCTGAGGTGACCAACCAAAGAAAATGTCATTCACTCTTCTGAACTCTATCCATGGACCCCAAGCAGGAATCTCAGAGGAGGACCATATGAATGGCAGGGTCAGAGATGGGTAATGCTTGATAATTTCTATTTCCTCTGTTGCTTTCAGGGTGGTCCTTGAGCTTTTCCCACTTTTACTGAAGATGTGGGACAATGAGCCCACAAAGTGTGAAGATACCAGAGAAGCAACTTAAAGAACAAAATATCTTTGGATTAAATAATCATATTTTATGACTCCAACAGAAGCAAGCAGAACAAACAATGAACAAGCAAACTTAAAGAAGAGAGACCTAATACATAATTGGGAATCCTGACAGAGGCTATCCCAAAATCAGCTTGTAACCATACAGAGAAACATCATCCTCAAACACCATGTTCAGAAATGCCCTCTTTCTGTGCAGTAATATGTGATTCTTCCAACGGTTTCCCTTCAGTCCAGATCTCTGACCCAGCTATCAGAGCCCTGCCCCCAAAACTCCCCCTGCCTTCAGGCCCATCACCTCCTTCCTAACTCAGCTTCTCACATCCTGATTCACCCTTCCTGGGATGAGTCTGTGGCCTGGATAAGTTACCTGCCCTGCCAGGGACGCTCTCCTTACTCCTTTCTGTCCAGTCTTGACCCTCTAGCTTTTTCTCAATCCTATTCTACAACCTTTTCACATGATCTAGGAAGACTTTCCTAAGCCTTTCTGACTGATCCCTGTCTCTAACCTTCTTCCCCTACCTTTCTGGACTTATAAGCCTTCCTGGTGTTGAGCTAAAATAATTTTCCCTTTCTGTCTGCTGGTGTCCTGTGTTTATCATTTAAATTCTTTCATAATCTAAAAGCTTCCAGAGAGCAGGACCAGACTTCATGTACCCCCTCCTTCTGATTTCCATACTTCCACACTAACCCTCACTACTCAGGACAGAGATAGGCTCATAATTGTACCAAGCAACCATAAGTGGCATTTAGGACAGAGAAAATGAATATATAGATGTATTGAATGACTTCTATATCTTGAGATTCCTAGTTTTTTTTTTTTCCTCTGGAAGAAAGAAAGGGCCAATCCCAGATAAAAACAGGAGATTAGAACATGCCCCATCATTTATTTTAAGACTGTTTCCTTAAAACATTTCCCAAGTGTGGACCCTAGGTCTATGAATATCAGGTTAATTAGGAAACAGTCTCTTCCAAAGGAGGTGCTACTTAGGTGAGGTGCTAAAAGAAATACAGAGGGGGCCTGGGGACATGTAGCCAGCTTGTATGAATTCCCTGATGCTTGTGGCACCACTTTTCTCCCTCTCTTGCCTCTGTTTCCCTGAGATCCTTCCAAACTCTAAAACAAAGTTCCAAACCAAGTCTACCAGAAGATCTTCTGTCAAATCCAAAAATCCACCCACTAAATTGCAGATAGTCTTGCTTTCCCAGCCAGCTCAACCTACTCTCCTTGGCACTGGTGGTCATTGTGTTCATTCCTCTATCTTGAGAAGGGTACCCTCATTTTGGACCTTTTCTTTTCAAAATATTTTTCCAAGGCAATAAGTTCCATTGGTTCCTGTAGTTGGGTGTTAACACTCCTGCCAATCAGGAAGTCGGCCTTATTGCTCCTCCTGAATTGTTTCAAAGATAGTTTGGATGCTAGTTGCTTTGCTAGCAGTTTACT